>NC_079211.1:112907072-113207072 GCF_029633865.1 Lampris incognitus
GGGGGCTGGTACAGTGAGCCAGGTGAGTTTGGAGTGGGGGATATCTGGGACAACAGTGTTGAACGCTGAGCTGAAGTCCACAAACAGGACCCTTGCGTATGCCCCTGGGGAGTCTAAGTGTTGGAAGATGTAGTGCAATTCCATGTTGACTGCATCCTTCACTGACCTGTTTGCTCGGTAGGCAAACTGCAGGGGTCCAGCAGGGGGCCTGTGATTTCCTTCAGGTGGGCCAACACGAGTCTTTCATGACCACAGACATTAGGGCATGGGCATGTAGTCATTTAATCCTGTGATATGGGGTTTCTTGGGGACCAGGATGATGTCTCATTGAGGATTACCATTTTATCACTTAGAGCATTTTTGCCTTTGGTACGATTGCTTCGTACCATGCCTGAGTATGACTGCCCCCATCCCGCTTCTTAGCTTTCACACTAGTAATGTTGTTCCGTACCCGAGTTCATTTGCGTATGTATCTACACATAAGATTAGCGTGTGCTGCGTGCATATGCAAATTTCGAAGGAGACAAGGGGTAGTCCACTTCTGTGTTTTGGTACAGTTGATGTGAACTGTACCAGAGCACACATGAACCGTACTCGAGACCACCTTTTCAAGTGGACCTGGGCTAGGATCTGGGTAGGATACGCAATGTTCCCACTATTCAACGAACTGGACTTTATGGTCAAGTGTACTCGGATCCGGTCCCTATTTTGAAAGCACCCTTACATATTTCCTGCCAACTACAACATAGGCCTTAATGGAATTAGCTGGGAGGGTTTTTCTAACTCTCTTCTGAACTGCACCCTTCTTCTATATCTTCCTTGTTCTATTATGTCACGGCTTAAAGAAAAAAGAAAGGTCATCTCCACATGTTCACCTCGGCTCTTCGCCATTGTAAAAAACTCTACAGTCAAAAGGAATTGTTATGAAGGCACAGAAGCATTAACCCTTGCATTTACTATTGGTTGTGGCATTGGTTAAAATCAAAATACCTTCATAGTTCAAAAGGACACGCCTGCACTGTTAAAACAACAACTGAAATTAGAGTTGAAAAGGCTATTTGATTGCTGAGCTTACTTGCACAATACTTATCATGTAAACAATCCAAAATCACATCTTAAATATTAACTAAAATACGTCTTCAGAGAAATATATTTATTCAATATTCTTAAATCCGTACAAGCAGTGCATATTAACAACTGCACAGCTCGACTCATGAATGAAATAATATTTTAAATTCCAGAAAATGACTCAATAAGAACAAGGCCTGTTAAAAAAAAAGTTCAAGGGTTAACATGATTATATTTATTTGCCATTTTTCCTGATACACATACGCATATCTGTCCTCTTCCACCATAGAAGGAGACAGATACACAAATCAGCCAAAACGGTAACACCACTGACAGGTAATCAAAGATAATTGAATCAGTTCATCTGGATACAACGTTTATTAACAGATATGTTTCATCACTTATCTAAGTGACCTCTTCAGTCTAAACTGACTGCAGGTACCCCACCCTTATAAACAATACAGTTGCATAATGACCAAAACCAACGACCAGTTTTTGGTCGTTGGTTTTGGTCGTTATGCAACTGTATTGTACTGTATTGTTTATAAGGGTGGGGATATCCACCTGCAGTCAATTGTGACTGAAGAGGTCACTTAGATGAGTGATGAAACGTATCTGTCAATAAGCATTGTGTCCAGATGAACGGATTCAACCTTCTTTGATCTAGTTAATGGTCACACCCATGTTTGCCAAAGACAGTTGCTTCAGTTTTATTTTTGTTTGATTGAAGAACATTCTAAGACAGCCAGTCATTGATTTGTTCAATGCACTTACTCAGTGCTTCTATGAAATTACATAGTGATATGGTTATGTAAATCTGCGTGTTGTCTGCATAATTATGATAACATATTTTTTGTTATTTTCCATAATCTGGACTAATGGGAACAGATAGATGTTAAACAGAAGCGGTCTCAGAATGGCGCCTTGGAGAACGCCACAGTTGATTTTTGTATGCTCGGATTTGTAGTTACCTGTAGACACAAAGTAGCCCCTGTGCTTTAAGTAGGATTCAAATCACTTTAGTGCTGTGCCAGAAAGTTCCACCCAGTTTTCCAATCGGTCTAGTAATATGCTATAGTCAACTGTGTCAAATGCATAAGGATAAGGATCTGAGTGACTCTGACAAGGGTCAAATTGTGATGGCTAGACTACTGGGTCAGAGCATCTCCAAAATGGCAGGTCTTCTGGGCTGTTCCTGGTATGCAGTGGTCATTACCTACCAAAAGTAGTCCAAGAAACGACAACTGCTGAACTGGTGACAATATCATGAGTGCCCAAGGCTCATTGATGCATGTGGGGAGCAAAGGTTAGCCCGTCTGGTCTGATCCCACAGAAGAGCTACTGTGGCTCAAATTGCTGAAAAAGTTAATGCTGGCTATGATAGACAGCTGTCAGAACACAGTGCATTGCAGCTTGCTTCATATGGGGCTGCGTAGCCGCAGACTAGTCAGAGTGTTCATGATGACCCCTGTCCACCGCAGAAAGTGCCTACAAAGAGCACGTCAGAATGGACCACTGAGCAATGGAAGAAGGTGGCCCGGTCTGATAAATCTCATTTTCTTTTAAATCATGTGGATGACTGGGTGTGTGTGCGTCGTTTACATAGGGAAGAGATGGCACCAGGATGCACTATCAGAAGAGGGCAAGCCGGCAGAGGCAGTGTGATACTCTGGGCAATGTTATGCTGGGAAACTTGGGTCCTGGCATTTATGTGGATGTTACTTTGACATATACCACCTACCTAAAAATTGTTGCAGACAAAGTACACCCCTTCAAGGCAATTGCATTCCCTGATGGCAGTGGCCCCTTTCAGCAGGATGATGCGCTCTGCCACACTGTAAAAATTGTTCAGGAAGGACTTGAGGAACATGACAGAGTTCAAGGTGTTACCTTGGCCTCCAAACTCAACCAGATCTCAATCTGATCGAGCATCTGTGGGACGTGCTGGAAAAACAAGTCCATTCCATGGAGGCCCCACCTTGCAACTTACAGGACTTCTGATCTGCTGCTAACGTCTTGGTGCCAGATACCAGAGGACACCTTCAGAGATGTTGTGGAGTCCATGCCTCGACAGGTCAGAGCTGTTTTGGCAGCATGATGGATTGGGGACCTACACAATATTACGCAGGTGGTTTTGGTGTTTTGGCTGATTGGTGTGCATGTATTATGGAAAAATAGCTCAAAACTATCATTTTTAGTATTTTGCATGTACTTGTGAAAATGTACGTTGAGAAAAATTGTTAACACTGGGCTAACGAGTAAAAGTATTAATCTTTTTTGAGTGGGTGTATTTCCCTTACTATGAGAGGAACTGCTAATGATCCCAGTAGACAACGAGCAATTGGGCTAAGCTAGGCTAAACTCACCATTCACCATACACACACAGACATGAAAAAAAGTTTTTGACTCTGTAGTAGTAAAAACCCCAGAAACCAAACTGTCCCTAAACAGAAATACTATGTCTGTCATTTACTTGTGTTAATAACACATTTACTTTATGGAAATGCATATTAATAAAAACATTTTTTGATTTATTAACAGTTATTAACAAAGTCTAGTACTACTACTACTACTTTTGGCTGCTCCCGTAAGGGGTTGCCATAGCGGATCATCCATTTCGATCTCTTCCTGTCCTCTGCATCTTCCTCTGTCACGTCAGTCACCTGCATGTCCTCCCTCACCACACCCATAAACCTCCTCTTTGGCCTTCCTCTTGGCTCCCAGCTCCATCTTCAGCATCCTTCTCCCAATATACCCAGTGTAACCTATTTTTCTGGACTTGCCTGTTAGTGATTTTAAGTTCCTGCTATAAGCTGTCGCCACAGTATATGCCTTGAGCTCTTATTACGAAGGCTCAAGAGAGAGTGAAAGTGCTGTACGCAATGTTGTTGCTGTGGAGTTTGCTGTTGGGGAAGAATCCAAATAAAGTGGTCCTCGTGTGAAAGTGGAGCCTCCGTATTTCCACATGTTGCTCTTCAATTATCTCAGACGATAACAGCAAGATGAGTGAAGTCTTCGTGCACACACCGCGCCGGGTTTCCGACACGACGAAGCTCCGCCGTTGCTAGCTGAGGCTAACTGAGAAGCTAACTGACTCTCCGAACCTTTCTTTTCGGTAATGTAAACGTCTTTCTTTTGTGGGACGTAGGCACAAGCATCCCACCGCTGCCACCAATGTAGCTGAGGGTTTGTAGATGTCGCCTATACTGTATGAAACTATAAAATAACAAATACGGAGGCTCCATTTTCACACGAGGACCACTTTATTTGGATTCTTCCCCAACAGTAAACTCCACAGCAACAACGTTATGTACAGCACTTCCGCTCTCTCTTAGCCTTCAAAATAAGAGCTCAAGGCATATACTGTGGCGACAGCTTATAACAGTAACTTAAAATCACTAACAAGCAAGTCCAGAAAAATAGGTTACACCAGCATCTCTCCTCCACACGTCCAAACCTATCTTAATCTTGTCTCTCTTGCTTTGTCTTCAAACCGTCCAACCTGAACTGTTCCTCTAATATACTCGTTCCTAATCCTGTCCTTCTTCATCACTCCCAATGAAAATCTTAGCATCATCAACTCTGCCACCTCCAGCTCCACCTCCTGTCTTTTCGTCAGTGCCACTGTCTCCAAACTATACAACATAGCTGGTCTCACAACCATCTTGTAAACTTTCCTTTAACTCTTGCTGGTACCCTTCTGTCACAAATCACTCCTGACACTCTTCTCCACCCACTCCACCCTGCCTGCACTCTCTTCTTCACCTCTCTTCTGCACGCCCCGTTACTTTGGACAGTTGACCCCAAGTATTTAAACTCATCCACCTTTGTCACCTCTACTCCTTGCATCCTCACCATTCCACTGTCCTCCCTCTCATTCATGCATATGTATTGCATCCTTCTCCTACTGACTTTCATTCCTCTTCTCTCCAGTGCATACCTCCACCTCCCCAGGCTCTTCTCAACCTGCACCCCACTCTCACTACAGATCACAATGTCATCCGCAAACATCATAGTCCACGGAGACTCCTGCCTGATCTCATCCATCAACCTGTCTATAATTAACAAACAGTAAACAAGTGAACAAGTTGCCCTGTGATGGCCTGAGAGCAGCATAATCGGTTTGGATAATGGATGGATGGATGGATGGATGGATAAACAAGTTAAGTGTCTTGCACTGTGTCCACATGAACCGATTCAACTTCCTTTGATAGTAAACAAGTGAAATACTTCAGCTTCACAGAAACTGATAGACCTCAGTTTGAGTTTAAACTTTTTCCAGGAATACAGAAATGAGAGGACTTGACTGGAGAGACGCGGGGACTTTCCTCGATCATTTTTTCATAGCATAATTTGTTATAAGCTTGGAAAAATGATAACCGATTTTTTTACAAAATAATCTCTCTGCATCTTATTAATGCACCACTTTCCTCTTTTCATTTGACATTTAGAAGTTGATGAACTCATTTACTCATTTACTTTAATAATCATGGATGCTGACATGGCATACGGTGAGCAAAACTGACTGCAATGCCAGTCCTCAGCTGGGATCAGTTTGCCATCTGCCACTACATAGAGCAGTGGTCATCAACCCTGCTCCTGGAGAGCTACCGTCCTGCTGGTTTTCACTCCAAACCTAATTTAACACATCTGATTCAATTAGTCAAGGTGTCGGTAGGTCGGTAATCAGCGGAATCAGGTGTGTTAAGTTAGGGTTGGAGTGGAAACCGGCAGGGTGGTAGTTCTCCAGGAGCACAGTTGGTGACCACTGTCATAGAGGGACCTGGTGAGCTAGCTAACAGCTTTAAAGGTCTATGAAACTGGATGCAAATAGTCGTTATATTGCCTGCTAACATGGGGATCATCGGTTCGAATCCCCGTGTTACCTCCGGCTTGGTTGGGCGTCCCTATGGACACAATTGGCCGTGTCTGCGGGAGGGAACCCGGATGTGGGTATGTGTCCTGGTCGCTGCACTAGCGCCTTCTCTGGGGGGGAATAGTGTGATCCTCCAATGCGCCACGTCCCCCTGGTGAAACTCCTCACTGTCAGGTGAAAAGAGACAGCTGGTGACTACACATGTGGTAGTCTGCAGCCCTCCCCGGATCAACAGAGGGGGTGGAGCAGAGACCGGGATGGCTCAGAAGAGTGGGGTAATTGGGTGGATACAATCGGGAGAAAAAGGAGGGGAAATTTTCAAAAAATAAAAATAAAAAATAGTAGTTATACTTGCCAGAAGTGAGAAATGAGTGTCATGTGTCATATTTCTTGACTCTTTAGAGTACAGTGGCCTGCTGAGCAGACAGAGGTGTAGCAGCACGCCGCAAAGCAACGCAAAGGCCTCACAGTTTCTCGTGGCTAGATGACATGCTGGAGATTAGAAAGGTGGTGCAGGCGCGCAGCAGCAACAGCAGCAGCAGCTCACAACCTTGTTTGTGTGAACCGGAAAAACCTGAATCTGAAAAGGAACCAGATGACATTCCACCCAATCCACACTCTCTCCAGCGAGGGCTCTAACTGGTGATCTGGTCATCACTTGAAGGCTCACGAGACCGATGGAAAATAATACAGTACGCTACGGAAAACGGTCAGGAATATGCGATTTGTTGTAAACTGGCGAAACATGCCAACACACCAGTTGCATACAGTGTTTTCTGTTGTGTTGGCAAGCTAATGTGGATGGCAAACTTTTTAAAACCTATCTGGCGACACCGGTACGGAGGGGAAACCTATCCGGCGACGCCGGTATGGAGGGGAAACCTATTTGGCGACGCCGGTACGGAGGGAAAACCTCTGAGGTTTTCAACATGAAAACTGTTTTACATGTCTCCATGTCTCCGGACAGCGTCCATACATATGGATGTCCATACAGTCCACTGTGTAGATGGGAGTGTGAGCTGCCTAAAATAGCTGCAGGGCCATGCGGGCTTTGGGGAGGGGAAATGGGGGCGGGGGGGGCAACTCAGGGAATGCAATTTTTGTGACATTTCAGATTCTCAAAACCAAGAGGTCATCATTCAGACCTGACTTTTTTCCAAACGTAGATGGGCTTTTAACACAAAATCAAGGAAAACTACACGGTACAATTAATAATCAATTAATAATCAATATTACATCGTCGATAGACATGATCCATAACTGACACTGATAACAGCTGAGTAAAGTGAATTTAAGGTTTCATACCCCTTTAATGTTATAATGGTCAGGTGCCATGAGCTAAATACTAAAAAGTCTTGGCGTCCAGGTGGCGTGGCGGTCTATTCTATTGCGGGATCACCGGTTCGAATCCCCGTGTTACCTCCGGCTTGGTCGGGCGTCCCTACAGACACAATGGGCCGTGTCTGCAGGTGGGAAGCAGGATGTGGGTATGTGTCCTAGTCGCTGCATTAGCGCCTCCTCTGGTCGGTCGGGGCGCCAGTTCGGGGGGGAGGGGCTGGGGAGAATAGTGTCATCCTCCCATGTGCTACATCCCCCTGGTGAAACTCCTGTCAGGTGAAAAGAAGCGGCTGGCAACTCCACATGTATCGCAAGAGGCATGTGGTAGTCTGCAGCCCTCCCCAGATCAGCAGAGGGGGTGGAGCAATGATGGGGACGACTCGGAAGAATGGGGTAATTGGCCAAGTACAACTGGAACAAAAAGGAGGGAACCCCCCCCCCCCAAAAAAGAAACAGTCTTCTGGAGGAATAATGGTTAATGTCAGTGTGCCCATCTGCCCGGTGTGAGCGTGCAGGGGTGCATGAGACTAGACGGGGTGAAAGGTGGTTCCTGGAATTGGTCTGTTCTCGTGCATATTATAAGGTAAAAATCTGGAGGTGTTGCAACGAAGGTGGTGGAAACTGCTCTAACAAGTAAATTAAATATATATACACTACCGTTCAAAAGTTTGGGATCACCCAAACAATTTCGTGTTTTCCATGAAAAGTCACACTTATTCACCACCATATGTTGTGAAATGAATAGAAAATAGAGTCAAGACATTGACAAGGTTAGAAATAATGATTTGTATTTGAAATAAGATTTTTTTTACATCAAACTTTGCTTTCGTCAAAGAATCCTCCATTTGCAGCAATTACAGCATTGCAGACCTTTGGCATTCTAGCTGTTAATTTGTTGAGGTAATCTGGAGAAATTGCACCCCACGCTTCCAGAAGCAGCTCCCACAAGTTGGATTGGTTGGATGGGCACTTCTTTGAGCAGATTGAGTTTCTGGAGCATCACATTTGTGGGGTCAATTAAACGCTCAAAATGACCAGAAAAAGAGAACTTTCATCTGAAACTCGACAGTCTATTCTTGTTCTTAGAAATGAAGGCTATTCCATGCGAGAAATTGCTAAGAAATTGAAGATTTCCTACACCGGTGTGTACTACTCCCTTCAGAGGACAGCACAAACAGGCTCTAACAGGTACTATTTAATGAAGATGCCAGTTGGGGACCTGTGAGGCGTCTGTTTCTCAAACTAGAGACTCTAATGTACTTATCTTCTTGCTCAGTTGTGCAACGCGGCCTCCCACTTCTTTTTCTACTCTGGTTAGAGCCTGTTTGTGCTGTCCTCTGAAGGGAGTAGTACACACCAGTGTAGGAAATCTTCAATTTCTTAGCAATTTCTCGCATGGAATAGCCTTCATTTCTAAGAACAAGAATAGACTGTCGAGTTTCAGATGAAAGTTCTCTTTTTCTGGCCATTTTGAGCGTTTAATTGACCCCACAAATGTGATGCTCCAGAAACTCAATCTGCTCAAAGAAGTGCCCATCCAACCAATCCAACTTGTGGGAGCTGCTTCTGGAAGCGTGGGGTGCAATTTCTCCAGATTACCTCAACAAATTAACAGCTAGAATGCCAAAGGTCTGCAATGCTGTAATTGCTGCAAATGGAGGATTCTTTGACGAAAGCAAAGTTTGATGTAAAAAAAATCTTATTTCAAATACAAATCATTATTTCTAACCTTGTCAATGTCTTGACTCTATTTTCTATTCATTTCACAACATATGGTGGTGAATAAGTGTGACTTTTCATGGAAAACACGAAATTGTTTGGGTGATCCCAAACTTTTGAACGGTAGTGTATATATATATATATATATATATATATATATATATATATATATATATATATATATATATATATATATATATCAGATAGCCCTTCTCTGCCGCCTTGCCATCGAAACCTTCTGGAATAAACACCAGCTCACTCGATTTCCAAGTTTGGCATCTTGTCTGCCAACTCAACTGCTATGTAAACATCACATGTGCTGCGGCGTGCGCATGCGTGTCACATAAGACGCATGACCGTGTAAAAACACAGTCCAAATACGGGTCGTGTCATATAAACACCAGACACAAAATATCAGATTTTAACAGCAAACTGGATCAGGCGTCCAAGCCTGCAGTGTAGCTGCAGCCGTCCTGTCAGTCCACAAACTGCAGTGTAGCTGCAGCCCTCCCGTCAGTCCACAACCTGAAGCAGCTGCAGCCTTCCTGTCAGTCCAAAACCTACAGTGTAGCTGCAGCCCTCCTGTCAGTCCACAACCTGCAGTGTAGCTGCAGCCTCCCTGTCAGTCCACAACCTGCAGTGTAGCTGCAGCCCTCCCATCAGTCCACAACCTGCAGTGTAGCTGCAGGCCTCCTGTCAGTCCACAACCTGCAGTGTAGCTGCAGCCCTCCCGTCAGTCCACAACCTGCAGTGTAGCTTCAGGCCTCCTGTCAGTCCACAACTTGCAGCAGCAGCAGGCGGTGTGTGCACGTTGTATGCATCTGCTGATAAACAATAAACTAACAATGACAATAAAGAGGAGGTATTTCTCAATAAGTGAATTTCCATCCACCTGTTCCCCCTCCCCTTTTCTCCCCTATTGTATCTGGCCAATTACCCCACTCTTCCGAGCCGTCCCAGTCGCTGGGTCACCCCCTCTGCTGATCATCTCCTCCAATACATGTGGAGTCGCCAGCCACTTCTTTTCACCTTACAGTGAGGAATTTCACCAGGGGGACGTAGCGCATGGAAGGATGACACTATTCCAAGTCCCCCCCCCCCCGAACAGGCACCCCCATCGCGCAGAGAAGGCGCTAGTGCAGCGACCAGGACACATACCCACATCCGGCTTCCCACCCGCAGACACGGCCAATTGTGTCTGTAGAGACGCACGACCAAGCCGGAGGTAACATGGGGATTTGAACTGGCGATCACTGTGTTGTTAGGCAACAGAATAGACCACCACACCACCCGGATGCCCCCATCCACGTGTTTTTATGCCCATTTTGAATAAGATAAATAAATTAAAAATTAATTAAAAAGTTTGAATAGAAATGCCAGAAATTCAAACGCCTGAATATTGAAGAAAATCTTTTCCACTCGTCTAAGGTAAAAAGTCGACGTATCAGTCAAGAGAAAATGAGACGGAGGCTGATGGAAACAGATTTGGTTCTTCAAGAAAAAAACGACAAAGCGGCAAACGCTTCCCGAAGCTGGTGAATGAAATGTCTTTCTCCCATGGAAAAGTGCTTCACATTTGAGCAACATCTGGATGGAAACACAACAAGTCACGATGGCAGGAGACCAGTGCACAGCTTTGGCTTGTAGTGCCATTTGGTGTGACGGGAGCAGCATAACAAAAGATGCTGATGGATATGGACACGAAGGTGGTTGGGGAAACATGGACAACATGGCTTCTCCATTTGCTGAAGGGAACTGGAAGTGGACCTACTGCTCTACCTGTGTAGGTCATCATTGCTTTCATAACTGCTCCTCCAGCTGTTCCTGGGGGATCCCAAGGCGTTCCCGGGCCAGATTGGACATGTAGTCCCTCCAGCGAGTTCTGGGTCTACCCCGGAGTCTCCTCCCAGTTGGCAGTGCCTGGTAAACCTCCAAAGGAAGGTGCCCAGGAGGCATCTTGATCAGATGCCCAAACCACCTCAACTGGCTCCTTTCGACGTGAAAGAGCAGCGGCTCTACTCTGAGCTCCCTCCGGATGTCCGAGCTCCTCACCCTATCTCTAAGGCTGAGCCCAGACACCCTACGGAGGAAACTCATTTCAGCCGCTTGTATCCACGATCTCACCCTTTCGGTCACTACCCAAAGCTCATGACCATAGGTGAGGGTTGGAACGAAGACTGACTGGTAAATTCAGAGCTTTGCCTTCCGGCTCATCTCTCAATTAGAAAACATAGTATATGATATAGCAGATGAAGACTAAAAGCTAAAGATAATGTTAAAAAAAAGAGCATGAGTATGAACATATTTACAGACATTCAGTGGTTACCAGGTTCAGGTGGGCAACAGCTTGTGGAAAGAAGCTGTTTTTGAGCCTGGTAGTGTGGGCTCTGAGGCTCCTGTAGCGCCTCCCTGAGCACAAGGGGGGAGAACATGGTGGGGATGGGTGGGATCTCTGCTGATGCTCAGACCTCTCTGAAGGCAGCGTTTGTGGTAAATGTCTTTTATGGCTGGGAGCTGGGTACCAGTGATATGCTGGGCTGCCTTGACGACCCGCTGCAGAGCTTTCTGGTCTACTGAGGTGTAGTTGCTGTACCACACTGAGATGCAACTGGTCAGGATGCTCTCTATGGTGCAGTGGTAGAAGTTGGCGAGAATTTTGGGGGATAGATGGACGCTCCTCAGACTCCTCAGGAAACAGAAATGCAGGCGTTGTTGGGCCTTTTTCACAAGGGCCTGGGTGTTTAATGTCCAGGAGAGGTCCTCGCTGATGTGGACTCCAAGGAATTTAAAGCTGGAGACACACTCCAGTTCCACCCCATTGATGTGTATGGGGGAGTAGCTGCAGCTTCTAGACCTCCTGAAGTCCACAATCAGCTCCTTAGTCTTCTGCACACTGAGGACAAGATTGTTGGTGGTGCACCATGATGTGAGGTGCTGAATCTCGTCCCTGTAGGCCGTCTCGTCATTTCCTCCCACCATCAAAAAGACACACATGCTAGGTTAATACTCTCGCCTGCGCCCCTGACCAAGGCATGGCAAGACCTACATGTCTTTGGACTGTGGGAGGAAACCGGAGCACTTGGAGGAAACCCACAAAGACACGGGGAGAACATGCAAACTCCACACAGAGGACGACTCGGGACGACCCCCAAGATTGGACTACCCCGGGGCTCGAACCCAGGACCTTCTTGCTTTGAGATGACTGCGCTAACCACTGCGCCACCGTACCGCCCATGTAGCAATCAGAAATTGCTTAATGCAGGTCTGAGTGTTTTATTCCTAAATCTGTAACCACGCTGTCTCTTTTCCTCACATGGCACCTATTGTACGCCTACCGGTGCTGGGTTGTGGCCGAACACCCATACTATGGCCTTAGTATGTTCTATATGGTACCCTTTTTTCATGTACTACATCAAAATGTCCTTAGTATGGAACAATACAGTGCGCCCAAAATGCCAGGATATATTTTC
Source organism: Lampris incognitus (assembly GCF_029633865.1). Taxonomy (NCBI): domain Eukaryota; kingdom Metazoa; phylum Chordata; class Actinopteri; order Lampriformes; family Lampridae; genus Lampris; species Lampris incognitus. Next base: position 112,919,544 of record NC_079211.1, read on the forward strand.
TCCTAAAATCCCAATGTGAATCGACTGAACTCTTCCAGAAGAAAGACAATTATGCGTGGTTACCATGGAGATGGTTGTACAAGCTGTGGTCACTTCCTGTTACTTCCGCTAGTTGAGTGAGCAGATTTACATTGTATACTAAACGCGTTTCAATGGAAAGTGAGTACTAAACAGTAGTACTAAACAGTAGTACTGTTAGTGCGCAGTATATTCGATTAGTGTGTAGTGTGTAGCGGAGTATTCAGGCACAGACTAGAAAGAAGAATCCTTCCTGCCGCACTTCCTGAAGTTTCTCCCATTTTTTCTCAAGCAATTGAAAACCTCTCACAAACCATTTTTGAAATGCCTTATTCTCATATTACTACTTTTAAACAACAAGAAATAATCCAGTCAACATGGAAGCGAGTTTTCTTTACTAACCTCTGCCACACATTCCCACAACACATGCGCACACCCCTAAAAACCCCAGCAGTTGTCGCCACAACAACCTACACTACAGTGTGTACACATTTCCCTTTCCCCCCCAAAGAGCACAGGAATTGTGCACAACCGAATCCCCACCAAGACTGCTGAACATCTATAAGTAGAATGCCCTTGAGACCTACGCATGGAACTCTGTGACATAGTCCTTTAAGTAAGCAGGGTGGGCCCTTGCTCGTACTGATCGGCCCTTCTCAACCCCTGGCTGTGGCCTCTCCAAAGTAGCTGCGGAGGCACCCAGAGTTTGGCCCAGAGCATGGCCCAGCACTGAGTCTGACTCGAGGCCAGGAGGAGATTGAGGAGGCTGCAGGTCAGGTGCTGGTTGTGGTTGCTGAGGTCCTGGCAGCTGCAGGGCCTGAGGAGTATGAGGGGCCCCCTGTAGTCTATATGCGCCGGCCACAGTGGAGGAGAGACCGGTGGTGGTAGTGGGACCACCGCTTCCTCCCATGTTTTTTTTTAACTTTCCTTAGTCTTTTGGCATGCCAGTGTAACCCACATGATTACATGTACCCTGTGACGTATGTAAGTTCCACGAGTAGCCTCTAGGAGGCACACTAGCTACAGAGTTTAAACCATACAAACAGCCGTCGACAATAGAGAAGAGAAATACGGATATTTAGAAATACGGACAACTGTGACTATGGATACTTGAATTATTGATATTTGAACTACAGATATTTGAGCTACAGGACAATTGAACTACGACAAAAAAGATCCCTCCCACGAAGCTTCCTTGGTGAGCCGCTAGCCAAAGCTAAAAAGTAAACAGCTTTCTGTGTTCCATGTAATCATAGCCATTTACGTAGGATATCTTGATTTTATCCAAAGACAGATGATCTCCTGTTGAAGGAAGAAGGAAGACTCTTTTCTCTTGTGTTTTGTACGCTGCTGGAATCCTGGTGAGATAAGAGTTTAAAATCTTGAAATCTAAAGACTGACAATTTTCCATTGGTTGCTAAGCTAAGCTAACCCAGCTAAAACGTATATCTATGATCCTTAGCAGTTCCCATATGATTCAGAGCTTTAAAACCAGTCAGGACACCCGGTCCATAGGGTTTATTTGATGTAGGAATGTTAGACATTTTAATATAATAATATGCTTGTTGTTAAAAAAAACTGTAAGCTCCAGTTGCCACCAGCCACCGAGCCAACTCGGGCTACATGGCATCCATGGAACCCATAGCAGCCAGCTAGACGTGAATTCACGTTGATAGTGCCGCAGCCTGGCTGCGATGACATTGTTTTTAACTGTTCTTACAGCAATAGGCTGTTGTCATTCAGCCGCATATTAGTTATATGTAGGAAATGATTCAATTCTGAGAATTGACTCTAGATTTGGGTATTTTTATTTTGTTTGTAATTGTTTGATAGAGATTGCAATTAATAAGGAATCTGAACAATTTTGTGCAGACTGGTTTTTTTTGTACCCCGAACAACCCCCCTTGCTACACCGTTTGGAACCCTTGGATACCCCCTTTGGATTGCCCCCATCATCGCCCTGGATTTGGATTCATCATCATCGCCTCTACATTAACTTGCCTCTGTGATTGTGGTAGGATCTGGACATTGCACCTTGCACAGATTGGAAGACTGAATCATTCCCCCTTTTCTTTTCTTTATTATTTTCTTTGAGTGCACTCATACTTTATTTTGGATTATTTTCTTTAATTTGTTAGTGTAGAATATGGCTGCATAAGTAATATATTAGAAGGGTATAAAATAGAATATAGATATAGACAATAAATAGAATATTAGGAAGAACTTTTAAAAAGTATAATAGAGTAAAAAAAATATATATATATATATATATATAAAACACATCTAATTCAGTATTGATATTGAAATAACTTTACTTTGAACTGTTGAAATAAATTGTTTTTTTTATTGTAAACTATACCCACGAGTGTGTGTGTTGTCTTTGGGGTGAGTACTAGAATCTGGTCTAGAAAAAAACCTACACCAATCTCCACTGAACTTAGACATTAGACTGTAAACTGTCCCTGCGCAAGCATAGGCCCATTCCCCTGTCGTGCAGGTTACACCAGCGAGATCTGTTACTAAGCATGAACGTGGCTGGTCCCAGCTGGCTTCCAACCTGGAGGGGCTGAGTCCAGTATGATGCCATCTTGTTGGCCTGATGAGGCCTACGGGCTCGTAACCAGTCACCCAGCCGGATAGCGGTGCCCTTGACCCTGTGTTTCTGGGCAAAATGCTGCAGCATTTGATGCTGGTATCTGTTTATGGAGGATTCAGCCTGTGCCTGGGGATTATCCACTTGCAGGTGCTGCCATGCTGCTGTGCCTTGAGTCTTTCCAGCAGCAGTTCCATTTACTGACCCAGCATGAGGCGTGCTGGAGAGGCTCCGGTTGTGTTGTGATGGCTGGCCCTGTAGTGCATCAGGGTTTGGCTGAGTGCTGTCAGAATGCACACCCCTCGGCCAGGTGTGGTCAGATGCTGTTCTTCAAGCTCTGAATGAACCACTCAATGCCTCCATTTGCTTATGGATTGTAGTATGCCATGCGGATGTTTTATTTCTCTATCCCTGAGAAAGCTGGAGAAGTCTGTAGAGACAAACTGGGGCCTATTATCTGTGGTGATGGCACGAGGTATTTCTCAATGTGCAAATAGGGCCCCCAGCGTGTTTGTGATAGACTACATTGTGACGGTCCAGGCCAGAACCACTTGGGGTCATTTCGAATGGAGGTCATATAGCACCACCAGAAAGTGCTGATAATAGCAAATTCCATGGCCATGGATCTCCCCACAGATGTTGGGCTGGAGATGTTCACATGGGTGTGACGGCCATGGAACTGGTTGCAGAGGAGTTGACACCAGAACTACAGTATTCCTGCTGAGGAGGTATGGTGCACAGTCTCTGACAAGTGCTTCGATGTCATAGTCAATTCCCTGGCCACCAGGCGACATCTCTGCACCGCTGTTTGAGCTTAACGATGCTCAGGTGCCCCTCGTGTGCCATTGATAGCACGCATGCACACAGGCCCCTGAGCACCACAGTGCAAAGGTCCCTGGAAAAACAGATATCTCCCCAGCATGAGAGTTCATCACACACCCTAGCAAATGAAATGAGATCCTCAGGAACCTTTGCTGGCCATCCAGAGTGTTTGTCCATGTGTAACATGGACAGTATGGGGTCGCGCTTTGATTCCTGTTATAGCTCCTTCAATGACACTGATGGCTGTAGGGGTGTGTGGAGCATCTGGATGAGTTCAGGTTCTGTGTCGACACCTGGAGACATGATTGGTGTGGGGGTGTCGATAGAATGTAAAAGTAGGTCGACCACTACATTGTCCCTTCCCAGGGGTACATTTCAGCTCATAATCATATTGCCTCAGGTGTTCACCCCATCTGTGTAGACGCAGGGGTTTATGGCCAGAGCAACAAAACGATGTCTGTAGAGGGAGAGGTGCCACCTCTTGGAGGCCCAAACACAGGTGGACTTCACGCTCACCTAGAAAGTAGCACTGTTCTGTTGGTGTTAAGGCCCTGGAGGCAAAGGTCTCTCCACCCCGTCCTATACCCATGACCAGACTGCTCCAATTGCGCGAGCTGAGGCATCACAGGTGATGATAGTTGGGCGGTCTGGATTGAAGCTAGTCAAAACAGGGGATGCTGTGAACTGGGCTTTCAGTGTTTCCACGGCCTCTGAACACACTGTGGTCCATTTCAATGACTCCTCTTTCTTAAGCAACTGGCGGAAGGGTGCAGTGGCCTGTGAGTAGTGGGGCAGGAAACGGAGGTAGTAGGCCATCATGCCTAAAAACAAGGCCACCTGTGCGGCTGAGGTTGGCTCCAGGATCCTGTGGATGTCTTGATACATGCTCAATAATCCAGGTAAGAAAATCAAAGAAGGTTGAATCAGGTCATCTAGATACAACGTTTATTGGCAGATACATTTCATCACTCAACTAAGTAACTTCTTCAGTCTAAACTAACTGCAGGTATCCCCACCCTTATAAACAATAGTGCCTAATGACCAATACCAATGACCAGTTTCATATGCAAATATGGGTGTGACCATTGCTCATGAGTACTATTCACAGAGGATTAGGGATTGTGGCAATCACAGCATTGTAAGATGGTGACAGATGTATAACGACTGAAACCAATAACCAGTTTCATGATCACATATGGGTGTGCCCATTAGTTTTGATGGCCTTGTGTACTATTCACAGAGTGTTGGAGAATAATTGCAATCACAGCTTTGTAAGATGGCGACAGATGTACTCTTAACATAGATGGCCTCTTTGACTCCCCGTTCACACTATCATTCCTCTCTATCAAGAATGTGCACAACCTCATCCCTGAAAGAGTGGCCTCTGGCCTGTAGATGGGTGTAAACTGTGGAGTCCTGGCCTGACGTGTTAGCTCTCCTGTGTTGTGCCATTCTTTTGGCCAGCATCTGTTGAGTTTCCCCAATGTACAAGTCACTGCAATCCTCCTGGCACTTAACAGCGTACACTGTATTGCTCCGTTACACGTACACTATATTCTGATTCTGATTCTGGTTGGCTAGCTACCATTTAACAGCACACTGAGCAATGAGAACATTCACAGACACACTGAGCAATGCTTAGCAGTGAAGTCAACATAAAATGTTGTAAGTCAGGAAGCCTATGGCAAGATATTTTTATAGATGGTGTCTTGTGAAACCAACCCAGCCACTGGGGTTGCACAAGCTAGTGCATTCTTAGTGCCGGTCCCAAGCCTGGATAAATGGGGAGAGTTGTGTCAGGAAGGACATCCAGCATAAACATAATCAATTATGTCAGAACGGTTGAGGCCCGGGTTACCAATGACCCTCACTAGTACTGTTGGCCAGCAGGGTGCTGATGGAAACCATTCTACTGTTGGGTGAAGGAGAGGGAGATGGGGAAGGCATGTCCAGTGGCAGTGGGAGAGGAGGAAGGGTAAAGGGTAGGAGTTTGGAGGTGAGAATTGGAATATTGAATGTTGGCACTATGACTGGTAAACAGAGAGAGCTGGCTGATATGATGGAGAGACAGAAGGTAGATATACAGTGTGTGCAAGAGACCAGGTGGAAGGAGAGTAAGGCCAGGAGTATCGGAGGTGGGTTCAAACTCTTCTACCATGGTATAAATGGGGAGAGAAATGGGGTAGGGGTAATTCTGAAGGAAGAATATGTCAAGAATGTGCTGGAGGTGAAGAGAGTGTCAACATAATGGTGAGTATGAAGCTGTAAATCGAAGGTGTATTGCTGAATGATAACAGCACATATGCCCGCAAGTTAGGTGTGAAATGGAAGAGAAAGGAGAACTCTGGAGTGAGTTGGATGAAGTGGTGGAGAGTGTACCCAAGGAGGAGAGAGTGGTGATTGGAGTGCACGTCAATGGGTATGCTGGTGAAGGGAATGGAGGTGATGAGGAGGTGATGGGTTGGTATGGTGTCAAGGAGAGGAATGTGGAAGGACAGATTGTGGAGGATTTTGCAAAAAGGATTGAATTGGCTATGGTGAATACATATTTCAAGAAAACGCAGAAACACAGGGTGATGTATACAAGTGAAGGAAAGTGCACACAGTTGGACTATAACTTGTGCAGGATGTGCCATCTGAAAATGATTGGAGACTGCAAGGTGGTGAAAGGGGAGAATGTAACTAGGAAGTACTGGATGGTGGTCTGTAGAATGACTTTGGAGATCAAGAACAGGAAGAGAGCAAAGGCAGAGCCAAGGATTAAATGGTTGAAGTTGAAAAAGGAAGACTGTTGTGTGGAGTTGAGGGGAAAGCTAAGACAGGCACTGGGTGGTAGTGAAGGGTTGCCAGATGGCTGGGCAACTACTGCAGAAATGGTGAGGTAGAAAGCTAGGAAGGTACTTGGTGTGTCATCTGGACAGAGGAAGGAAAACAATGAGGCTTGGTGGAGGAATTAGGAAGTACAAGAAAGTGTGGAGGAAGAGGTTGGCAAAGAAGAAGTGGGATAGCCAGAGAGATGAAGCAAGTAGACAGGAGTACAAGGAGATAAGACGTAAGGCAAATAGAGAGGTTGCGAAGGCAAAGTAAAAGGCATATGTTGAGTTGGCAGAGTCTGGACACTAAGGACGGAGAAAAGATCTTGTACTGATTAGCTACACACAGGGAGCAAGCTGGGAAGGATATGCAGCAGGTTAGGGTGATGAAGGGTAACGATGAAAATGTGCTGACAAGTGAGGAGAGTGTGTTGAGAAGGTGGAAGGAGTACTTTGAGGGGCTGATGAATGAAGAAAATGAGAGAGAGGGAAGGTTGGATGATATGCGGATAGTGCAGTAGATTAACAAGGAGGAAGTGAGGGAAGCTATGAGGAGAATGAAGAGTGGAAAGGCGGTTGGTCCAGATGACATACGTGTGGTGGCATGGCGATGTTTAGGGGAGATGGTGAAGGAGTTTTTAACTAGATTGTGTAATACAATCTTGGAAAGTGAGAGGATGCCTGAGGAGTTGGTAAAAAGCATACTGGTACCGATTTTCAAGAATAAGGGTGATGTGCAGCGCTTTAGCACCTACAGAGGTATAAAGTTGATCATCATCATTATCAGTGGTCACTTGGGGTCGAGTATGACTGTCCTCCCCCTGGGTCCTCAGGTACGTGTAGAGGTGGATCCTGGAGCCACATAATGGGAGGACGCCTGCGCATGAAAGCTTTTTACTTGGAGTGGCTGATTTGCCTGCAGCCACCACACAGTCCCTGGCAAGAGGTGGCCAAAGTCCAATGGCATAGAGAATCAAGACAATTGGAGACCAATCTCTGTTGCAACCTTAATCCACTCTTCACTGCCGTTGTGATGTGGAGACATCTTCTGCCAGTTCCGCCATTGATGCCTTTGTTGGATCGTGCTTCATCAGCAAACTCCCCCTTGACCTATCCACCTTGGGTGACTCTACCAAGAGCCAAGCTTCGTGCAGTATAACTCTTGGGATCATTGGTAGACACAAGCTTCTCCACCATGGAAAGGTCGCAATCCAGGAGAAGAAATTTGATCAGCCACAGCATGAAGATATGGGAAAGACTAGTGAAAGCTGTTAAGAGGAGAGGTGATGATTAGTGAGCAGCAGTATGGTTTCATGCCATGAATGAGCACTACAGATGTGATGTTTGCTTTGAGAATGTTGATGGAGAAGTATAGAGCAGGTCAGGAGTTACATTCTGTATTTGTGGATTTAGAGAAAGCATATGACAGGGTGCCCAGAGAGGAGGTGTGGTACTGTATGAAGAAGTCAGGAGTGATATATATGTAAGAGCGGTGCAGGATATGTATGAGGGCAGTGTGACAGTGGCAAGGTGTGCGGTTGGAATGACAGATGGGTTCAAGATGGAGGTGGGATTACATCAAGGATCGGCTCTGAGCCCTTTCTTGTTTGCAATGGTGATGGACAGGTTGATGGGCGAAATCAGGCAGGAATCTCCGTGGACTATGATGTTCGCAGATGACATTGTGATCTGTAGTGAGAGTAGGCAGCAGGCTGAGGAGAGCCTGGAGAGGTGGAAGTATGTACTAGGGAGAAGAAGAAGAATAAAAGTCAGTAGGAGCAAGACAGAATACCTGTGCGTGAACGAGAGGGAGGACAGTGGAATGGTGAGGATGCAAGGAGTAGAGGTGACGAAGGCATATGAGTTTAAATACTTGGGAGTCAACTGTCCAAAGTAACAGGGAGTGCAGAAGAGAGGTGAAGAAGAGAGTGCAGGCAGGGTGGAGTGGGTGGAGAAGAGTGTCAGGCGTGATTTGTGACAGAAGGGCACCAGCAAGAGTTAAAGGGAAGGTTTACAAGATGGTTGTGAGACCAGATATTGTGTGGTTTGGAGACAGTGGCACTGATGAAAAGACAGGAGGTGGAGCTGGAGGTGGCAGAGTTGAAGATGCTAAGATTTTCACTGGGAGTGACGAAGAAGGACAGGATTAGGAATGCGTATATTAAAGGGACAGCTCAGGTACGACGGTTTGGAGACAAAGCAAGAGAGACAAGATTGAGATGCTTTGGACATGTGTGGAGGAGAGATGCTGGGTATATTGGGAGAAGGATACATAATATGTAGCTGCCAGGCAAGAGGAAAAGAGGAAGGCCAAAGAGGAGGTTTATGGATGTGGTGAGGGAGGACATGCAGGTGGTTGGCATGACAGCGGAAGATGCAGAGGACAGGAAGAGATGGAAATGGATGATCCACTGTGGCGACCTCTTATGAGAGCAGCCAAGAAGAAGAAGAGGAAGAGGAAGAGGAGGAAGAAGAAGAAGATGTATTGAGATAAACGTTTCATCACTCAGCTGACTTCTGCAGTCCTTACAAACAATACAGTGGCATTATGACCAAAAACAACGATCAGTTTCATATGCAAATTACTGTGACCATTAACTAGAGTTACAATGTCCATGTGTACTATTCACAGAGGATTGGGGAATAGCTGTAATCCCAGCATCGTAAGATGGTGACAGATGTACTCTTAGTCCGCCCCGTGGTCATTCCCTCTTCACATACATGGCCTCTTTGACTCCCCGTTCAAGTCATCGTTCCTCCCTATCAAGGATGTGCACATCTTCATCCCTGAAAGAGTGGCCAATGGCCTGTAGATGATGTAGACTGTGGAGTCCTCGCCTGATGCTTTAGCTCTTCTGTGTTGTGCCATCCGCTTGGCCAGCATCTGATTTGTTTCCCTCATGTACAAGTGACAGCAATCCTCCCGGCACTTCACAGCATACACTATATTACTATGTTTGTGCAGGGGGACCTGATCGTTGGGGTGGACCAATTTCTGGCGCAGTGTGCGTTGGGGTTTGAAAACAACTGAGACATGATGTTTTGAAAACACGTGTCTCAACTGTCCCAACACTCCCACCATATACAGAATCACCACTGGTTTACAATTAGGCAGCTGGTGTCCGTCACTCTTCGATCGGCTTTTGTTCTGTTTGGGCATCTTCCTGGCTTTGACAAACGCCCAGTTAGAAATAAAGAAAGATACTTCATTTTGTCATTGTTCAGGTTACAATGAAATGTATTCTCTGCATTTAACCAATCCCATTGTATAGGAGCAGTGGGCAGCTGCCGTGCCCGGGGACCAACTCCAGTTCTTCTTCCTATTGCCTTGGTCAGGGACACAGGCAGAAGTATTAACCCTAAAATACATGCCGTTTTTAACCACACTTAACCAGGGCCTGTTTAATGTGTGACATCTCCCCTTCCCCGGCCACTGTGTGGGTGGGGAAATTGTAAGCTCGGTGGTTCAGCATCCTGATGACTCCTAGTTTGTGCTCCAGTGGATGACGAGAGTCAAACCTGAAGTACTGATCAGTATGTGTTGGTTTACAGTAAACAACAATCAAATGTCCCCCATCACCAGTTGACATTTCAGTGTAAGGAGGCTAACCTGTCATTTTTCACTTCCTCCCTGCTGAACTTGATGTGGTGTCCACAGAGTTAATGTGGTCGGTGAAATGTGGTACATCCTGAGATTTAATTTTAACCCAGGTGTTGTCCACAAATCTGAACCAATGGCTAGCTGGTGTCCCTGGATAGGACATCAGAGCCCTCTTTTCCACTTCCTCCATATACAAATTGGCCACCACAGGTGAGACTGGGGAACCCATAGTACACCCATGATTCTGCCTGTAGTACTGCCTGCTGTATGTGAAGTACGTGGACTGAAGACACAGCTTCAGGAGCAGACACGTTTGGTCAGTGGTAAGGGTGGTCCTATTGCTAAGGGTGGGGTCGTTTTGCAATTTCATATGGACCACCTTCACTGCTTCATCAACAGGAGCGCACGTGAGGAGAGACTTAACATCATAATGCAATATAGTGTACGCTGTTAAGTGCCAGGAGGACTGTTGTGTTGGGTTTCGGTCGTTATGCCACTGTATTGTTTATAAGGGCGGGGATTAGTTCCGCTTCTGGTGTGGGAAGATGGCTGCACAAATTTGCATTTGCAGCGGCCTCACCCAGTGCTGGTGTTGGAAGATGGCGGCACAAATTCTCATTTACAGCGGCCTCACCCAGCACCGTCCATGCAGTGTCTTTGTCTACATCTGCGTCTAAGTTTTGTCTTCGTTTGATGGCTGGGAGAGCTGGCGCTGGATCGGCTGGGAGCGTGAGGCAGGCTAAGCTAACTGCTAGCCCATGCAGTCCGGCAGTTCCGATAACACTGAGGGCGGTCTGGCGGTGGCCTCACCTGGTGTTGGCTATGGTGTTTTTGATGTCGTCGTGAGGAGTGCGGGGAGGTGTGTCGAGGGTGTCCGGCTGGGAGAACTGGTGCTGGATCGGCTGGGAGAGCTTGGTCTGCTTCGTCCGGTGGGCCTGAAGACCACAGCCCCTGCCTGGAACTGCGCCCGAGAAGGAAACGTCGAGGGCGTCCTGACAAGATGCGGAAGCGGATTGGACTAAGCTAACTGCTAGCCCATGCAGACCGGTGGTTCCAACAGTCGTCCTGGCTGGCGTTCGTTCCCTTGGACAGTGATTTTTTTTTTGTGTGTTTAGTTTGGATATATGTGTTAGTTTGGGTATGTGTGTTCTTGTAGTTTTTGGATGTGTTTTTGTGTTGTACTGCTGTGGGCTGGGGGAAACAACATTTCATTTCATTTCATTTGTACACAAGTGCATGAATTGAAATGACAAATAAAGTGTTCCTGATTCCTGTGGTCAGGTGAGACTGAAGAGGTCACTTAGATGAATGATGAAGAGTTTCTCTCAGTAAACGTTGTGTCCAGATGAACTGATTCATCTTTCTGGGATTTCCTTACCTGGATTTTTGAGCATGCATAAAGAGGAGGAGGAGGAAGAGAAGAAGTGGAAGAAGACGATGACCTTGAGAAACCAGCCCCTTCCTCAGTATACAGGTGGCATCAAGACAGCTTTTCATTGGCCAGTTATGACTGGTCTACGGTGGAAGGAGAAAGGCAGACTGCACAAAGACACTTTTTTTGGTCCTAACATACAAAAATATGTTAACTTATATAAGGCATTAATTCGCTTGGCACTTTTTGTGTTGGAAAAATGAATAGGTTTTCCATTTCAGGTAAGCGCTATAGGTCTTTATTCAACACAAGCTGATGAGATTCTAACATTTTGTTCTGTGAAATAAAATGGACAGGTAAGCTGACGGATGACGGAAAAACGGCTCACAGATTACCTACATGTTCCTCAGGAACAGTACTCGTGCTCTAACATTTGTAAAAGCGGGGGTTATTTGTGACGATCATCTCATAGAACATCCATCCATCCATTATCTGAACCGCTTATCCTGCTCTCAGGGTCGCGGGGATGCTGGAGCCTATCCCAGCAGTCACTGGGCGGCAGGCGGGGGGAGACACCCTGGACAGGCCGCCAGGCCATCGCACAGGGCCGATACACACACACACACACACACACACACACACCCCACACACACACACACACACACACACACACATTCACACCGAGGCACAATTCAGTACGGCCGATTCACCTGACCTACATGTCTTTGGACTGTGGGAGGAAACCGGAGCACCCGGAGGAAACCCACACAGACACGGGGAGAACATGCAAACGCCACACGTAGGACAACCTGGGATGACCCCCCCCCCCGCCAAGGTTGGACTACCCCAGGGCTTGAACCCAGAACCTTCTTGCTGTAAGGCGAGCACGCCACCCACTTCTCATAGAACAGAATGTCCTAATCTACTACATTTACATTGACCCAAGCTTCCTTTAGGCATTTAAGGAAGACCCCATTCACTTTCCTCCTGAAAAACATCAGCCTATTAGCCATCTTTCCCAGTGACAACAACCTTTTGGGTATTGACAAAGACATAAGAGGGAACCGACTGACTCCCACACTCGCAGTCGGACATCCCCAGGTGGACTGTTGTTCCAACCACTGCTTGTGTTTGCTCTTCCGGCCTGCTCTTCATTACTTACATTGCTTTTGTTTGTCCTCACTTTCATTATCTTTGTGTATATTCCTCATCTCCGGCACTTCCTAAAAAGCTTCCACTGCATCTTCTCACCCCCCGCCCCTTTTTTTTGTGTGTGTGTGTGTGTTCAACATGGCCTGGTGGAACAAAATCTTCCTCTACCATCCATCTTGGTAAACTATACGGGAAAGTAGCCCGCCACAACTGGTTAGATAAAGACAAGGTCAGGTAGCAAAAACAAACACCCCTATTTGGAGAGAGACATCATGGTGGTCAACTTGTGACTTGCTCAGGTTTCACAGAGGACCAGCGTGCTGTACTGTACTATTGGGCTTTTCAAACACTGTTAAATGAGTCTGTTACATCAGCCTAACTTACAGCCGTTTCATACGTTCTTGTACTCGGAACCTCCTAGTGTTTACTGCAGACTCTTAACAGTGCAGGGGGGAGGACGTCTGTGGTGTTGGGGAGAGCGATTCATAGCACGTGACTGTGAAAAGCATCTTCTATGTGTGTGTGTGAGGGGTAAATGCGTGTTTGAGCAAGGTAGTGTTTGAACTTTCAGGGGTTTTCCTGGCTCAAATTGAGGCGGGGCGGCACGGTGGCGCAGTGGTTAGCACAGTCGCTTCACAGCAAAAAGGTCCGGGGTTTGAGCCCCAGGGTAGTCCAACCTCGGGGGTCATCCCAGGTGGTCCTCTGTGTGGAGTTTGCATGTTCTCCCCGTGTCCAAAGACATGTAGGTCAGGTGAATCGGCCGTACTAAATTGTGCCTCGGTGTGTGTGTGTGTGTGTGTGTGTGTGTGTGTGTGTGTGTGTGTGTGTGTGTGTGTGTGTGTGTGTGTGTATGTATGTCGGCCCTATGTGATGGCCTGGCAGCCTGTCCAGGGTGTCTCCCCGCCTGCTGCCCAGTGACTGCTGGGATAGGCTCCAGCATCCCCGCCACCCTGAGAGCAGGGTAAATGGTTCAGATAATGGATGGAGGGATGGATGGATGGAAATCGAGGTGGAGGTGGTACCATCCTGTCACGCACACACACGTGCATGTGTAGAGTGCCTTCAACTGGCTCAAGCAAACACTTTTTCTTTTACAAGCAACATATTTAGGAGTTTTAATCATTTTATGATTGAAGAAAATGACAATTATCAAGTTAAAGCATATTCCATTAAAAAAATAAATAAAGGTGCCCTGTTCAACATTAGATTAAATACAACACAAATGCGAATGTGTTAATTTACACATTTAACAGCAAAGTTGTTTAAAATTAAATCAAACATAACATAAGACATTGTTTTCATCTACAGCTCACACGGGCCCTCTTGCAGTGTAGCTGAATATAAAAATAACATAAAAGCCTTTGCTTTAATTTACACTTTCCACAACTGGAAAATTGCAGCTCCCCCCCCCCCCCCCCCGCTGGCACAACGCCTTTCCAGGTGCACTGTGCTGATGACATACAGCGCCACCACATCGGCGACGGCGTAATGCCGCAACTGCAGTAAAAAAAACCGACAAATCAACCGAGTGCAACGCTCATTAGAAAACTGTTTTTCATTAAGACACCGGTCGAGCTAGAGGCGGGACGGGATGTGACGAAGGCGGGACTCGTAATTCTCTACGCAGGAAGAACACCGACTCTGTGCCATATGGTGCGTTATAGTGGAAAACAGGACTGCCTTTGTAGTCAGGCTCTATGGAGGCCCTAAGCACCGACGAGTTTGTTCATACGACCGTGACAAGAACCACCACCAGAGGGCGACATTAGACAAACGTGGGGGTTCTCCTTCGGCTCCTTGAAGCCGTGTAATTTAAACATGAACCAACTTGTTTACTCGCCCAAGTGCACAGACTCGAAGTCAGTTTGTTCTTGTGATCTTGGAGACAGCAAAGACATCAGCTGCGCTCCTAAGTGGAGAGGACTGAGGGATCAGGGCGTCCAAGACGCCTTTACAGGCACACAAACGAGTGCCGATCTTGACTTCACCCATCACTTCTACCTGGATATCACTCACATACATTCATACCTTTCCTTTAGCAATGTTATGTTTTGTAAGAGAGCTAGATTTCCTTCAGATATTTAGTACTGCCGGTGAAACCCACCTTTATTGAAGGACTAAGTAATGTCTGCAGGGACTTGAAGATCTCACAAAAACAATGAATAACATGCCTAAAGAAAAAAATAAAACAATATTTTGATGGAGGGGGTAGGAAGGTGGAGGGGCTGTTATATCACTCCAACAGGAAATGCCATTTCCTACCAAACAAGTCGAGTATATATGATCGGAATCTGGATTTCGGCCTTTGCAATCAAACAGACGGATCAAGCAGGCGCAGGCAAGCCTGGACAAAAACCACAACAGGGGTTTTTCTAGAAGTAGGCTGATGGATGAGACCACCCTAGCCCCCATCTAACCAACCTCTGACATCCATCCCGGCTGCACAGAGCAGCCGGCCTGTTCGGTAGTTGGCCGAGGAGGGCCCATCACCATTATTGAGTACAAATATTGGGACTCCAACTGAAAATTAACATCCCCATTTATGTAACAAGAGAATCTAACAAAACCAATGCGTACATTCTCCAAAGTGTAATCGTTCTGGGAGATGTGTGATAGTTTTTTTGTATGATAACGGCGCTGTGTGTTTTCAGAAAAAGTGGCATCACGACAACACGTCCCCCTTCTTTTTCACAGCCATTTCTCTAATGACAGGTTAGGCTCGACAGCAGGGTGCGGAGCCCCGTCTGCTACGCCTTCCTTCAAAAGGACTGCTACCACAGCCTGTCAAATTACAGTGGGATCCTGCCTCATCACTTCCCAGCCCCTCTTTTCTCTTTCCTTCTCCCCCTGGCTGGCTCGTTCCCGTCACTTATCTTTATTTTTATCAAATATGGTTGGGAGTGTTCCCCGGGTCCTGAAGAGAAAAAAATGCTGGCCTGAAATGTGCCTGAAATGCCTCAACATCATCTCTGGAATTCCTTCAAAGGCATGGTTTCAAAATGGCAGCCTGGAGTGAAGCTTTCCAGCAGCACATATGGAGAAGCCTGGACACGCCGCACTAAAATAAGTATTTGACAGAATAGCTGAAAAATGAGAGATCTCTAACCTTCCTCATCATCGTCATCATCATCATCATCATCATTTAATCTGTGTGTCACAAGCCTATATTCCAAAATGTTTGTATTTGTGTAAATATTTTCTCCACTGGGGTGAACAATAGAGGTCCTTTAGTGTTGACTCTTTAGCCAGGGCCCTCATTTATCCACCATAACTAGCTCATCCCCAATTTCTGCGTTATCCAACAACCCCCCCCTTCTCATACTCCCATCCCCACTCTGTCTCCATCCCTCTCCCTATCTCCTTTCACATACCCCCCACCCCATCCTCTCCCTCTCTCTCCTCCCTTTTCTGTCCAGCCCTCCTCTTCTTGCTCCAGAACTGTCAGATGGCATTAGCTCCCTTCACGCTCATGGCCTGTAGGAATAACAGCCGTGAACCTTGCCGAACAGCGCCATTCTCCTGCTCCAGTTAACTCTCTGCTCAGCACAAGCTGTTGCGCAAATATCAACGTTATTCATGTTTTGCCCCTTGCTTACACAACATGCCCCACTAAAGGGCAGAGCTAGACGGACAGAAATTTCAGCGGAGAAGGTCACGGCACTGGGTTATGATGTATATTTCGTTGTATAATAGGGCTGTGCTTATGCAAAAAATTATTAGCTTGTCCCTCTCTTGACTTGATCTCCCCACAGCTTCACTAAGATCTGGCTCACATGGATCAGAGCGGATCCACGTCTTATCGACTTATGGAGGCAAACGCCTGAAAATTTGTTAAATATATCCTGCTCATCTTATTTCCCATGAAGTGTCGGCTCCAGGGCAGATTGTGGTTAGTACGAAAAGCCCACTAGGAACAATTAAGTGTACAATGTGTGGAAGTTTCTTTGTGTGGAAAAACAGAGTAAACTGATGCTGATACGGCACACAACTGGGGAGAACAGATGTGCCCGCGGGGTGCGCCTTGAGCGGAGCCGCAAAATTCATTGGCAATGTAATTAACAGGTTGACAAGTAATCGCAGATACATTAATACAAATATGAGTACAGTGTAATTTCTCATCCACCAGCACTCATCAAGTCCAGTGTGGAAGGCTTAGGCTAATAATCAAAGCAGATTAGCAAGAGCTTTGATAGATTCTACATGAGCTTACAAATCATCCGAGTGATAACCATGAATCATCCAATCACGGTCAGGAACGAGCGGCGCATTTTCAAATTACTTTTGTTGATGAAACCACCACAGTATCAGCTTCTCATCAAAATAATTCTCCTGGCCTCCTCTGGCCAATGTCAAAGAAATTCCTCAATGTTAGCGCAGTATGTGTAAGCCTGAGTGACTCAGGGGAGGGGTGGGTGGAAACGCTGGGACTTCAGAGCACCGACATGACTGATCTCCTGAGCACCCTGTGATTTTGCCCCGAAATGATAGGCTTGCCCCCTCATTGGGCTATGGGTGGAGGGTTAATGACACACTGTATTGGCTAACATGACTATTAGCCCACTCTTATTAGCAGTAACTGACAGGAACACAATTCTGTCATTATGCCCTAAGGAGACCTCTAATCAGGCAGGCAGGGACAGAAACAGGAGTTGGTCTGACTGGTTTTCAACGGCAGTCTTGCGAGAAGAGTTAAGGGACTCTGTCACTCCTACCTGAATCCATCGCATGGCTCGCAGGCAGATAAGGATGACTCAACCTGGGTCAAAAAGTATTCAGGAAGAATTTCAATTCATTTTTAATCTGTGTAGAGTTTACAACTAGTGGGGGCTGCTGCAAAGGGAAACGCAACGAGCACCGTTGAGTTAAACAGCCGCAAGTGTCTCTATGAAAGGCAGTTTATCTTACTACTATTTAGCCAACACTGTTTGAATTACACTGATAAAAGTACGTACCACCCACCTGGCACTTCCAGTAGATTAAAGCGAAGGCTGAGAATTATTTGTGAGTACCATTTAACCAGGGTCTGCCTGGGTACACTCCATCCCACAGTGGGTGGGGATCTGGATTGTCAGAGGCATGCTGCATGCACCCCACAGCCTGTATCAGTGTGTTCATCACGTATGACCGTCTGCACTGCCACGTATTTACCTGTCTGCAAACTCGCCGGAGAAGATACAGAACAATCCAGCGGGAACAACACCTGGACCTAGGTGACACGGTCCCTGCACTCTCCAGAATAGGGCCTCAGGGTTGATAACTTTTTAATGTTTGCATAAAATATATTGTTATTATTGTTAGTAGTAGCATTAGCAGGAGTAGTAGTAAAGGCAGTAGTATTAGTGGTTGTTTTAGCAGTCCTAGTAGTACAGGTAATACTAGTAATGCACTACAATGCTTTAATCTACTTGGAGGAATTCAAGTATCAACAACCCGGTTGTTCTCGATGCCATTTAGAAAAGATTTGGAACAGATTCAAAGCATCAAAACATGAGTCGAAGAATATCCAGTAACTTACCCAGATTGCTTTCATTGATTGTATCTGTAAAAACACAAAAGGAAATCCATCAGTACACATTATCAACAGAGACCACAGAAGAAAAAAAAACAAACCTGCACTTATCATGCCAGAATCATCTTCTACTTTCAGTGTGTTCCCTGTTTCTCAGGGGTCGCCACAGCGGGGTTTGTACCCTGTGAGGGCACAGCACCAATGGGCCTTGACCGATCCGGTATGGTCTTGTCAATCTGCAAAATGTTATGTGGGATGCCCTTCCTGACACAACCACTAACCCTATGGACGGGGGCACTGGTAAAGCGCTGGATGCCATCCCAGTATTCATGGACTTGCGCCCCATGCCTGTCATCAGCATCATGCCAGAATACAAGTTAATTTAAACAATGTGGCGTTGTGCCATATTTTACAGCCAATGTTTCGTCTGTGCAGAGAGTCGGGGCACTTGGTCCAACATGCTGGGGCTTGCACGACTGGAGAACACAGGTATGAATGTTCAGCAAACCCACTGGTATGTCTCACTGTGGTGGAGACATATGACTCATTCCTGGGTACCAGACATTCAACAAAAGGTGAAAGATGTAGTCAGGTGTGTCTCCTTCCATTGTCTAATGAACGCTAAATGAAAATGATAAATTCATTGTGAAATCTTCCTATTGCAGTGGAGTTACCTACATGTACTCTGATCCTTCAGATCCTAGGAGGAGCACTGCCAGAGTTAAGAGTTTCCTTCAGACAGGAACTACCTATACTATAAGGTATATGCAGTCATGGATAATGTAAGGCACAAATGTAAGCATCTGCCTAACGACATCAATGCCATGTTATTTTCAAAATGTTCCTTACACACTGGGGGGCAACAGGGAACTCACCAAATAGGTGTAGGCTGACAACTGACCACATCCAGTCTTTAAAAAAATAAAATGTATTATCTACAATAAAGAAGCAGTCAGTTAAAGGTGCTATATACGATATTCAGCACCAACATCTCAGACCAAACCAAAGCAAACCTCCCCACTCCTTTCCTGTTCCTCCCACCTCTCTTCCTGTCCCTCCCACCTCCCTTCCTGTTCCTCCCACCTCCCTTCCTGTTCCTCCTACCTCCCTTCGCATCCCCCCCCTTTTCTCCCCAATTGCAGCCGGCCAATTACCCCACTCTCCCGAGTCGTCCCGGTCGCTGTTCCACCCTCTCTGCTGATCCGGGGAGGGCTGCAGGCGACCACATGCCTCCTCCGATACATGTGGAGTCGCCAGTCGCAGCTTCTTTTCACCTGACAGTGAGGATATTCGCCAGGGGGATGTGGCACATGGGAGGATCACGCTATTCCCCCCAGTTCCCCCCTCCCCCCCGAACAGGCGCCCCGACCGACCAGAGGAGGCGCTAGTGCAGCGACCAGGACACGTACCCACATCCAGCTTCCCACCTGCAGACACGGCCAATTGTGTCTGTAGGGAGGCCTGACCAAGCCGGAGGTAACACAGGTTGGTAGGCAACGGAATAGACCGCCACGCCACCCAGAACGCATTCTTGGCTATTATTTCATTTGATTCTGTGCAGTTGTAATAGTGATTTTTACAGTACAGAATTATTTTATTAATATTAGTAACGTATTCAGCTTGAAATGGATATATTTCTTCGATCTGCCAAGTGACCTAAATCCATGTAATGTAATTTATTAGCTTGCTAGCTATCCTGCTAATGCTAGCTACCTCACGTGCACTGACATGCACGCATAGCTGGACTGGCTTCCAAAACAAAGAACAGAGAAAGTTGGATTACAACACACGCACACGGGGGGGGGGGGGGGGGTGACGTCATTCTCTGCTCAGGACGCCATTACTTCACTATCTCTTTCCATAGCAAATAATTGTTTGCTGCTATATTAATGTTCAAAATCTCGTATATAGCAGCTTTAAGTCAGATATGGCAGCAGCAGAGCATGCCCACATAGTTACAAATCTCATTTAACTGCACTCATTTGTTGACTTACCAGTTTAAGGGCTAAAACTTAGCCCTTAGCTTAGCAATTCTCATACTGGCAAGTGTGTCTTTCAAGGCAGAAGAGGTGACGTCACCAGAACACAGTGAAACAAAAATAGGCCACAGCTGTTTAGTTCTTCAGGCTACAAATAAGACTAAATATGCCATAAAATATCACATCACAGGGAGAAATATGGAAATGAGCAATCGGCCATCTCCACTGAACTGAACTGAAGCCCAGTCTCGCTTCCTGCTCGCTTGTTCGCACCACTTTATTTAGGTTAAAGAGAAACAGCTCATGTTAATTTGCTCACGTTTGTGGAATGGGGGGATGGAGGTAGAATTGAGTAGAAAGGAAGAATTATGGATGGTTTTCAATTATAAATGGGTCCTCCTCACTCAGTCAAGAGAACCTTGAAAGAGGATTGTTCTGGAGGAGGTAGAAGAGCACTTTGGAAGCCGCAGACTCCCTTAAGAGATCTGGGGCATATGAATTATACCTTACTAAGTCAATTATCCTTATTACAACATCAAATGAATTATTTTGTGAGGCCCTTGTGAACATTTGTATTGGTATAGTTCCACTTCAACAGAAATTCTGAGGGGGAAAAGAGATACTTCCCATATGCAGACATATGGAAACACCTGGGAATAATCAGTGGGCTATCAGTATGAGGATTTAAGGCCTTCGTGTATGAAACTGATCACAAAACCTTTAATGGTGCAGATACTGTATTTATGCAGCACTGCTAAGTACTCAAAAAACATAATTCTTGAATTTCTCCTCTTATCTGAGACAGATAAGCATGAGAGATGCCTTGTTTAACGGAAGGAGGTCAGTCCGGGGACAAATCAGGCAAAAGGAGGAGAGGAATAGGAAGAGAAAGGAAGATAATTAAAGTGATAGAGAGGGCAGGGAAAAAAAGGGAGTGTCCCCCCCCACCCCCCCCCAAAAAAACTGTTGTTTCTCAAACCTCCACTTAGCGATTCGAAAGCTAAAAATACCCCAACCATGCTGAGTGGGCAGGCTTCCCCCCAAAACCAGCTCAATAACTCCCCATCACTGTGGGGGGAGAAGCTGTGAAAGTCAGTCACAGAGCAGCGCAGCCATATAGAAATGTGTCAACTGACCGTGCACAAATCTGCTTTTTGTTAGCGAGCGCATCCCCTTTTTTGATGGTTCTTTTGGATTGTGCTATGTGACTCGCGCGCTAGCAGAAAGAGCCATTAGCGCTGAGAAATCATCTTCACCAACACCAGAGCCGAGTACTATTCATAGTCCATTACATTTTTACAGTACAATGGTCCTCTGATCACACTGTGTAGGCTCCTGAAAATGTATTTCATATCAAGGCAGTTGTATGGTAGGAGGCATCCTGGACCTAGCTAGCCATCCTCCACACGGCCATACTGCATTAGGACCCTATTCTTTTTTTGAACTGAAAAGGCCTTTTGTAAGACTAAAAGACACATTCCAGTGACTTGAATTCATTCATTCAGAGGAAAAAAATAAATCCTGGGAAAATACCTTTGAAATACAAAGAAAAAAATCAATAAGTTATTTGCCAGTGTTTCCACTAAACAAATAGATTTATGTACCAATGATTTCATCACGTTTTTCCATGCCCTAAAGAAGTGTGGATATTTTCTTTTTTCTCCATTTTATTCCAGATTGATTAGTTAACAAAGGAGAAGTTAACAGATCTTGCTACTTGTTCTGCAACAATGTTTAGGTAGGTGGCATGTTCAGAGTAACAGCCACATGAATGCCAGGACCCAAGGTTCCCCAGCAGAACACTGCCCAGAGCATCACGCTGCCTCCGCCGGCTTACCCTCTTCCCATAATGCATCCTGGTGCCGTCACTTCCCCAGGTAAACGACGCGCACACACGCGGCCATCCACATGATGTAAAGGGAAATGGGATTTTTCAGACCAGGCCATCTTCTTCCACTGCTCCATGGTCCAGCTCTAACGCTCACGTGCCCATTGTAGGTGCTTTCGGTGGTGGACAGGGGTCATCATGGGCACTCTGTAGCTACAGTCCCATACACAGCAAACTGTGTGTCCTGAAACCTGTCTATCATAGCCAGCATTAACGTTTTCAGCATTGTGAGCTAGAGTAGCTCTTCTGTGGAATCAGACCAGACAAGTTAGCCTTCACTCCCCACGTGCATCGATGAGCCTCGGGCGCTCATGACCCTGTTGCCAGTTCAGCGGTTGTCCTTCCTTGGACCACTTTTGGTAGGTACTGACCACTGCATACCAGGAACACCCCACAGGACCTGCCGTTTTGGAGAAGCTCTGACCCAGTCATCTAGCCATCACAATTTGGCCCTTGTCAAAGACGTTCAGATCCTTAGGCTTGCCCATTTTTCCTGCTTCCAACACATCAACTTCAAGAACTGACTGTTCACCTGCTGCCTAATATACCCCCCCCCCCCGTGACAGCTGCCATTGTAACGAGATAATCAGTGTTATTCACCTACACGTCAGTGGTTTTAATGTTCTGGCTGATCGGTTTATATTACTACATAACAAGAGTCGGTTTATCAACACAATGGCTCTCATTGCACAACTCTGCCATCCCGAGCGATCATCAGCCTGACTATGCACGCGTGTGGTGGGCTTCTTCATGGAAACGTGAGCGAGAGCAGACAATAGCAGATATGTTGCCAGTGTAGGAAGGCCGCCATTGCATGTGACTGGCAGGGTTTTCCACCAGTGCATACGATGGCCAGCTGGGTGAAAATTGCAGCCAGCTGGGGACACGGGGGGTGGCTGGTGTGGGGCGGGGCTGCAGCTCAACATGCGCTAAAGTTGCCTATCACACATTTTCAAGGCTCTGTTAATCTTTTTTTAAATTTATAGTAAAGATGGCAACAAACTAACGTCTATTACGCTGCTCTTTGAACAGCTTTCACTGGATGAAAGCTCTCTGTTACTTTTAATAGGACTAGTAGGGCAGGTAGTATAGGCTTATATAATAAATTATATATCATAAATATATGCTGATATATATGAATATATATATTTGTACAAATAGTATTATATAATAAATAATATGGTTTGGATAATGGAAAAAAGGAATGGAGTAATAAATAAATAATAATAGAATAGAATAGTATAGGCTTACATTAATTAGTAACTGTCTGTATCTATCTATCTATCAAGTTGAATGGACATAAATAGACTTAATTAAAAATGAAAAATGTTAAATACCATATTGTAATATGGAAGCCATTATCAAGTTACATTTTAAGGTAAGCAAACATTGTTTTTATCGTTCTGTAACAACTGACCAACAGGTTTCCTGAAGGGGGAAGACAGGTTGGTGCTCTTTTCCTTCTGTGTGACGAAAGGCTTCTCTGGCGTGCGATAAAAGAGTGGCGGTGTTCATACAGGCAGTGAGGGGGGTGAAGCAGGCCACCTCTGCGGGCCTACGTCAACATTTTGATTTTGATTGACATTGTTGTTGTCATTCCCACACGATGACCCCGGTAAAAGAGAATCTACTTCACACTCAGTCAGACTATCAGCCCCGGGTTGTGACTTCTACATGGGTAATATGAACACGGCTGTTAAAAAGCCGTCACATCCCTCCTTACATACCGTAACTGGCAGAATGAAGAGGGGTGTTTTCTTTCCTTGAAATGTTCATAGATAAAGCTAAACGATAGACTGGAGTTTTTAACTAGATGGTTTAACACAATCTTGGAAAGTGAGAGGATGCCTGAGGAGTGGAGATGAAGCATACTGGTACCGATTTTCAAGAACAAGGGCGATGTGCAGAAATGTGTGTACATTTCATTTGCCTTTATTTAACCAGGTTAGTCCCATTGAGATTAAAATCTCTTTTACAAGAGAGACCTGGCCAAGAATGGCAGCAGTACACCAGTTTCAGCACACACTCACATGAAGACAACAGAATAGCTCAAAGTGCAAAATAGCATAAAAGTGAAGGGAAAAGATACAAACCCGTTATCAATTGAAACATCTACAATTTCCAATAGACTCAGATTCCATAGACTTAACCATACCTTTACATTCGGATAGAGTAACCACGTCCTGGAGTTTAAGTCTATTCTGCAGGCTATTCCAGGCAGATGGTGCAGAAAACATACAGGCCTTCTAGCCCAGCTCAGCCCGAACTTTAGGAACAGTCATTTGCAAGGTGTCCTGAGACCATAACTCATAAGTACCATGTTTTATGGGCAGAAAGATAGATGAATAACAGGTTAAGAGGAAAGGTGATGATTACAGGACAGCAGTATGGTGTCATGCCACGAAAGAGCACCACAGATGTGATGTTTGCTTTGAGAATGTTGATGGAGAAGTATAGAGGAGGTCAGAAGGAGTTACATTGTGTCTTTGTGGATTTAGAGAAAGCATATGACAGGGTGCCGGGAGAGGAAGTGTGGTATTGTATGAGGAAGTCGGGAGTTGCAGAGAAGTATGTAGGAGTGGTGCAGGATATGTATGAGGGCAGTGTGACAGTGGTGAGGTGTGCGGTTGGAAGGACAGATGGGTTCAAGGTGGAGGTGGGATTACATCAAGGATCGGCTCTGAGCCCTTTCTTGTTTTCAATGGCGACGGACACGTTGATGGATGAGATCAGGCAGGAGTCTCCGTGGACGATGACGTTTGCGGATGACATTGTGATCTGCAGCGACAGTAGGGAGCAGGTTGAGGAAGGCGAGGGAGATACCCTGCTTTAGCAGCAGCCGCAGCACGCGGGTATTTCAATAAACACTCATGCCAAGACAAGTAAAAAAAACTTCCAATTTTACGTTCCAGTCTCCTATAGGCCCGCTTAAGAGCACGTGTCTCGTCGTTAAACCAGGGTGTAGGCCTATTTAGTCGCCTAGCTCTGGTAGTGAGAGGTGCAACTGAATCGAGTAGACTAGAGAGGGCCACATTTAAGTGACTAGAGAGATTTTCTTTCTTTTTCATATTGTAGCGAATTCGGGGGGCAACCACAAGAACTGCCGCAGCCGGGACGTGAACCCGTATCTCCCGCACTGCGGGGGAGATATCCCTAACCGCTCAACTAAAGGGTCCGACCCGTTAGCCAAGGGCCAACGTGTCTACTTATCCATGCACGTTACAATATACTATATATATATATATTTTATAGTTTTTCCCTCTTATCCTACCCGAGTAACCCAATGGCATATGGCCGGAACTCTTGTCGAATAACTCCCCTGGCTCACGTTTCCACAGGAAGGAGATAGTCGTAACACCAGCTTCCTTCAAACTCGTGTCAGCTGCTCTCGCTAGCTTACACGCTGAAGCCTGGCATGGATTGCATCACCTTCAGGCCGCGAAGGAAACGTAGGGAGAGTGCTTTCGGTTGCTTGGCTGCAAGCGCCTGGATGGGCCAGAGGGGTCGCTGGAGAACGACGAGTCCCCGAACACTACACCGATCTACACGCACTATCCCTCGCGTAAGGGTGGCCTAATGAATGCCTTACCCCATGGACGCTCTGGCCGTGACCGGTTGCGGCGAGTCTGGGATAACTGGTGAGACTTTCAACAGTCAGTCTCTACAGTGAAAGGAGCCAAGGTTTCAGACAGCTGCTGGCCAAATGCAGCTACAGTGGACGGACCGATGTGGCGAGTGGCAATTACATCTGTGCTGACATTAACTAGCCAGGCCGATGATGCTTCAAATTTAATGAGAAAATCATCCGACACAGCAGATGTGGTTGGCAAGTCAGTCACATCAGAATCAACCGTCCCTTGAGATAAAACCAAATCAAGGGTATTTGAACAAACTGAGCAAAACCATCGGCGTCGCCGGGTCATTTTGCCGGGGCTCAAGCCCCGAACGTTTTGAGTGCCACCCCGAATATAATTTTAAATGTACGCCTATGTGAAGCCGACAACAAACGGAACGTGTGTGAATGTCCGATAGTCTTCGTAACACAACAGCCTGTCAAAGTAAATGCAGGTCTCTAAACTAACTCGGTGTGTGTGTGTGTGTGTGTGTGTGTGTGTGTGTGTGTGTGTGTGTGTGTGTGAGAGAGAGAGAGAGAGAGAGAGAAAGAAAGAAAATTTAATATTCCAATAAACTAATATTAACATAAATACATTTAACTTGTTCTCTCTAGTCTGGTACTGTAGCATGTCAATAAATGTTTAATGATATCAGTTGTGAAGTATTCTGCTTCTACTCAATACTAATACTAATTACTAACAACTACTGATATGTTTAACATCACAATTCATTAAGAACAGTGTTTCAAATTTTCAATGATTAAGACATGTATGTAAGGTGCCAGAGTGCATAAAAAAGCATCAAAACAGAGCTTGTTTATAAAAAAAAAATTATGGGGGAGGATCCCCCCAGACCCCCCCTACAGAAGTCCAGGCTAAGCCCCGAATGTCCTCAAATCCTGGGAACACCCCTGAGCAAACCCAGAAGTATCAACAAGCACCAGAAAGACTTTACTTAGAGAATCAGCAGCCTCATTAAGATGGATATGAAATCACCGAGAATTAGAATGTCATGAGAACGAGTAACAAGATTTGAGAGAAATTCTCCAAATTCTTCAAGAAATAGGGAGTAAGAGCCAGGAGGTCGATAGAGTATCACAGTCTGGACTGAGCTGAGTCTACTCATGGATGAGGGAGATGGACTTATGTAGCAACCTTGAAAATGTTATATTATTATTAGGTTTTACATAATTCCAATGCATTTCCATTGTCAGATGCTGTTCTAGTAATCGCCATTCTGTGTCTGTGTGCACTGTTTGCTGCAGTTCTATTACTGGTCAGTTT
Source organism: Lampris incognitus (assembly GCF_029633865.1). NCBI lineage: Eukaryota > Metazoa > Chordata > Actinopteri > Lampriformes > Lampridae > Lampris > Lampris incognitus. The sequence continues at coordinate 112,946,189 of NC_079211.1, forward strand.
CATGGTTCAGTGCGATAGACACGTGATACAGACGTTAATTAATGCAGAATGTTCATGAAGAGCAAATGTTCATACCAGCACCCTATAGCTGTTTAAATTACATTTTAATTGCCCGATCGTTTGTGTGAGGGGAGGGACTGAACCCAACAAAAGAAAAAGCAAAAAACAAAAACGGGAGTTTGTGCTGGAGGAGAGGTTAGTGATCAGAAACACATTGATGTGAAAAATGCATTCGTGCTTGGTGGGGTGTCTGCAGAGGTTCCTGATTAGGTCACTTACAATGTTTTGGATTCTGTCAAAGTGTTTGGTCATACTAAGGTGCAGGGATGTTGCTTGGATTCAATAAATAAAAGCCAGCTCATTTTAGTTAAGACCTCAAATGACCTGACACAAATCAAAGTACGAGAACAGGTAGGGCTTCTAGTCGATTTGGGTCCCTGGGCAATCCACGTTGTGGAAACTCAGTCATTGACAGCCTCCACTGAAGAAAACGATTTTGAGTTAAAGCTCATGGCGTTTCTGATGCATGAAGGGAAGACCTTAAATGAGGTTAAAGGCCTGCTTAATGTTATTACTCCTGTGTCCACTGCTCCAGATTTGAACACTGAGTTAGTTAATGCAATATCCTCCCTGGTGGAGAAGTGTCATGTTGCTCCTGCTGACATGCAGAGCTACCGCAAGCTACGCATGTTCTCTGGTGTGAAGCCTACTCCCAGCGGAGAAGAAGAGTATGACGTCTGGGCTGAGCACCCCCCCTCCCCATATGCTGGATGAGTGGCAATGTTCTGACACTGTGAAGAAACAGTGAATAGCTGAGAGTCGTATATCATCAGATTCTTGAGAGTTAGTAACCCCAATGCTACTCCAAATGACTACCTAAAAGCTCTTGAAAATGCATTTGGGACAACTGAAATTGCCTCTGATCTCATGGTGAGGTTCCGCAATACATTCCAGCTTGAAAGAGAGACGCTCTCAGCATACCTGCTAAGGCTAGACAAACTGCTGCATTCTCTGTTCTGTAAAGGTGGAATTGAGTTGTCTGATATGAACTGTTTGCGCATTGAGCAAGTGGTGAGCGGAGCTCTGTCTAATGACTTAGTCACCCTTCGTATCAGAATGACGTATAAACTCTGAACACCCCCCCCCAGCTTCGATGAACTGCTCCATGAGGTGAGAGAAGAGGAAGATATGATCCTTGACAGACATGGTGCTAATATGGTCACTTCAGCTATGACTGTCTAGTGTGCTCCAACTGCTGCTGCTCCAGTCTGTACTGCACCTACAGTTGTTCCCTCTGTTGGTGCTACTGTTGAGAAGGATCAAGTAGAGCTCCTCATAAAAGAACTACAAGGGTTGAGGAGTGAAATAATTTGCCTGTGCTTTGCCACTGTAGCCACGTCCACAGTTGATGCACAGACTCTACAGCAAAACCCTAGCAATGTCAGGGAAGGATGCTATCAAGCACAGCATAAAGAGAGTCCCAGTGAAAATGCTGAACCACGCGGATGTCTTCTGCTATAGGTGTGGGGAAGACAGCCATTTCCGGCGTGAATGCCAGAGACCTGACAAGTCAACCAGCGCCTCCTAAAACTAAAATGGCGAACGGGAAACTTCCCAGGGGCCCAGTAGAGGAGTGGCTGATGTCCCGGGGAAGATGCGCTCCACAAAGTGTGACAAGCTCGAAGAGAAGGCTGCTCTGGCAAAAGGCTTAGTAAGTCCAAGTTCTGTTGTCTCCGTACAAATTGAGGGCATCTACGGCAAAGCCTTACTTGACAGCAGGTCTCAAAATACCATTCTCTGTCGCTTCTTCTACAATAAGTATCTGAGGCACATGCTGTTAACTCCAACTGAAGATTTGGAAACATGGGGGCTAAGTTCAGAGCAGTACCCCTATGATGGTTATCTGTGTGTAAAGCTTGAGTTTGGGGTGAACGTAGTTGGAGTAACGAAGACTGTTGAAGCACTTGTGCTTGTGTTTCCTGACCCAGCCATGAAAAGTGAAGTCTCTATTCTTGTGGGGGTGAACACCTCTGTGGTACAAAGACTGATGGAGGCCTGTAAGGAAAAGGGAGGTTATGATTTCTTGAGCTCAATAACAATCCATCCAGTGATGAAGGGGGCCTACAAAAGGTTTTTATATGCTCCTGATGAACCCAATGATGTAAAAAGAGGCACTGTCTGGTTCACAAAAGTCAAGTTGTTAACCTTACCTCCAGGGGGAGTGGCAACTGTCACTGGTATCCCAACATTTCCTGGAAATCTGTTCCAGTTCTCATCGACCATCCGGAGGAAGGGCTTTTCCCTGTGGAGCTACTAGTGATGCCTGAACTCAAGAAGTCTGCTGTTGCTCAGTTTCGTCAAATCACAGTCAGAGTGAGAATGTGTCTACTCGAGAAGTAACTCTCAAACGTGGAATGCCCCTCGCTCATACCCTGTTAATGTACTAACTACAGTCCCTGCTGAGAAGATGTGCAAAGTCCCAGATGATTTGACTCCCTCTGCCTTCACGTTTGGTGACTCACCTGTGTCAAAAGAATGAAAGAAGCGGTTGATTCAGCAGATGATGGAGAGACAGGAAGTTTTCTCATGTTTGATGTTGGATGCACAAAGAGCACAGAACATACCATTTGAATGACGCATGACAAATCCTTCAGAGAGTGCTCAAGATGCCTAGCTCCAGGTTATGTGGAAGATGTGAGAAGGCATCTTCCACTTTTTAAGCAACCTTAAAAAGGCTGGTATCATCTCAGGGTCTAGAAACCCTTACGCTTCACCAGTAGAGGTGGTGCACAAGAAGAACGAGGCCATACGCATGTGTGTGGATTATAGAATGCTGAACAGACTAACAATTCCTGACCAGTACACTGTGCCTCATACTGAAGATGCACTGACATGATTAAATGGGAGCAAGTGGTTCAGTGTTCTTTATCTCCGGAGTGGTTAATATCAAATACCCATGACTGCAGCTGATAAAGAAAAGACAGCCTTCATCTGCCTGGCTAAGTTTTATCAATTTGAGAGAATGCCTCAGGGGATTTGCGGAGCCCCTGCCACATTTCAGCATGTTACAGAGAGAACAGCTGGAGATATGAACCTGCTGGAGGTTTTAGTCTACCTTGATGACCTCATTGTTTTCGGAGGAACTCTTCAGGAAGAAGAAGAACATCTCCTTAAAGTGCTGGATAGGCTGAAAGAAGAAGGATTGACGTTATTCTCTGGATAAATGCCAATTCTGTTGCACCTCAGTCAATTACAACGGTACCATCAGAAGGTTCGCTACTTTCACATTACTTCTGTGATAGAGTATTGATCAGGAATCTTGAGCTACAGGGAAAGCACAAGTTAGCTGACCATTGGAACTCAACCACTTTCACTGTAGAGGGCCAAATGCAGGTTTTGCCTGTGTTCAAATTGAGGTCAGAGAATGGAGATGGTCCTGTAAAAATCCTTAGCTGCAATCACCTGCTGCCTCTAGGACAAGAAGTGCGTCTGGAAACTGAGATTGTCCCAGAGCCACCAAAACCAAGATGAGAACCAATCGGAAACATAAAACAAAGGAAAGAGAGTTCCCTTGTCCACCCAAGGCGATGAGCCATGATAAGGAAGAGAGGACCGAGCCTGACACTAATTCTGATAATTAGGAAATGGGTATGTGTTATGACTTACGCACCCCACATCAAATAATGACTGTGAGCAGAGATGTCGAGAAATTTTCAGAAACTTTGAGTTTGGATTTGGATGTTGCAGTGTTTACTGTAAGTGGGGAACCTGAGGCATTACTGGGTTGCACAACATACAGTGAAGAAGCACATGAAGATGTAGTTACAGAACCTGTAGAGCCTGGTGAAGAAAGGCAAGAGCCAGAGAGTCAGGGAAAAAAAATAATGAGGCCTCAGAGACTGAAAAGAGCCCCTGTAAGGCTGACCTATAATTCACTAGGAACCCCTGCAGTAGCTTTCAGCACATACACAGCTAACCCTTTAAAAATCAGTACAAACTCAGTTGCCCATTGTACAACACTTACCCCTGTTGTTAGGTACATAAGTACACTGTTCAAGTAGATAGGCTAATACATGAAGGGTGTAATGCCTGGGTATAAAAGAGCAAATGAGAATGAAAGAGAAAGCAAGCACTTAAAATGTACACTCTTAATGTTTTCATTGTTTTGTAACTCAACAGTGTTATATATTAAGGGTTTAATCTCATCCCTGTCATGAGGACATGACGGTTTTGGTGGGGAGAGAGTGTAGCACCCTTGAAAATGTTATATTATCCATCCATCCGCCCATTATCCGAACCGCTTATCCTGCCCCCAGGGTCGCGGGGATGCTGGAGCCTATCCCAGCAGTCATTGGGCAGCAGGCAGGGAGACACCCTGGACAGGCCGCCAGGCCATCACACCATCACAAAGAGCCGACATACACACACACACACACACACACACACACACACACACACACACACACACACACACACACACACACACACACACACACACAGACACCTAGGGGCAATTCAGTATGGCCAATTCACCTGACCTACATGTCTTTGGACTGCGGGAAGAAACCGAAGCACCCGGAGGAAACCCACACAGCCACGGTGAGAACATGCAAACTCCACACAGCGGATGACCCCCCAAGGTTGGACTACTCCGGGGCTCAAACCCAGGACCTTCTCGCTGTGAGGTGACCGCGCTAACCACTGCGCCACCATGCCGCCCTGTTATATAATTGTTATTATTATTATTGTTGTTGTTGTTGTTGTTGTTGTTGTTAGGTTTTACATAATTCCAATGCATTACTGTTTTCAGCCCTAAATGAGTGTATGTCCATTGTCAGACGCTGTTCTAGTAATCGCCATTCCATGTCTGTGTGCACTGTTAGCTGCAGTTCTTTCACTGTTCAGTTTCATGCGATAGAGACATGATGTTCATGAAGAGCAAATTATCATGCCAGTAGTCTATAGATGTGTTACATTTTTAATTGCCCAATCGTTTGTGTGTGTGTGGGGGGCTCGATGGTGTTTTAAGCCCCCGACGTACTCTTCCAGACAGCGCTGCATGGAAGGCACTCCCCGCCCCCAACAGTTTCATCCAATCAAAATGTTTTAAAAAAAAAGACATACGCTTTGAAATATAGCCAACACTAGCTGCTAGGGATTTTCTTTGCTGAACTGACACCTCAGCTAGCTAGCTAACTGTAAACAGATTACAATGGTAGATTTTAGCCAACTATTCTAAGCCAAGGTTAGCTCAAATGCAGTCAATCTGTTCAAATAGCTGGCAGTGGTGAGCATTCAATTTATGTTGGCATGTACTACTTTTAAACTTATCCGTGCAGGACAGAGTTTACTTAGTAATGGGCTAGCAGTTAGCGCTAGCTAAGTTCCAGGCAGCCAATTCATTTTTTGGGTGGTTATGAGAGCGACTGAGTAGTGCTATTGCTATGTAGTTAGGCATTAGCCTATGTCTCCCAGTCTGCTTATTTAAACAACTACGAGACAACCTAGTTTTAAGTGAGCTGCACAAAGGCATGGTTGAGTGGGTGTCTTTCCAAAACTCCTTTAGGCATCTAGTTGTTGCTAGATAAGTTGTAAGACATCTAGACATAGCAGCTAAGTAAGTTAAAGCAAAACTGTCGCCAAAATGCAATCTAGGGTCTTTTTGTGAATGTACACGAGTCAAACTTTCATTTAAAAGGATATTTACGTTAAACGCTGCACTTTTAAGATTGACGTTTGTTTGAGTCGAACTCCTTCACTGCAAAAGGAGGGAAAAAGTTGAAATCTAGCGCCAGTGCTGTGATTGGCTGAAACCGTAGGGGGCGGGGAGTGCCTTCCATGCTGCGCTGCCTCGAAGAGTACATTGGGGGCTTGAAACACCATCGAGCGTGTGTGTGTGTGTGGGGGGGGCTGAACCCAAACAAAGGGGGGAAAAACGTAAGTTGGTGCTGGAGGAGAGCGGGAAGAAAGAGAAAGAAAGTTCTGGACCTGATGCGTGAGTTTTTGGGATAGTGGATGGTTTGCAGTTTAAATTAAGGTTATGTTTATAGTCTGTCGGTGTTACGCGCCGCGGGTGCAAAAAGTAGACCGTGTGTGCGTACATGTGAACCTGAAATCCTCCTTGTATTCAGTTTAACTGCCATGAATATGTTCACGTCATTATTTGGTATGTTTTGTTTACATATATTGTTTATGTAGTTTATGTTCATGGATATTGATTCGTTTTGTATTAAAACTAGGCAGGAAGTACGTTTATGTTCCATGTTGCACAGGGACACATTTAGTTGTTGCAATTTACTCCAAGAAGAACGGTAGAGGCTAGTTCCCATCGATGCAAAGAACGGAAATGGAGTAGAGAACGGTCAACTGAGCATGCGCGAAATGCCTCTACCACCCCCCACCCCCCACACGCCCCGCGTAGCATCCAGGCGCTAGGATTCTAGGAAGACCCACCCCTACTCTGCGTCTGATTAGCTAACTTTAACCCTACCCTAACCTACCCAAACAACGGAGGCAACGAGTACTTGCGCATGGCGGGAAAGTTTTTATGCTCCGCCTGCCAGTTCCGGGTTACGGAGGGGATACTGCGTGGCCCGTTTGGAGATTCAGTTTTTGTTTGGGTAGGCTCGGTCGGTCCCTCGTGGTGGTGTGCAGCCAGCGAGGTGTGTTTGTTTGCGTGTTTTGTGTCGCAGCGCATATTTACAGTTGTGTTTCTGTAGTTGGTGTGTGGCATGAAGGTGTGATGTGAAGTAGCTTGTTCGGTTCGTGTGTTTAACAGCTCGACGGTGGATTTGACGACGGTGATGCCGAAGTACACGTAAAGATGGATAAATCCACCGGTAACAGGAGAACCACGGTGTCGTCTATCTCCTGGAGGGAGTGATAGTCGGTATCCCTGCGGGCAGGTGGATTAGTTTAGCAGTATGTTGCAGTTAACACCGCCGCACGGAGAGGTATTGTAGCCTGAGCTAACGTCGTTTTGCTCCCGTTTTGTCTAGTTTTTGGTGTTGAAGTGGCCTACAGCGTCCCGGGGCTGTAGCTCAGCATTAGTTTGGGTCGGTTCCGCCGTGGAGGAAGGATTCTGCACTGCTGAACGTGCTGCTGGCTGCTCGTAGCCGAACCACTCCTACCGTTGTTCTGAGACCCGGAGGGGACCCGGATCCTCCCATCTGCCGACCCCCGTCCGTCGGGGACGCTGCCGGGTTCTGTAGTCTGCTCGCCGGGACTACAAAGGTAACCGGTTCAGTTTCATTCGACGAGGATTCACACGAGCGCCACCATGCGCGCTAAGGTATAGTACCACGAATAGTGTATAAAATTAAACCCGCGTGTGTTTGTTATTTTGTTCTTTAAAGTTGTGCGTGACATCATTCAGCGGCAGGGGTGTAGCACAAAATTCTGGGCCCTGTACATAAGCAGTCTCTGTGGGCCCCTTTCCTCTTTTGTCTCTCCCGCGTAACTTTTTTGTGCTCTAGCATACTGTATGTTATTTACAATCACAGCACATTAATCTGTTTTAGCCTGACTTAAGCTAACCTAGCTAACCTCGGCCTTCCTTTGGGAAAGACATGACTGTGCTTGTTATCGGCAGTCACTCGCGACAGGACTAGATGAGCTGCATTGAGAGATGTTCGTGAGGGGCGGACTAAACCATTTTGCACCTTTTGTAAGGGGTGAGAGGGGCCTCAGAGAGCCTCCACTATTTTCTTTAAGTCCCTCGGCCGATGTATTGAGACAATTTTAACTGAAGTTATGACACTAATTAGTTAGAAATAAAAAATTTGCAAACCAAAACAAACTTTTAATTCCAGGTTTCCCGAGCCCCCCCCCTTCCCTTCTGGGCCCTGGTAGGTACTTCGCCCCCCCCCCCAACTACAATGCTGCTGTAGTGGTGCTTAGATAAATGCCATGGTTGTTGCTAAAGATACACATTTCCTATATATGACATATATATACACTCACCGGCCACTTTATTAGGCACACCTGTCCAACTGCTCGTTAACGCAAATTTCTAATCAGCCAATCACATGGCAGCAACTCAATGCATTTAGGCATGTAGACATGGTCAAGACGATCTGCTGCAGTTCAAACCGAGCATCAGAATGGGGAAGAAAGGTGATTTAAGTGACTTTGAACGTGGCATGGTTGTTGGTGCCAGACGGGCTGGTCTGAGTATTTCAGAAACTGCTGATCTACTGGGATTTTCACGCACAACCATCTCTAGGGTTTACAGAGAATGGTCCGAAAAAGAGAAAATATCCAGTGAGCGGCAGTTCTGTGGGCGAAAATGCCTTGTTGATGCCAGAGGTCAGAGGAGTATGGCCAGACTGGTTCGAGCTGATAGAAAGGCAACAGTAACTCAAATAACCACTCATTACAACCGAGGTATGCAGAAGAGCATCTCTGAACGCACAACACATCGAACCTTGAGGCAGATGGGCTACAGCAGCAGAAGACCACACCGGGTGCTACTCCTGTCAGCTAAGAACAGGAAACTGAGGCTACAATTCGCACAGGCTCACCAAAGTTGGACAATAGAAGATTGGAAAAACGTTGCCTGGTCTGATGAGTCTCGATTTCTGCTGCGACATTCGGATGGTAGGGTCAGAATTTGGCGTCAACAACATGAAAGCATGGATCCATCCTGCCATGTATCAACGGTTCAGGCTGGTGGTGGTGGTGTAATGGTGTGGGGGATATTTTCTTGGCACACTTTGGGCCCCTTAGTACCAATTGAGCATCGTGTCAACGCCACAGCCTACCTGAGTATTGTTGCTGACCATGTCCATCTCTTTATGACCACAGTGTTCCCATCTTCTGATGGCTACTTCCAGCAGGATAACGCGCCATGTCATAAAGCTCGAATCATCTCAGACTGGTTTCTTGAACATGACAATGAGTTCACTACTCAAATGGCCTCCACAGTCACCAGATCTCAATCCAATAGAGCACCTTTGGGATGTGGTGGACTGAGAGATTCGCATCATGGATGTGCAGCCGACAAATCTGCAGCAACTGCGTGATGCTATCATGTCAATATGGACCAAACTCTCTGAGGAATGTTTCCAGTACCTTGTTGAATCTATGTCATGAAGGATTAAGGCAGTTCTGAAGGCAAAAGGGGGTCCAACCCAGTACTAGCAAGGTGTACCTAATAAAGTGGCCAGTGAGTGTATATATATGTCATGGAACCGAATGGTAACTGAAATTCTTAATTCTTAAATTCTTAATAGTCTTCTTCTTTTGGCTTGTCCCCCGTTTCTCAGGGGTCGCCACAGCAGACCACCACAGCAGATTTCATAGTTTCCATCGGTACCCTGTGAGGGCACAGCACCAATGGCAGCCGTTGTTAACCCGGGCCTCGACTGATCCGGTATGGTCTTGTCAATCCGCATAATGGAAGATTTACATTGGATGCCCTTCCCGACACAATCACTAACCCTATGGATGGGGGCACAGGTAAGGCACTGGAATTCTTGAAATGGAAAAGGAACGGAAAATTTGATAGTATTAATGGGTAATGTTATCGCCTTCATTGCATAGCCTTAAAGGGGAAAGTGCTGAAGTAGCCTTAAAGGGGCCTCTACAGGTTAAAGTGTAGCATTTTATTCTTTGAGTTTAAGTGCTCAAAGTGGGGGCTGACGAGTCAAAGTATGTTTTATGCATGGGAGTTAAGATTCACCATAGCAGTACAGATGCATCAAAGCTACCTGAGGTCTCCCAGTCACCTACATCAGATCCTAGACAAGGAGTATATTTCTGGTACATTCCACCATTGCTCCTCCTATGCATTTTAAGGTATCTCTGGTAGGACTACGGTTATCTTAACACCTGTGTATACGTAACTGGTGTGTATCGGTTAGCTTAGCACTGGTGGGAAGGTTACACTTAGAGTAAGAGCCTCAAAAGATTTGAATTTAGATTCAAGTTTAGAAGTTAAACTGAAAATATACTTAAATATTAAGGCAACATCCCCACTTTGATTATTTGCACAAGTCATAGGCCGCGGAACACATTTCGAATGGGTAGGGCCAAGAATGACGTGACCCCCCCCCCCCCCCACAACACACTCGTAACACATAACTTTATTTATTATTGCCGTTTTTATTTGTCCTGATTATAGCCTACACTTGAGTCACAGTCAAATAGTATAATCAGTATGATTAGAAAGCATGAATCATTTGACACATCAAGTCCAGTTGCATAAGATTAAAAAATGTCAACACTCCGCACCCCGTCTTAAACGTTCCCAAAAAGTTCCCCCGTCTCTCGTTGTGCTGGATGAAGTCACTGGCAATGGCGAGACCATCCACACTGGCCAAAGCATCCCTGTGTGTGTGGGTGCACATCAAGTCATTGAGTCTCCTTTGAGTCATTGTTGACCTTAGATAAGTCTTCATACGACGAAGGGTTGAGAAAGACCTTTCGGCGCTGGCAGTTGACACGGGAATTGTATAAAACAATTTCAACAGCCTGTGTACATCTGGCAATAGGGTTTTCGCTACCGGAGCAGCATTCATTGCCGATGTTACTGATGCTACCGTTGCGACGGTAATTCCAGACGTTCGGATCGCATCTGGCAGCATATTCAACTGTGTGCGTAAACTGTCAAAGTCAAACTCCTTCTCGTAGAGTGACACTGTGGAGGACGGGAAACTGCCCAACTCCCCTTTAGCTGCAGATACAATCAGACATTCCAGGTCAGCTGTCACATGCAGGTCTCTCTGCTCAAAATGCCAGTCCATTTCGCCATCAAGAAGATCAAGAACTTCAAAGTACAGTCTCCTATAATGATTCACTGGGCTCTGGAATGTGTGCGCAGCCTCTCCAGTATCCAATTTTTTGGGGCGTTTCTGTTGCCTGGGCAACACGGGGGCATCGGTTAGGTCCTTTGAATCCTGTACCACTGTCTTGTAGAAATCATTAAATGCATTATCTGACCTCTTCCGCTGAATAAAGCTTCGAGTAACTGCCATGGCTTTTTGTGCATCCTCTAATGATATGTTAACAGTTTGCAAAGTCCTAGACAGCGGTTCAATTGGTGAAAAACACATAAACGCAAGGTCCAGGCCAAAGAATGTGCTAAATTTGTCAAAGACTGCCAGAATGCCCTCAGCTTTCCTGCCAGTTTCATCATGTGATTCTTCATTTAGTTGTGTCTTTAGAGAGGAAAGAACAGCGTAATTGTCTATGATTGACTTCACTGCACCCATTCGCACTGTCGAACACTAGTTGGAGCACTGACAGTTCTGGTGCTAATTAGCAATTCTACTGCTGGTTCCTCAAGCTCAGAGGGCTCATTATCAGCTGTTGTGAGGCTCATAACGTTGAGGGTAGCGGCAGAGGGGCTAGTTGGAGCAGCGACAGTTAGAAATTCTACTTCTGGTTCCTCAGAGGGCTCATTGTGGGCTGGAGTGACGGTGGTTGTCTCAGCTATCTTGGTTAACTTTGACCTGAAGAAATCCGTTATTTTTCAACGCTTCATCGTTCATTTTAACGTTACTATTGCTTAAAGTTTAGCGAACACACTAGCAGTTAGTCTACTTACATAGAGCGCTGGTATTTTGTTCTGTGAAATTCACGTCCGTGTGACGCTAAGCTCACATGACACAAATAACCAATCAATCATTAGGAAACAGAGTTTGTTGCTTGTGATAGGCTACGTACTGTACGTAGGCTTACAGCTAGTGGAAATTAGCCCGGGAAGCATGCAAAAGTGCAATACATTAAGAATGTAACGTATTTACGATTTGAATTTTTACACGTTTATGTTTGATGCACGCCAAAGTAGGTATGGCCACGGCCCTACTGGCCTTACCGGTTCCACAGCCTATGCCCCAAGTTACATGTGCATGAGTAGAGCGAGGTGGGGAAGCTTCATTTAAGGTAAGGAAAATATTTGGTTTCAGCCATGTTTCACATGACCCAGTCATATCAAAACTATGTTCAAGAATCAGATCATTTGGGTTGCCCCGGTGGCTCACCTGTTAGAGTGGTACTACATAAGGCTGAGTCTTACCGCAGTGGCCTGGGTTTGAATCTGGCCCGGGCCCTTTGCTGCATATCACCCCCTCTCTTGCCCCCGAATTTCCTGTCTCTCTCTGTCTCTCAATGATCGCTATCAAATAAAGGTGTAAAATGGCAAAAAAGAATCTTTAAAAAAATAATTAGATCATTTATTAGTATGGCTTTGGTATGTAGTGATCTGATATTTATGAAACCAAATATAAGCGTCTTGTTGAAGTGACCAGTAGTAGGCAGAACTTTAGAGATGAAATATTAATTGGAGAACAATGAAGATTTTGCTTCCGTAACATTTTTGGGTGTATTTCATGGACTTTGGGCTGCTAATCACGAAAATCCCGTTAAAATTTTCCTATCACATACCGTTTCATAGATATAACCTATTTTTGTGATTTCCCATCATATTCTAAGTCTACAAGTATATTGCCCACAAAGCTAGCTGATTTGGTCAGTCCAAGCATGCCTGGGCATGCACTCAGTGTAGGTGCTATGCAAATGTTGTCTTAGACATGTCAGGGCATGCTTAGTCAGGTTAGATGCTGGCAGACAAGCTGCTCCCATTTACAGATGCTGCTTGGACACATGTTGATGCACATGTTCATGAGGCAGTAGCATAGTGAGGATACTTAACAATAGGATTTATTGTCTTCAGGAAGATTTAATGCAGCAGAAGTGTCTCGTCAATGTTGCAACAGCTGCGACACATTCTGTTACATTTGTGGCGATTTTCCGCTTAAGGCTCAAAGACACACCATGACTGTGCTTATTAAGAAAGCCTAGGAGCTCTACTTCAAATGTAAAATTGGTGACCAAGAGAAACCCTGGGCTCCTCACATTTGTTGTGCAACGTGTGCAGTCAACCTGAGAGCTTGGCTCAGAGGTACTCAGAAGTCAATGCCATTTGCAGTCCCAATGATATGGCGAGAACAGAAGGATCATGTGACGGACTGTTACTTCTGTCTGACCAATGTATCTGGCTTCTCTACTAAAAATAAGAAATCTACTGAATACCCCGATCTGCCTTCAACCATGAGACCAGTGCTACATGTACAGTTTGCCAGTACTGGAGTCACCAGAGACATGGAGCCTAGATGAGGCAGATGAAAATGCCACACTGCATGAACCAGATATGGGAAATGACACTGATCCAAATGTTGAACCCTTTATGCCTGGTTATCTTCATTTGATAACACAGCCAGAATTAAATGACCTGGTCAGGGACTTAGATTTGTCAAAAGCTAAAGCAGAACTACCTAGTTCAACTTTGCAAGGATGGGGTTTGCTGTCACCAGGTGCAAACATTTTTGTCTTTCGGAACTGTCAGAAACATTTGACAAACTCCTCTACGCAGGTTGACAACTTCTGTTTCTGCACTGACATTAATGGATTGTTCATGGCTTTGGGTTGTGTGTATAACCCACAACAGTGGCGTCTTTTTATAGATTGGTCAAAGTTAAGCCTGAAAGCTGTCCTTTTACACAATGGCAATGTCTACCCTTCAGTACCCACTGGCTATGCAGTACACAACTGGCTCCTTTCGATGCGAAGGAGCAGCGGCTCTACTCCAAGCTCCCTCTGGATGTCTGAGCTCCTCACCCTATCTCTTAAGGTTGAGCCCAGACACCCTACGGAGGAAACTCATTTCAGCCGCTTGTATCCGCGATCTCACCCTTTCAGTCACTACCCAAAGCTCATGACCATAGGTGAGGACTGGAACAAAGATTGACTGGTAAATTGAGAGCTTTGCCTTCCGGCTCAGCTCCTTCTTCGACACAACGGTCTGGTACAACGTCCGCATTACTGCTGATGCTGCACCAATCCATCTGTCAATCTCCCGCTCCATTCTACCCTCACTCGTGAACAGGGGGGGACTACATGTCCAATCTGGCCTGGGAATGCCTTGGGATCCCCCAGGAGGAGCTTGAGGGCGTTGCTGGGGAGAGGGATGTCTGGAGTGCCCTACTTAGCTTGCTGCCACGGCGACCCGACCCCGGAAAAGCAGCTGAAGATGAGATGAGATATTAATCCCCTTGGAGAAATTCAGTTACTGCAAATTAACCCATCCGAGCTGGGATTTGTGTAGCTAGGAGCAGTGGACTGCTGCCTTCATGCTGCGCCTGGGGACCAACTAAGTTCTTTTCCCATTGCCTTGGTCAGGGGCACAGACAGGAGTATAAACCCTAACATGCATGTTTCTTTTGATGGTGGGGGAAACCGGAGCACCTGGAGAAAACCGACCGCAGACATGGGGAGAACATGCAAACTCCACACAGAGGACGACCTGAGGAGACCCACAAGGTTGGACAACCCCGGGGTTTGAACCCAGTACCTTCTTGCTGCGAGATGACAGTGCTAACCACTGGGCCACCATGCAGCCCAAAAACGAGGAACGCTTCACGAATTTGCATGCCATCTCTTGGGAGGGTGTTGACATGCATTAAACATTTTAAATTCAATAACATTTATTTTAATGTTTCTCCAAATTCCTACGTAATACAGCAAATCTGAAAATATTTTCGTGTTCAGCTTGACATTGTCTATCACAGCGTTTCTCAAAGTGTGTGGCACCCCCCCCCCAACCCACCCCCGGGGGGCACAGAGGCATGACCGGGGGGAATGTAGTGCGGAACTGGTGTTTTGACGTTGGAATCTTTTTCACGGTGGAACAATCAACCAAACGTGCTTTCATGAGACAGATAGTCTGTAGGTTCACATAATGGAGAGATAGTTGACAGGGATGAAAAGAAAGACAGGCGATGTTTCCGAGACAAACGAGAAAGTGCTTAGCTGACAGTAATCAACCAAAAACCAAGTCAAGAAAATATGATGAAGGCTATCTTGCTCTTGGGTTCACAGTGAATGTGGTGGTAGATGAGGAGAGACCAGTGTGTATTTTATGTCTGAAAACTCTGGCAGCTGGTAGTATGAGACCAAACCAATTAAGAAGACACTTAGAGACATTATACCCCAGTCACGTTAATAAGCCACTCAAGTTCTTTCAGAGAAAACTTGGTGCATACCGTCAGCAGGAACATTGCTTTGTAAAAGCTGCACAAAAGTGAACAACAAAGCACTAATGCCATCATACAAAGTCACATACAGAATTGCCCAGTGCAAGAAACCACACACAATAGCAGAGGAGCTCATACTTCCTGCAGCTTTAGATATGTGTCAGCTATGTTTAATGAGACAAGCGCCGCAAAATTGAAGGCTGTCCCTCTTTCCAATGGTACAGTTGCAAGACGTATATGCGACATTTCAGATGACCTTGAAGAACTCATTGAAAAACTGAAAGACAAACATTTCGCCTTACAACTGAACGAGGCTACTGACAACAATAAAGACTGCCTGTTTATTGCTTATGTTCCCTTTGTCATGTCAGAGACACTGTGTGAGGATTTGTTGTTTTGCAAGTTTAGGCTTCTTGACTGTTACCTGACAGAACATGGGCTGATATGGGAGAACTGTGCAGGTGTTTGCATGGATGGTGCACAGACCATGGCAAGTAAAACAAAGGGATTGCAGGCACTAATCAAGGGGGTCTCGCCAAATGCGCAATGGATGCACTGTCATACACAGAGAAGCGCTAGCATCAAGACAGATTAACCCTGACCTAAACGAGGTTTTGACTGATGTTGTTAGTGTGGTCAATTTCATCAAAACATTCAGCCATGTTGTTTCACAACGAGGCTAGGTGGCTCTCGCGAGGTAAAGTGTTGTCGCGAGTCTTTGAGCTCAGAGAGGGAATTCAGGTGTTTCTGGAGGAGGAGCCGTACGCATGAAGTTGCATGTAAGTTTAGTGATGAATAATTTCTGATGAAACTGGCCTATGTGGGCGATATATTTAGAAAGCTGAATGAATTAAATCTTCAGCTTCAAGCCAGAGACAAGCACCTTCTTCACCTGGAAGAGAAAATCAGTGCATTCACTCAAAAGCTTGAGATGTGGGGCATGTGACTTGATCAAGGAAATACTGATTTCTTTGAGAATCTGAGTGAATTTGTTGAAACCAGTGATTCTGGAGCCACCACAGTGATTTCATGTCTTAAGGAGCACATCTCTTCCCTGAGAGGAACTTTTAAAAATACTTCCCCTTCATCTGCTTGTAGTTTATGATTATTCCAAATAGAATATTTCCTCCATGTATTTATTAATTTACCAGAAAATGCAGCAGAGAAAGCAGCCATCAATATTAAAATGAAGGCCTTGTTACGTTTGTTAGATTAGCAATATGTGTTTTCCGTTTTGTTTTTCAGGTAATATTTTCACTCTTTTAATTTTGCTGTTCAAGTTCGACCATGTCTCTCTGAAGTTTAAATTGTTTAAAAATAGTATTATATTTGTTAAAATGTTAATTTTGGTGTTAGTTAGTTTCATAACAGACATACTGACATATGCAATGCATTACTATCTTAATTGCGTATTTTATCTTGACAGAATATAGAGTTTAAAACCTGGCAGTCATTTTAACCGCCCATTGTCGTTTTAGGTAGTTGTTCTAGTGTTAAAGTGGAACTTCATATCTTATCTGTTTTAGGGAAAATTACATTTTGAGACACCGCGGGATGAATTTACTTACAAACCTTTTGTGGCAGATCACATTTCTTTTTCTGTGTCAGAAAAGAATGAGACAGTGTGGACTAACTGGAGGTGCAGTATTGGTCCTGGCTCACACAGTTCAGGGCTGACTTTATACCCCTGGACGGGGTGTGTTGAGACAACCTCCAGTGAGGCTGCAGTGTTTGTTTGGTCTGGAGCTGCAACAGGATCTGAGGCCCAGGCAAGGGCTGTCACTCCTCAGCTAGGTCCCCAGGGGGTTCCACTCCCACTGCGCCCATGCAGACGCTCAGAGGGTTTGTGTGTGTGTGTGTGTTTGTGTGTGTGTGTGTGTGGGGGGTGGTTGTTGCTTCATGATGTTCGCATTCAACCCACCAATTTCCGTTCACCGAGGGCAGGCCCTGACAGCCCCACCTTGCCCCCAGAGAAGCCACAGGATGCAAATTGAAGGTCAGGGAGCTGAGTAGGACAAACTGGTGGCATGAGAGCAAAGTCAAAGACACCTCCATGTTCATGTACTGAAGCCATCAATATGTAATTCCAAGTCAAATATCAGCAACTACCACTGTTTAAAGACAAATCCTCTGCCCAAGGTTTTGATGACACAATGCCAATAATTTTAATTTTTTGGGCTTTCTTTCAAGAAAGTGGAGTAATTTATCATGACTAAAGACAACATAAAATAAAATGTGAAATTGCCTCATGAAAAACAGTTGAATCAATTCTTTTTTTACAGGAACTTTTAATCAATTCTTTTTGTATGCTTAATCATTTTCAAGTTAAAGTAGCCAAAACAATACCAACCAGCCCAAATAAGTGAAAATCAGATTATTTGATTTTGAGGTAGACTAAAATAAATGTGAGTCAGAGATACAGTGCCTTGACAGTCATCACTAATTTCTGGATTATAAAAGATACTCACATCTGTTCCTGAACAATATTATTTTTGTGAACCCATAAGCTCTAACAGCATGTTCTCAAAGCCAAAATAAGTTATGCTTCGCTGACTTTTTGTAAATAAATTAAAAACTAAAATATAGTGCTTGCATAAGTATTCAACCCCTTGTGCTCTGAAAGCTCCAAGTTTACACAAATGACAAATTATTCCTAAAACAAACCCAGGTAAACACAATTGGACATAATTAGTGTGCACCTGTAAGATATTAAAGTAATGGTCTCGTTTGTGGGTATAAAAAACACTGTGTAAAGTTCATTAGCCGGGCGTGAACTCCATCAGAAAATGAAGACAAATGAAGTAAGAGAAAAAGTGATTAAAACGCAGAAGGCAGGAAAGGGATACAAAACAATATTCAAGTGTTTTGATGACCCACGGAACACTGTTGTATCCATTGTCAGAAAGTGGAAGGTGTATCACACCACCCAGACGCTTTGTAGGACAGGCTGTCCCTCAAAGCTATGTGTCTGAGCAAGACGTGGGCTGGTGAGGAAAGCCACAGATGATCCTGAGGTCACTTTGAAGGAGCTTCAGAGGTCAGTGGCTCAAACTGGAGTAAATGTGCATGAGTCAACCATATCACTGTCTCTCCATAAATCTGGCCTGTATGGGAGGGAGGCAAGAAAGAAGCTGTTGCTCAAAACTATGCATATAAAAGCACACTTGGAGTTTGCTACCAAGCATGAGAGAGACCCAGTTAGGATGTGGGTGAAGGTTTTGTGGTCAGATGAGACAAAAGTTGAGCTTTTTGGCCAAAACTCAAAGCATTACATGTGGCACAAACCTAACACTGCTCATGCCCTTAAAAAAACACCCTCCCTACAGTGAAGCATGGTGGCAGCAGCATAGTGCTATGGGGTTGCTTTTCATCTGCAGGCACTGGGAACCTTGTTCAAATTGGGGGAAGAATGGATGGAGCTAAATACAGGGAAATATTGGAAGAAAACCTGTTGCAGTCTGCTATAAAACTGAAGCTTGGGAGAAAGTTCACCTTCCAGTAGGACAGTGATCCTAAGCACAAGTCTAAAGCAACAGTGGCATGGCTCAGCAACAAAAAGGTGAACGTTTGGGAGTGGCCAAGTCGAAGTCCGGACCTCAACCCCATTGAAAATCTGTGGCACAGACTGAAAATCACAGTCCAGAGGTGCCATCCCACCAACATGTCTGTGAATGTTCTCATTCATCCAGGTCATGGTTATCCAAAGGAGTTGAATCAAGTGCAACTGGACTTGGTATATATCCGTGAGGACGTTTTGCCTCTCATCCAAGAGGCTTCCTCAGTTCGTGCCTTTCTGACTAGGTCTGGTCAGAAAGGCACGAACTGATTCAACTCCTTTGGACATCCCACCAACCTGCAAGACCTGCACAAATTCTGCCAAGAAGAATGGGCAACAAAGTATTGATATGTGTGAGTTGAATACTTATGCACTATAGTTTAGTTTTTAATTTATTTTATAAAGGTCAGCAAAACATAACTTATTTTGGCTTTGGGAACATGCTGTTAGAGCTTAGGGGTTCACAAAAATAATATTGTTCAGGAACAGATGTGTGAGTATCTTTTATAATCCAGAAATTAGTGATCACTTTCAAGGGGGTTGAATACTTTTGCAAGGCAGTGTAAAGACAACGTCTCTGCCTTTAATAGATTTTTCCCCATATATTTGAGTATGTTCATTTAAGTCACTCTACACACATTATAAACGCTAGTACACTTATGGGCAAAATATGACCCCAGGGCCATAACTGGCCCATGGACAATCTCAATACGGTCCGCAACGTCCTCAAGGGAAAACAAAACTACCCCCCCCCCCACCACCCAAAAAAAAAAATCAATAAACGGCAGCATTATGTTAACAAATCTCTAATAACTACAGTGAGTCTGTACTGCTATTTAACCTGATTCCAACAGAGGGCGTTGTGCCCTGACAACAAAGCTTAGTTCAAAAATTTAATTCTGTCTCGTTGCACAGTCACTTAGCGTATGGAATTAATTGATTAGTTTTCTGCTGAATTGTCAAAAAGGGCAGCTGACCACATATTTTTCCATTGAGTTGGATGGGAGCACAGATATCAAAGATACCGCCCAGCTACCGTATTTCCCGAACTATGAGTCGCTGTTGTTTTTTGTTTTTTTTACTCGTCTTGCTGGTCCTGCGACTTATATTCAAAAGCAACTTATACAATGTAATTCTGTCGGACGAATACACTGGATTTTAACTAAGGCTACTAGATGGCACTGTTTAATCTTGTGACTCAATTGAAAATACTGTACCACCTGTAGAAATTGAATGAGAGTAGAACGGAAATTGAATTGTTTGCCATGGTCATTTGAGTAGTTCAAAAAGAAAATGGTGATTGTTATTTGTTATGTGGCCCACACATGTCAGTCAGGCCATAAATGTTCGTACTACTCCACTGCTTATTTGGTCGTAGCTGCAAAACCTCACTTCACTGAGTCTGCGACTTAAAAAAAAGAAAAGAAAAAAAGAATCCGCGACTTACCGCAAATCAGTTTATATGGAAGTTAGCCTGCTATAACGGTCACAGTTCTTTGCAATTTCACAGCAGTTCAAATAAAAATGGTTGCCGCTCTGATCATCCTGCTATGTTGATTTGACTTGAAATGTACTACTACTGTCATTTGCGGTTCAAATTATGGGGACTTGGACCCCCAACAAGAGGTAGAAACAACAGGTCGAGCATTGAAATGTTTATATCTTTCTTACCTGTAATCGTAATTGTTACAATGTATTTCCTATATTCATGCCTGGAAGAATGTCGTAATATGATTTCAGACACCCCTTAAGTGGAACATACTATTCCTTAACTTTGATGTTAGTTGAACATCTGTCTCATCTGCCTGGCTCATCACTCCCATCATTGCAATGGCTCGTGTCCTCATTAAAGACTATGCTTGCGCGTGCCACACAAGCCAGTGGAGACGCTGTAGGTTAATATAAGTAGCTAGCCATCTAGATAGTTTAATACACTTTACTTTCTTACCTTCACAGTTTCTAAATTAGACTGTCTACGGATGAACACTAACGTTAGCTAGTTTCTATATTTTGCCTTAAGTTACAGTTTAGCTAGCGTTGCTAGCTCAAGCTAATGTTTGCCTTACCTAACATTAGCTAACTTATGTTACTCATTGTTGGCTAAATAGCTAGCAAGCTAGCTGTTCCTATGGCTTGGCATTTCATTACCAATATAGAATGTCATTATCTAATGCTCGCAAACACTGGTGATCAGTCATGAGCAGTGAAACAATGGAGGGTTAGTTGTTGTAGAGATACATTTTGACATCAATATAGAGTTAATTTTTTCATTTTAATAGTCTTTTGTGTGGCTGTAGTTGTTTAGTCTTTTGCCCTTTTGATATCAGCTATTATAATGGGCGCCCCTTTGTTTTTCCTCAGGAATGCAGGAGTTTTACCTAGTTGGGTAATTGAATAAAATTAAAATCAATGTGTGCTGAAGGCTGATTAATTGTATAAATTCAGATGTATCACTTTATTGAACTCAGAATGGATTTCATTCACGGAGTCAACATGAGCAAGAGGAGAGGAGATGTCTTGCGCTTTATTGTATTTAAAAAAAAGGGTAAGTTGAAAATTGTTAAAATTAGGATTTGGAGATGTTAATGCAGCCTGTATTTTCTGTAGTTATCATGCAGGCTTAATACTGAGCAGGATAGTATGGCAGTAACTTAGCCACTGAGGATGCGTAACCAAGCCACTGAGGATGCACAAGCCAGTGGATTCTTAGTGCTGGTCCCAAGCCCGGATAAATGGGAAGGGTTGCGTCAGGAAGGGCATCTGGTGTAAATCCTTTGCCAAATCAAATATGTGGATCATAAATCATGTTGGGAGAAGGAGAGGGCGAAGGCATGTCCAGAGGTAGCAGGAGCAGAGGAAGGGTAAGAGTGTGGAGGTGAGAAAATGTTGAATGTTGGCACTATAACTGGTAAAGGGAGCAAAATGGCTGATATGATGGAGAGAAGGAAAGTACTATATGCTATGTGTGAAAGAGAACAGGTGGAAGGGGAGTAAGGCCAGGAGCATTGGAGGTGGGTTCAAACTCTTCCACCATGGTGTAGATGGGAGGAGAAATGGGATAGGGGTAATTCTGAAGGAAGAGTATGTCAGGAGTGTGTTGGAAGACAGTGTTGGACATAGTGATGAGTATGAAGCTGGGCCTCGAAGGTGTGATGATGAATGTTATCAGCGCATATGCCCCGCAAGTTGGGTGTGAGATGGAAGAGAAAGAAGAATTCTGGAGTGAGTTAGATGAAGTGGAGAGGGTAAAAGTGGTGGAGAGGGTACTCAAGGAGGAGAGCGTGTTGATTGGAGTGGACTTCAATGGGCATGTTGGTGAAGGGAAGAGAGGTGATGGGCAGGAATGGTGCCAAGGAGAGGAATGTGGAGGGACAGATGGTGGTGGAGTTTGTGAAAAGGATGGAAGTGGCTTGGGTGAATACATATTTCAGTAAGAGGGAGGAACACAGGGTGACGTATAAGAGTGGAGGAAGGTGCACAAAGGTGGACTATAGCTTATGCAGGAGGCGTGATCTGAAAGGGATTGGAGACTGCAAGGTGGTGACAGGGGAGAATGTAGCTAGGCAGCATCGGATGGTGATCTGTAGGATGACTTTGGAGATCAAGAAGAGGAAGAGAGTGAAGGCAGAGCCAATGATCAAATGGTGGAAGTTGAAGAAGGAAGACTTGTGTGGAGTTCAGGGAGGAATTAAGACAGGCATTAGGTGGTAGTGAAGAGTTACCGGATGGCTGGGTAATCACTGCAGAAATAGTGAGGGGGACAGCTAGGAAGGTACTTGGTGTGTCAACTGGACAGAGAAAGGAAGACAAGGAGACTTGGTGGTGGAATGAGGGAGTACAGGAAGGTATAAAGAGGAAGAGGTTAGCAAAGAAGAAGTGAGATAGTCAGAGAGATGAAGAGAGTAGACAGGAGTACAAGGAGATGTGACATAAAGTGGAGAGAAAAGTGGTGAAGGAAAAGGCATATGGCGAGTTGTATGAGAGGTTGGACACTAAGGAAGGAGAAAAGATCTTACAAGTTGGCTAGACAGAGGGACCAAGCTGGGAAGGATGTGTAGTAGGTTAGGGAAAAGAAGGAGATGTAAATGTACTGACAAGTGAGGAGAGTGTGTTGAGAAGGTGGAAGGAGTACTTTGAGGGGCTGCAGAATCAAGAAAACGAGAGACAGATGAAGAGAAGGTTGGATGATATGGGGATAGTGACTCAGAAAAGGTGGTGGATTAGCAAGGAGGAAGTGAGGGCAGCTATGAAGAAGATGAAGAGTAGAAAAGCAGTTGGTTCATATGACATTTATCTGTGGAGGCATTGGAGAGGTTTAGGAGAGATGACAGTGGAGTTTTTAAACTAGATTGTTTAACCCAATCTTGGAAAGTGAGAGGATGCCTGATCAGTGGAGAAGTGTACTGGTGCCAATTTTCAAGAATAAGGATGATGTGCAGAGGTGTAGTAACTAAAGCAGTAAATAAAGTTGATCAGGCACAGCATGAAGATATGGGAAAGAGAAGTGGAAGCTAGGTTAATAGGAAAGGTGATGGTTAGTGAGCAACAGTATGGTTTCTTGCCACAAAAGAGCACTACAGATGTTATGTTTGCTTTGAGAATGTTGATGAAGTATAGAGAAGGTCAGAAGGAGTTATATAGAGAAAGCATAGGACAGGTTCACGAAAGAGAAGGTGTGGTATTGTATGAGGAATTCAGGAGTGGCAGAGAAGTATGTAAGAGTGGTACAAGATATGTATGAGGGAAGTGTGACAGTGGTGAGGTGTGTGGTAGGAATGACGGATGGGTACAAGGTGGAGGTGGGATTGCATCAAGGATCGGTTCTGAGCCCTTTCTTGTTTGCAATGGTGATGGACAAGTTGCCGGACAAGACTGCACACCAAGTTCGTATTTTTCGTATGCGTTTTTTTAATCCGTCATCCAATAGAAATCATTACGCACAGAAACGTTGCACACCAAGTCTGATGCGTGTTCTTCTTGTTCTATTTGTTGCGGTTTTATTCGTTGCGAAAATTTGCATTATGAGACAAAATGGAGTCATCAAGCAGTGAGGATGATTTTGTGGTCCTCTCACTTCTTGAAAGAAAAAGAAAATATTGGGTCCATCCAATCCTGAGAAGACGTCAAGAGCAGGGAGAGTTTCACCTGCTGATAAAGGAGCTGCAGAATTATCCCGATCATTTCCAGATATATTTCAGGATGTCAGTGGTCCAGTTTGATAGGCTGCTAGCAATACTGGAACCACACATTAAAAAGAAGACCACAAATTTCTGTCATCCAATTGGTCCTGAACAGCGGCTGGCAGTATGTCTTAAGGTAGGCACACACACACACACATTCACACACATCTGTTCGTTCATCAATTCATCTGCTATAACAATTTTGTATCATTTTAGATATCTCAGCACTGGGGACTCATTTACCACCATCGCCAGCAGTTTCAGGTTGGGCATCAGCACATGGGGAAGATTGTGAGGGAGACCTGTGACCAAATCTAGCTGCAACTCAAGGATAAATACATGCCAGCTCAAACAGGGGAGATCTGGAAGTACACAGCAAGGAGGTTCAATGAGAGATAGAACTTCCCTAATTGCCTTGGAGCTCTGGATGGGAGGCATGTCAGAATTGAGACCCCTGCAAACACAAGTCCCCCTTTTTTCTTTTTTCTTTTTAATTATAAAGGCACCTTTTCCAGTCCTCCTCGCCTTAGTGGATGCGGATTACCGTTTCCTTGCCATAGATGTGGGGAACTATGGTGGGAATAGCGACGGAGGCGCAGATTCTGCACTGGGACAGGTCCTCCAGCGTGGAACACTAAATGTTCCACCCCCACTCGAGCTCCCGTCTGCACCTGACTTTGGGAAGGTCAATCACGTTATTGTGGCAGATGAGGCCTTTCCCATGAAGCCATACCTTCTCCGACCCTACCCTGGAAAGCGTCTTGAAGAGGACAAGCACATCTTCAACCTCCGCCTGTCAAGAGCGCGTTGCATATCAGAAAATGCATTCAGCATCCTGACCCAACTTTTCAGGGTTTATAAAAGGCTAGTGGAGGTGAACCCTGACCTGGCAGACAGCATTGTCAAAGCAACCTGCACATTATGCAACTACCTGTGCCATGAAGTAGAGGGACCAGCCGGCCAGGATGACAGTTTTGACGATGCTGACGGCAGCGCCTGTCTACAGGAGATCCAGAGGCCAAGGGGCAACCGGGCATCTGCAGAGGCTCTGTGCATTCGAGACACATTTAAGCAGTATTTTGTCTCACCTGCTGGCCAACTACCGTGGCAGTACGACTGTGTGCGCTGCGGACTCATAGGTTAGAGATACAGCAATGCAGCCGTAGACGATAGAAGATGTCAGATATTTTAAATTTGTCTGAATGTTGTTCATAGGTTCAATACTGTATAGTTAAATACATTGGCTGTTATTATTTTTTGCTATTGCTATTATTGTTATATTTTGCAAATACAACACTGAACCATGAATTGCTATATACCCATAGTTTACACATTACTATTACTATTGTTATTGTTATCCATCCATCCATTATCCAAAACGCGCATCCTGCTCAGGGTCGCGGGGATGCTGGAGTCCATCGTATATACCACACTGAAGTGGATATTTTATACAAACATGTACATATAAAGTAAAAGAACAAAATATCAATGAACTCATTCCGTTTATTTTGCATTCATAAACAACAAAAAAAACCCTGCTGCTCAGAAGAGAACCTGAACCAATGCAGAGAGAAAAAGTGCTGTATTATGATAATAAATTGTTAACTGACAAATAATAAATTAGTAATAACAATTGTATTGAAATGTGGCTACCTAACATTTAAATGGTTGTGAAAAGAATATTCAAACATTGTAACATATATAAAAAAACATGAATACGAAAAATATGGACTCTCATAAAATACTTATTTACAGTGTGCATATTTCCCTCTGAACAAATTTCACGCTCGGAATTTAAAAATCATGGTAGGTCGGATCCTGAGAAAACTGCGGATAGACGACCCCCCCCCCCCAAATGCAGCTGGGGTCCTCCCTATAGTCCCCGGGTCCTATGTTCCCCGCTTTGTATGAGACCGGGGAATAGCGGACCTTTTTGTTTTCAGAGGGCCCTATATTCCCCACTTTTCCCCAAAAGGGTCCTATGTTCCTCGTTTTGTATGTGCAGGGAAACATGGGACCTTTCTTTATAAAAAGGGTCCTATGTTCCCCTAGGGCACCCGGGGAACATAGGACCCTATTTATAAAGAAAGGTCCTATGTTCCCCGGTCAGCAGGTTTGACGCTGTTTGGCGCAAAAAGTGCATTTTCAATAATGCATTATTTGGGGCAGATTATTAAGAAGACAATGAATCATACGATTTCCATTTTTATATCACAAAAACGAATTCACAAAGTCCAGGTTGGCTAAAGTATGTGGAAACTTTCGACACTAAACCAATTTCAACTTATTAGGCTATAGCCTATATTTTGGCGCATAACCCACCCCGGTAGTTCTCTGTTATTTATGCATGAAATGTGTCACTTATCGAGGAAAATGCGCCTCGCCGAGTAGGTGAGCTGGCTCGTCTGTGTCTGAATGTAATATAGTAAGCCTATGTTCCTTGGGCAATTGTACCCGGGCATAGCTCAGTCGGTAGAGCCCTCGCCTATGGATCGCAAGGTCGTGAGTTCGATCCCGGGTGCCGCCAACTCAGCGTATGAGTAGCACATTGTGCGAGAAGTGCTGGGAGCTGAGGATAGGTGTTGTGTTCCGTCCTCAGCAGTCCATCTCCCAGAGGTCTAGCGCATTGTACCAGGGATAGACTCCTGCGTAAGCTGGCTGATACCGACAACAGGCCAATTCCGACCCACTTCTTCTATGTTCCCTAGAAAGCCGTCGTTCCCATCATAACCACACCAGCTTATTGGGAAAAGCATCTGACAGATATTAGATAGAAACCATCTGCTCAGTAAGGCCCATTAAGCATCATAATTGTAATGATAATAATAACATAATAATAATAATAATAATAATAATAATAATAGCCTAATAATAATAATGATGATGATGATGATAATAATAACAATATAGCCTTATATTAGAAATGCTAAAAATTTGATAATTGAAATATTTATAGTTATAAAGTAGGCTAATATAGCATGGTAATAACAATAAAATAATAACAATATCTGCCTGGTCTCTTAAGATTCTAAGATGCTGTATGCTACAGAAATAACGGGACATAGACCTAGGCTAATGAATACGCCTTTTTGACAAAATATGAATGAAAGGCTAATCAACAACGCTAAAGCTGAATCACAAAACACATATTGCTCGAAAAATAATTTATAAATAGCCAAATGCACACATGATTTCGAGTTTGGAAATATTTAAAACTTGTCGTGGATGTGTGGTCATCTGCACGCAAGTTTCCTGGCGTTCTAAACCACATGATCAAAATTCACCAATGTCAGTCATTAACTTGGCCGGGTGTTCTTCTTCAGAAACCTTAATGACTGATGCCAAACAATAAAATGGTGAAATAGAGGACTGCCTCTGTTATTTTTTTTACCATTTGGTGAGTGTTACCTTACATCCTTTGATGTTCGTCTTTGATTCAAGTTTTTGGTTTAGCACCTCCACAAGCCTTTAGTTTTTTGAGAAGCACATATTATTATTATTAGGCAATTAGCCTATTGTGTAAGGTAGGCGGCCCCCGTTGATGGATACTTTGTGCTGGTCCTAAATTCCAAGTCCTGGTCTAAGTTCTCTGCCTAAAAAGTTCATCATTAAAGTCTTTTTGAAAGAAAGTCTGCCAAGTTATTTAATATGGAAAACGAACTGCAAAGTAACAAGGAAGTGGCTTAAGTGTCCAGTGCTGTGCAAATTGAACTTTGAGCGAAGGTGGAAATGGCTAGGTTATACTGGTAGGCGGGCCTACTGCAAGACAAACTTGCGTTGATTGCCGACTGTCCATGCTGAGCCGGAGAGCCAACTAACTAGGCCTACTGCAGTAAATATTGGTAAGAAATAACAATAAAGCAAATTACAGCCTCCTCTAGACCGAATTTGGATACGCACTCAAGGTGGCCTGTGATATACAACAGCCAACAATGATAATACGGCCTAATTTAATCAGCGGAGGAATAGATTGTCGTAGCCTACAACCCAGCCATGACCCCAGTTTTTATTATTTTGGACCCGTTAAGGAAATAATTTGCAAAAAGGGTTCTAAGTTCCCCGGTTTGTTCCTCGATTGGCAATAGCGGGGAATATAGGACCCTTTATTTGGAAAAAGGTCCTATGTTCCCCTGGAAACAGCGGGGAATATAGGACCCTTTTTCCAAGAGGGTTCTATGTTCCCCGGTGTCTATTGCAACCGGGATTATAGGACCTTTTTAGGGGAAAACGAGGAATATGGGACCCTTTTTTTTTCCGAAAGGGTCCTATGTTCCCCGAACATAGGACTCAGGGAATATAGGACCCGGGGACTATAGGCACGGCCCCAGGCAGCTTCATGAACTAACTGCTGCATCTTGATCTTTATATAAGATGGTTTCTCTGGAGTGAGTCTCCTCATGCTTGGGGGCCAAGCTGGAAAGAAAGAAGGTGGACACCTCATCTGTCTGCTGCTCCTGCCAGGCCTGACGTTGCTGTCGCTCTGCCTCTCACTCGTCCTCTCTCATTTCATCCCTTGCTTCTCTCCACGGGAGGTACCTCGCTAAGCTGTCTCCACTCGCTTCCTGCGTCTTGGATTTGACACCACGGCTACCTGAAGGGGCTGAGCTGTCCTCCCTCTCTGTCTCCATAATGTCACTCTCCCGCTCTGTATGTGTGCTGTCCTCATCCTCTATTTCCTCCTCCTCCTTCTCATCACCCAGCTGAATATTACTATCTGACCTGTTGAACATAGTCTATCTGAGTTATGAAATGATACTGTGCGGCCATTAAATTGCACTCTGCTGTAAGCACCATCATTGCTGTTGTGTGTTTCTGGATAGACTAACGTTGCCTTCTCTTTGTTGTGGAAAATTTCAGGAAGGACACTGCTTCCATATATTTCCACTTCTTTTTCTTGCTGACACCCTGTCCACTTCTGCCCTGCTACTCTCTCTTTTTGACGACGTTCTTCACTGCTTCAACTAACGTGATAAAAAACAAGGCAAATTAGCTTAGCTGCCTATAGCGCAATCACTGCTGTCTCGTCTTTCGTACATCCTTTGTTTTGTGCTCAGTACCTACCATCCGCAATTCCAAGCTGTTCTGCAATCGCCTGCCACAATCTGTCTTTAAATTCCGCATCTCTATATTCTTTGCTTTCTTTGTCATAAAGTGCTTTATGCACGGAGACGACGTGAATACGTGTCTCAGAGGCCATTTTGGATGATGATGTTTGCATGTACGATGGCTCGAGTGGTCAAACAACTCTCTTAAAGCTTTTGATGGATGCGAAAAAACGCAGAAAATCGAACCTGTTCCAAAAACTTTAATGACGGACGAAACTTTCGGAGTCGGTGTGTAAACGTGATTGACACAATGTGATGTATTTATTTTTAAACATGCGACAATTTCGGACGAAAAATACGGACTTGGTGTGCAAACTCCTTAACTCCAGTACTTTTTCCTACTACCTTGGTCAAGGGTATAGGCAGGAGTATTAATCCTAACATGCATGTCTTTTTGATGGTCGGAGGAAACCGGAGCACCCGGAGGAAACCCATGCAGACACGGGGAGAATATGCAAACTCCACACAGAAAGGACCTGGAACAGCTTGGGGTTCAAACCCAGGACCTTCTTGCTGTGAGGCAACAGTGCTAACCCCTGGGCCACCGTGCCACCTAAGAGGTGGCAGAGTTGAAGATGCTAAGATTTTTGTTGGGAGTGGTGAAGAAGGACAGGATTAGGACTGAATATATTAGAGGGACAGCTCAGGTTGGTGACCCCTGGCTACTAGGCCTGCAACTAACGATTATTTTGGTAGTCGACTAATCTGTCGATTATTTTTTCGATTAGTCGACTAATCTAACGATTATTTCTTTCACACCCTCCATCTCTGCTTCCTGAGGGCGCGGATCCTCTTCCGGGCTCCAGTGCATGTTTTACCTCACATGCTTAAGTCTGCACACCTGTGAATGTCGCCCTGTGTCTCTGTCTTAACATAACACGATCCCATAGCGAATTAAAATAATGACTCATGAAACATTTGAATTTGGAACTTGTTTTGGAGCTACTTGTTTAATCAAATGCATCATCAATCATAATGAAAACTAAATAAATACATTAAATAATACAAATGAAAGTCAATGCATTATCAATCATAATAAAAACAAAGTAAATAAATTAAACAATGCAAATTAAAGTGCAAGTCAAAACGTAAAGATAATGTGCAAATAATGTTTTAAAAGTAACTCAAAATAGCAGCCTCTGCCCCAGCACCGCGGTTCTGATGGGGCTGTTAACCTGGTCCAGGAGGGGGACGTGGATCCACTCACTAGGCTCCACCATCTCCAACAGGAGGGGAGGATGAGTCAGATCAGACAGACTTGTAGGTCTTTTGTTTGCTGTGTGTGAGTGAGAGGAGCTGTGTGTGTGTATATGTGTGTCTTACTCTGATCTCATGCAGTTCATAAATGCTTTAAATTGCAGTGCAGGAACGTGAGCATGTCGACGTGCTCTGGAGTGAGGCTGGCTCTCTTCTTTGAGGCGATGTTCCCAGCTGCTGAGAAGAGACACTCAGAGGGAGTAGAAGTAGCTGGAATACACAAAAACGATTTGGCTTGTGATGCAAGGGTTGGATACTTTGCCTCATTCAATTTCCACCAAGACAGGGGACTTTCTGTCTTTGAGAGGGGCTGCTCTCCGAAGTACATCAGCACTTCATTACTGATCGCTTGGTTGCGTGCATCCTGTTCATCATTGGTCTCACTGTCACTGTCTGTTGAGTCACATCCAAGCAGTGAATCGAGAGCTGAAACAGACCTATTTGGAGTTCCCTCAGCTGAGTCTGTGGCATCCTTGTCAGCTGATGCTGCTGTGGCTTCTTCATTCCCACTGGTGTGCTGGTTATTCACAGTACTCCCATCCTTGGACTGTAGGGCCAGAGCTTGTACTTTATTCTGAACAGTAAACCTCTCCTCTGGTGTCAGGAATTTCAGTTTTCGAAATCGTGGGTCTAGTGCAGCTGCAATGATCTGTTTGCTTGGGTCATCATCTGTGATGGTGACCTCTCTTGACCAGCGTGCAGTGGTCTCCTCTGAAGCAGCCGCCTGGAAGGCCTGCACAGGAGCTGTATTATAGGCAGTGTGGGTGGACTTCAAAAGCCCTCTGACTAGTGGAGGCAGGGCGGAGACTGTCACATAGCTTTCACCACTCAAGTAGACAGTGGCACATTCAAAGGCCTGGAGAGCTTTGGTCAGTTCATCTAGCAGGGTCCACTGATCAGCTTTGAGGTCTAGGTATTGTTTCCCTCTCTGTGTTACTGCCGGGTCAGACAGAGTCGCAGTCAGTGGCCATCTCTGTTCCAGCATGCGAGTCACCATATAATAGGTGCTGTTCCACCTGGTAGAGACATCTTGGACAAGTTTGTGTTCCGGGGTCCCCATCTGTTTCTGCTTTGTCTTAAGCTTGCTTGAAGCCAGTTCGCTCCTTTTAAAGTGCTCGACGAGACACCTCGCTGCTCCCAGTGCTTTACTGATCTGAGGGTGTTTCAGTGCACGATTGATCACCTACTGTAAAGTGTGGCCTGCACAGCGGATAGACACCCACCCATGTTTTTCCTGCAAGATGTTTGCAGCCAGTACGACATTGGAGCCATTGTCATGAACAACTGCCACAATCTTGCTTGGAGGGATCTCAAACCTTTCCACAGCCTGCTCAATCCATGCAGCAATGTTGGGTCCAGTGTGCCGTTCTTCGAGTGGCATGGTTGTAAGGCAGAAGCTAGTGAGCTCCCAGTCATCACTTATAAAGTGACAGGTGATGCCAAGATATGCCTCTGTCGCGACACTGGTCCAGGCATCAGTTGTCAGGGCAATCTTGTTCTTGGTTGCTTTAAGAGCATCTTT
This sequence comes from Lampris incognitus, assembly GCF_029633865.1. Classification (NCBI taxonomy): domain Eukaryota; kingdom Metazoa; phylum Chordata; class Actinopteri; order Lampriformes; family Lampridae; genus Lampris; species Lampris incognitus. Next base: position 112,977,844 of record NC_079211.1, read on the forward strand.
AACCTTACCAAAAGTAGCTTCATACTTTCCCTCCATAAGCTTAGTAAAATGAGTTCTGGAAGGTAAGGTGTAACCTGGATGGAATGTGGTGACCATCTGCTTAAATCCCCCATCTTCAACCATGGATATTGGTCTCATGTCATTGACGAGCATGTTGAGGATGCTCTCTGTTAAGACTCCAGCCATTTGAGGGGTGCATGAGCCTCTCTTCAGGATGAACTCATCCACACGCCTTTGCTTAGTACTAAAATAGAAAGAGAACAAAACAAAAAGCTGTATTAATTATCATCACAAGTTGTAGGCTATGGTATCAGTTTATCTTAGTGTACTGCCTAATACCAATTAAACCATTTAAATGAATAAATATCTTCCAACTGAATTATTGATATGCTCCAACCCAGTCTAACTAGCTAACGCTACGACAAGCTACAGCTGATTAGAGCGCACTGTGAAAGCTAGTTGACTGTCTAGGCTACAGACAGCTCACGTTAGCACCGTGTCGTGTTTTTGCAGACTGCAGATTGACTAGCTAAGTAAGATAGCTAGCTAATGTTAGATGGTGCTAACGTTCCCCGTCTCTGCAGTCTTGCCTGCGCTTTAGCCCAAAAAGTTCAATTTTTTTCAACTGAAAAAAAAGAAACCTAGAGCTCATAGCGTAAGTTACTGCAGAGTCAGTGAATGTTAGAACCCGTTAACATTTAGCTAATGTTAGCAATCTTAACTTAGCTAGTTAATACTCCAGTCTGCAAAAACACGACGCTCGGTGATAAATGACGGAGCTAAACAACTCTAAGCTGTAGTGTGCTATGCTGCAAGCTTGGTGCTGTTTAGCTAATGTTACATACAGCTCGTTGGTGGATACGCAGAATCCACATAACTGAAATAGCGTTCGCTTAGCAAGCATCACCCTTGAGACGTTCTGTTTTCCAACATGTAACTTAAGCTAACGTAAACATTACGATACTGTGGCTAACTAGCTAAACTTACCCATGATCCGAAGTAGCAATCATCGTGGCTCCAGGGTGCTTGCGTTTCAAATGCTCGTGCATCGCCGTAGTGCTGCTGTGGAATGCCAATTCGGCTTTGCATATTCTGCATTTAACTGACTTCTTTGGCTTGTCATCTGTGAAATACTCCCAGACTTTTGATAGTCTCGGTCTCGCTGGTTTTTGCTCTTCATTAGCCTCATTCGCTCTCCTTTCCGCCATCATTCATACGCTTTCTTCTTCTCTTCGTCGTTCATGCAAAATGCAGTTATATCAGACGATGGAAGCGATACTGCCCCCAGCACTTCCTATAGGGCATTGCAGTTACAAATGAACATTTGTGCGGTTTTGAGTTAACGTTACTGGCTCTGATTGTTTTTATACGACGCGTCGAAGCTAAAATTCTGCGTCGACGAGTTTTTATGATCGACGTCGTCGATTATGTCGACTAATCGTTGCAGCCCCACTGGCTACACGAATTGTTGTGTGGCACATGCCCCATGAGCTGGCGTAATGGGTTTGATTTAACATCATCTACAGACTGCAAACATGTTAAATAAGCAAGATACTGTTAAGGACTGTAAGACTTCAGTTGACTGAGGCACGCACCTGTGTGTTACTGGGTTCCTGTTATGTCCTGGTGAATAAGTTGACCCCCCCCCCCCCAATTTTCATTGTTTAATTCACACTCTGCTGTCATTCAGTTTCTAGAGTACTACCATATAAATACAAACTGAAGCAACTTGTATAGGTTTTTTTCCCCTGAGTCTGGAGGTGTATAAAGATGTTGGCACGAATTCACGTTTGCGGAAGCCTCACCCAGTACCGTCCATGCAGTGTCTTTGTCCACGTCTGTCCACGTCTTCGTTTGATGGCTGGGAGAGCTGGTGCTGGATCGGCTGGGAGAGCTTGGTCTGCTGTGTCCTGTGTGCCCAGGGACCACTGCCCTGGGTGCGCACACAGGACAGTGTGTGCCCTGGGCATATGCTTTACAATTGCTTTACAGATGATGAATCAGTAGTTACTAATACGTAACTAAGGCTTCATTTGTGCAGTTATTATAAAATGTTACCATTATACGTATGTGTTCTTGTAGTTTTTAGATATGCGTTTTTGTCTTTGGGCTGGGGAAAACAATATTTCGTTTCATTTCATGTATTTGCGTACATGAAATGAAATGACAAATAAAGTGTTCCTGGTTCCTGATACTTCCCTCACAGCAACTCTGTTTTGCTGAGTGCAACTTCTACACCAGTGCCACTTGTAGTCCGGGAAATACAGTACTTAAGATTGTCTGACAGTCAGTAGCAAAGGATGATGGTTATTTGTAATTCCTCTCTCCTAACATCTATTGTCTACCTCTTGCAACGAGCAGTCACCCAGGCCTGCAAAGACATCAGTGTTAGCCAATCGGTGTCTAAATTCAGGGGTTACCCAGGTTCTACACTGGTCTCTGAGACAAACTTCAGGGCTAAAAAAATCCTATGGGTGTGTACGAACAAATTTGCCCATAATAGCGACTGATACATGAGGCCCCCGGGCCTTCTGGGCTTGCAAATATAGCATATTGTAAAGCAATCCGTCATGTCTACCCAATTCATTGTAGTTTAACTTAATTCAGCAGTGTGTGTTTGATGTTTCAGTTCAGTTGTCCAACGTGTGTCCTTCGCTTACTTTACCTAAATCAGTATGGCCCTCTGGGAAAAAAAATGTTGCCCATCCTTGCTCCGGGATCTATGGACTTGCTACACAGCTATACCGCTACACATCTGACACACTTCTGAATGACACCAGCGAAATGAGGAAATATTTTCATTTATCAGGAGTTTGGCAGTGTTTCATCTCATTGCTTAAATGACGGTTTTTAATACCACAACATTCATAACCTATGCCTTTTATCACGGCTCCCTCCAACACTTGATGGAATTTGCCATCACACAATAGCTCAAAATACACTTCAAAGGCAGGACGCATCTAATCTGCTCCACTCTGCACACTGCGCATTTGCTATGATAATAAGATCCTGCCTCTCCAGCGTTCTTAGGGATCTGAACCAAGGATGAGAATTTAATTTCTCCTATACTCTCTCAGTTGAAGTTGGGGGGGGGGGGTTGTACTGCAGTCTGAGAGAATCTCTCCGCTGCATATCTGTGGAACTCATCCCGCTCTTACGTAAAAGCCCCATTTTACAGTTTGATTTCACACGCAAACACACACCAGATTGCGCTCTCACGGATAAACACACTAAAGGTACACATACACACGCACACACACACCACTAAGAAAGAGCCGCAACTGACTGTACAGCACAGTGACCTAGTTTCCCTGTGGCCGAAAAAGATCAGGCATGACTCCGCCAGAACTGCTATATGGGTACCGTGTCCGTGCTCGGTGCAGTTCAGTCGGGTCTGTGCACATTTCTGTGCAGCCTGACTTCCAGCTGCAACAAAGAGCCATCATCCCTTTAAGTTCAGTTTGAACCGTTGCAGGAGCGATGCCCTGCTGAGATCACAAAAAACCCGTCTTCGTTCAACTTCAAGAGGAGGGTAACTGGCTAGTTGAAGCCCCCTCCAGGTAAATTTGGTGTTTTGTTTTTAGCTGCGATGGTGTGTAGATTGAGGACGGACCCGTCGTCATTGGCTCAGCTGCTGGATACACGGCAACAACAACCCCCCCCCCCCCCCCCCATCCTGACCCCCAAGCTTCCAACACCAAACACCGTTTTATAACCCCAGGTTATCTGGAAACACGGAGATGGTTATGGATGGAGATGCTATCATCGAGAGCGCATTAGCATAACAAAGAAGTCATTTTGGAGGACGGTTCGCTTAGATGATTAACTGATACCGTTTCAGAGATGCTGAGTTTGATACGGAGCAACACGTTCATGTGAGCAATGGTGACTTAGGCTGAAGGGAAGGGTGCGATACCACACCACCCCTGGGCCATAAAAATCACTGGAAAATCGTAACTTTCCTCAATATCTGATGCGGTTCAAGCTTGTGCAGGGTTGCTGTTAAGGGACATGGCTGACGAACAGAACCAGCCTTCACCTGCTTGCTTCAGAAACTAGCATTAAGTAGGCCTAGCTTCTGCACGACACGGCAGGAACGCATGGAGTCTTGCAGAACATCTGACTCTGCAGAGGTAGTCGCCACACAACTGTCCTTTACCCTACTTCATGTTTACAGTAGAGTTCTCTTTCTTTTTAATTTGGTGTCATTTAGAAAGGAGAACCTTTTTTTTTTTGGGCTGAGCTGGAATCCTTTCCTGGATAGGCTCAAACAGGCGTTTTAGTAAAAGAATGATGAATATTCGAGCATGTACATTATTAAGGCGGAACATTGCATTTTTAATTGTAGTGTTGTTCAGTGTGTGGGTGTTTGAATACTTGTGTGTGGATGAATGTGTGCACGTGTTAGTGGGGTACTAAGTAAAGACAGAATAGGTGAGGAGAGAATATTTTCCGCAGTTAGCAGGAGAACAGCACGGCGTCTCAGATGAAGAAGAAGAACATGAAGTATGTTGTGAAAAGATTACTTCTGAAAAGAGGGGTTACCTACCGCTTGCCTGACATTTTTGTTTTTTATCACTTTCTGCTTTGATATCATTTGTTTCTGGGGAGATTATCTCTGAGGCATATAACCCCACACCCAAAAAAACAAATAAAAAAAGAAAAAGGAGAGGAGAGAAAAAAGCTGGGTACATGTAGCCCAGCGATGTTATCCAGGTCACAGTGATCTAATCAGGTGTGAATGAAAGCACTTGGCAGCGCTCCAGGCCTCTCTGTCGTCATCACTGAGGAAGAGGGAGCTGGGGTGGGGGTGAGGGGGTGTTGGGAGGTGGGGTGGAGGGGTAGAAAGAGAAAGAAACGTGGTTCGCACATATACTGAACACACGCATATATACATGTGCACGCCCACACAAAGAGGTTATGGCGCTGCCATGCAGCACATGTCACCAGACGTGGAAGTGCAGAAATCCACATCTCACTTCTGAGTGGAACGTCTGAAACACAGTTATCTTTTGACATTTTTTGCATATCTTTAGAACAATGTTGCATTTTTTCCTATTCTTCATCAAAAACATAATGTAACTGCAAAGGTGGGTTTATGTCAAATGACAATATATTTAAATTATCACTATAGTATCTGAAAGTAACAATATATATTTTTTTATATATGAGGCAACATTACCACAGAATGTGCCTACACCTATACAGGCAGCTCTGCCTTGAATAATACACATACAGTGCATCCGGAAAGTATTCACACTCCTTCACTTTCCCCACATTTTGTTATGTTACAGCTTTATTCCAAAATGGATTAAATTCCTTTTTTTCCTCATCAGTCTACCTACATACAATACCCCATAATGACAAAGTGAAAAAGGTTTTGTAGAAATTTTTGCAAATTTATTGGAAATAAAAAACTGAAATATTGCATGTACATAAATATTCACACCCTTTACTCAGTACTTGGTTGAGGCACCCTTGGCAGCGATTACAGCCTCAAGTCTTCTTGGGTATGAAGCTACAAGCTTGGCACACCTACACTCACCGGCCACTTTATTAGGCACACCTGTCCAACTGCTCGTTAACGCAAATTTCTAATCAGCCAATCACATGGCAGCAACTCAATGCATTTAGGCATGTAGACATGGTCAAGACGATCTGCTGCAGTTCAAACCGAGCATCAGAATGGGGAAGAAAGGTGATTTAAGTGACTTTGAACGTGGCATGGTTGTTGGTGCCAGACGGGCTGGTCTGAGTATTTCAGAAACTGCTGATCTACTGGGATTTTCACGCACAACCATCTCTAGGGTTTACAGAGAATGGTCCGAAAAAGAGAAAATATCCCATGAGCGGCAGTTCTGTGGGTGAAAATGCCTTGTTGATGCCAGAGGTCAGAGGAGAATGGCCAGACTGGTTCGAGCTGACAGAAAGGCAACAGTAACTCAAATAACCACTCATTACAACCGAGGCATGCAGAAGAGCATCTCTGAACGCACAACACGTCGAACCTTGAGGCAGATGGGCTACAGCAGCAGAAGACCCCACCGGGTGCCACTCCTGTCAGCTAAGAACAGGAAACTGAAGCTACAATTCGCACAGGCTCACCAAAATTGGACAATAGAAGATTGGAAAAACGTTGCCTGGTCTGATGAGTCTCGATTTCTGCTGCGACATTCGGATGGTAGGGTCAGAATTTGGCGTCAACAACATGAAAGCATGGATCCATCCTGCCATGTATCAACGGTTCAGGCTGGTGGTGGTGGTGTAATGGTGTGGGGGATATTTTCTTGGCACACTTTGGGCCCCTTAGTACCAATTGAGCATCGTGTCAACGCCACAGCCTACCTGAGTATTGTTGCTGACCATGTCCATCCCTTTATGACCACAGTGTTCCCATCTTCTGATGGCTACTTCCAGCAGGATAACGCGCCATGTCATAAAGCTCGAATCATCTCAGACTGGTTTCTTGAACATGACAATGAGTTCACTGTACTCAAATGGCCTCCACAGTCACCAGATCTCAATCCAATAGAGCACCTTTGGGATGTGGTGGACCGGGAGATTCGCATCATGGATGTGCAGCCGACAAATCTGCAGCAACTGCGTGATGCTATCATGTCAATATGGACCAAACTCTCTGAGGAATGTTTCCAGTACCTTGTTGAATCTACGCCACGAAGGATTAAGGCAGTTCTGAAGGCAAAAGGGGGTCCAACCCGGTACTAGCAAGGTGTACCTAATAAAGTGGCCAGTGAGTGTATATTTGGGGTATTTCTCCCATTCTTCTCTGCAGATCCTCGAGCTCTGTAAGGTTAGATGGGGAGCGTCGCTGCACAGCTATTTTCAGGTCTTTCCAGAGATGTTCAATGGGGTTCAAGTCTGGGCTCTGGCTGAGCCACTCAGGGACATTCACAGACTTGTCCTGAAGCCACTCTTTTGTTGTCTTGGCTGTGTGCTTAGGGTCGTTGTCGTGTTGAAAGGTAAACCTTCGCCCCGGTCGGAGGTCCTGAGCGCTGTGGAGCAGGTTTTCATCAAGGATCTCTCTGTACTTTGCGCTACTCATCTTTCCCTTGATCCTGACTAGTCTCCCAGTTCCTGCCGCTGAAAAACATCCCCACAGCGTGATGCTGCCACCACCATGCTTCACTGTAGGGATGGTATTAGCAAGGTGATGAGAGGTGCCTGGTTTCCTCCAGACGTGACGTTTGGCATTCAGGCCAAAGAGTTCAATCTTGGTTTCATCAGACCAGAGAATCTTGTTTCTCATGGTCTGACAGTCCTTTAGGTGCTTTCTGGCAAACTCCAAGCGGGCTGTCATGTGCCTTTTACTGAGCAGAGGCTTCCGTCTGGCCACTCTACCATAAAGGGTTGATTGGTGGAGTGCTGCAGAGATGGTTGTCCTTCTGGAAGGTTCTCCCATCTCCACAGAGGAACGCTGGAGCTCTGTCAGAGTGACCATTGGGCTCTTGGTCACCTCCCTGACCAAGGCCCCTTCTCCCCTGATGCTCAGTTTGGCTGGGCGGCCAGCTCAAGGAAGAGTCCTGGTGGATCCAACTTCTTCTATTTACGAATGATAGAGACAACTGTGTCCTTCGGGACCTTCAAAGCTGTAGAAATTTTTTGTACCCTTCCCCAGATCTGTGCCTCGATACAATCCTGTCTCGGAGGTCCACAGACAATTCTTTTGACTTCATGGCTTGGTTTCTGCTCTGACATGCACTGTCAATAGTGGGACCTTATATAGACAGGTGTGTGCCTTTCCAAATCATGTCCGATCAATTGAATTTACTACAGGTGGACTCCAATCAAGATGTAGAAACATCTCAAGGATGATCAGTGGAAACAGGATGAACCTGAGCTCAATTTTGAGTGTCATAGCAAAGGGTGTGAATACTTATGTATTTCAGTTTTTTATTTTTAATAAATTTGCAGAAATTTCTACAAAACCTTTTTCGCTTTGTCATTATGGGGTATTGTGTGTAGATTGATGAGAAAAAAAGGAATTTAATCCATTTTGGAATAAGGCTGTAACATAACAAAATGTGGGGAAAGTGAAGGGGTGTGAATACTTTCCGGATGCACTGTATATCTGTATATATATATATATATATACATACATACATACATACATACACCTGTACGGGCAGCTCTGCCTTGAATAACTATATTTATATATATTTATATATATATTTACACCTATACAGGCAGCTCTGCCTTGAATAACTATATTTATATATTTATATATATATTTACAGCTATACAGGCAGCTCTGCCTTGAACAACTCTATATTTAAACATATATTTATATATATTTGCACCTATACAGGCTGCCTTGAACAACTATTTATATATATTGATATATGTTTATCTGTTGTCTTGTTTCACCCAGTTTATTGTAAAGCAACTTTGAGTGTTAGAAAACAACTCTACATTTGAACTATTATCATTGAACAACTCTATATATATATACACACATATATATATATATAGGTTGTTTTTTTTGTGGATTATGTTGTGTACAAGTGAGTTTGAGTGTTTTTGTTTGTGTGTTTCAGGAGCAGTCTGTCACCCACACACACAGTCCCCACCCATAATGGAAGCCATTCAATAGCAACGGCTTCTCCCTTCAATGGCCCAAGTTTGGACCAATTGGAGCGGCCGGACCCCGGCCTCCCGGGAGCTTGGCCAATGGCTGCGGCTCCTGCGGCACACGTGACTCGACATGCTGCTGTCTGTCACCCGGCTCATATATAGTGAATGCAGGAAAATGTGGAGCAGTTCAATAACTTGCCTGGCCGGACCCTTGTGTGTGTGTGTGTGTGTGTATGTGTGTGTGAGAGAGAGAGAGGGTGTGAGAGTGTGCGCACGCAAGTTTATCTACGTATAAGTGGGAAAGAGCAAGGGGAGAGGAAGGAGGAGCAGGAGGGTGAGAGGGGGCAGAGAAAGAGAGAGTGTTAGAGAGAGAGAGCGAGAGAGAGAAAAAGAACCGAGATTTGCAAGGCACTCGTATTTGCAAACTACTGGCCGAGTTCCCACAAGAAGCGGGGAGATTAGCGTGAAAGAGAGCGTGTTAGCGGCGTGTATCGCCGACTGCGTGTGCACGTCTCCGGGGGTCCGAGCAAAGCCCCCGACCAGCTTTTTCAGCACTGACTTCTCACAGAGTGTACATCACGACCTATCCCCCAAACGTGGAAGCTTTTTTTTTTCTCTTTTGCAACTGCCGATGTACTTTTGTTTATTTTGGGGGTCTCTTTTTTGTATTTCTCCCCATCCTACATTCTAGCAGAACGAAGAAGAAGACGAAGAAGAGGAAGAGGCTGAGCTGCCTAACTTTTGGCCGTGTGTTGGGTAAGTATCACTTATTTGAGCTTCTCATTGTTTCCAGGGGCTGTAATTGTATAATGTTAAATTACCCTCCATACGCCAGTGTTATCTGCACTTCTGACCAGACTATGGTGTTTTATACCCGTGTGTGAAACACACACACACACACACACACACACACACGTTTAAATTGCCGTGATTTTATCCGAGACTCCCTAAATAAACTCCAAACTTGTCCCAGTTGTCGTTTGTGAAGAAAAAAATGGCACAGTGTCGATTAATGTGTAACCGCGGTGGGTTTCCTCTGGCGTAGCGTGCACATTTTCTGACGTGTTGGTGTGTGGGAGAGGGTGCGAGCTCGGCACAGTGTGTCTGCCAGCGTGTGTGTGTGTGCCAGACAGAGGATCTGTGTTATGGATGAGACCTGAAAAAGATGTGTGTGTGTGTGTGTTGGAGAGAGGGAGATTGTGTGCATCACAGTGTGCGCGCGCGTATGATTGTGGTTTTATAAGGCTGCGGTGTGGGAATGCGGAGCGCAGTAGCCGGTAGCGATGTTCGGCTGGGAGGAACTGAGCCAGACAGTAGACAAAAGCGAGCTGGGCGTCCAGACAGGAAAGGTCAGCCATTAGAGGCTGAAGCAGAGGACAGGTCAGCCAGCTGCTGCTCCGCTCCAGGCACAAAGAGGAGGGGACGGCCGGCCCCGGGGTTAGAGGTGGCCATGCTTCACTTCATGACCACCTCTTAAAAGAAAAAGAGAAAAAGCTTTCACCTCACCTTGTACCTCTTCCCCTTCCCCTATGCACGCCGCCCTGATACGTTGCCGTCACAAAGTACATAACCCAGAAGTGTGGTGGCTGGGCGCAGCGGAGGAAGTGGAAATGTTGGAGGGGGGCTATATATAGACAGCAGTGAAAGAGGAAGAAAAGGAGAGGCTGTAATTTTCACTTTTTTTTTTCCTCCTTCCCCCGGCGGAGTTGCATGGGGTCATTGGGTTTGGAATGTATTTAGCGACAGAAAAATACCGCCGGTCCCTATATTGTTTGGCTCAGTCTGCTTTTGTCCAAAGCCCTTAATCCACGACAGAAGCTGCATTTAGGAGGAAATGGCAACAGCAAAAAAATAAAATGATCAGCCCGATCACAGATAAGTTGTCTCGCGGGGAAGAAAAAAAGAAACGCACGCGCAAGCAGAAGAAAAGAGCCACGATAACAAATATAGCAGGACGCCATGTGACGAGCAACTTTTTATAGATGCGAGTGGCGACGATGACATGAAGAAGAGCTTTGAAGCGCTCCTGCAGTGAGCCGCCATACAGAGTGTCATCATGACAAGCCACTTCCTCTTCGACTTGAAGAAAACGGCCTTAATCGGATATAGAAAACGTCAGCTTTTAAGAAAAAATAGAAGTTGGTGAGCGTCCTTAACATGGAACATTGACTGCGGGCAGTTGGACGGCGAAGGACATAGTGAGCAGCGCGGTACGAGTCGTTCTGTGAAATACCTTTACATGTAGAGTCTTGTTAGTCTGATGCAAATCTCAGCCCTGCACACCGGGGCCGGGTGCAACAAGACCCGTACACCCAATGACCCAATTACGAGGGGGGAAAAAACACCGAATCCCCTCACTGAAACGCCGGCTCCCACAATATCCACTCAAGTCAACAGTGTGGGGAAAAACACGACTTTTATAACGTAACATAATGAAAAATGGTGTTTTGAAGGGATCCCAAGTAGCAAACAAGTTGCACATAGAGTGTATCAGACTTTTTGTCAAACGCTATATCACATGTTGATCAGACAGTATTTGTTGGTGGCTTTTTGGGTGCAGCTCAACGGAGAGAAGGGCGCTTGTGCAAGCTGCCCTCTGGCCCCTGGGCCGGTGGCTGGGGGGGGTTGGATTTTGGTCCCGGGCTGTTAGCTCTCCGCCCTCCTCCCTTGCTCCCTCCCAGGCCCCTGTGTACCTGGATTTGAATAGAAACCAGACAGCGATGCTTCCAGCCCCCACCCCCACCTCCCTCTGTCACCATTCCCGCACAGGACAATGAGGATTTGTTGGTGTTCAGCCGCGGGCCCTGCTGACACAAAGCGTATAGCCTCCCCGGCCCCAGCCCACGAGCCGAGTGGAGTAAAGCAGGCAGGCAGGACACCGGCAGGGGGGCCATGGGGTGGGGTAGGGGGTTCACAGGGGTGGGATTAGCAGACAAGGGTAGACAAGGGCTCTGGGTAGGGGGATGGGGACTGAAATGAACAGGAAATTACTGCCTTTGATGAGGCAGTGCCGGATTCGCACTGACTAAACAGGGTACAAAGGCTCCTCTGGGCCTCTTGCAGAACCGTAAAAACCTCTTTGGCAAAAGAAATGTCACAACACTTCAAGGCTCCATGTGTCACCAAATTCGGGCTATGATGGAGTCGTTAAGGCCTTATACAGGTGCTTAGCAAACACCCGCAAAGTTTGTCTTTTTTGACCCCCACCCCCACCCCATCCTCTCTGGTTTAGACGCCAGAGCCTGACCATGCCATGTGAATCCTATTAAGCTTTGCATCCATCTGACCCATTTTTACTAGCTGAAAATCGCAGCTCTGTCGATATCATACTGAACGAAACCACTGATGGAAGCATTTGTGCTTAACCGTCTGCGCAAAATCCATGAGCGTGTGGAAAACGCTGCAAATATGCCGGCTGTTACATGAGAGCAAAAATGGCAGAGATGGGGATGAAAAAACAGGAGTGTTAAATCTGAATTTATCATGCTCTCAAACAAAATTTGTCTTAAAAGTACGAAGAGAAAATGCATTCTAGTTGCACAAAATAAACTGAAGGCCTTTACAAGGATGTCACTTACCCTCCTCCACATTTAAATAAGGGTTTTTAAATAAGGATTCACTTATTGTTTTGCCATAGAAGTAGTCTTTAATTTGATCCTCTTTTAAATCTCTCATCATAAGAAACCGCTGGGTGTGTGAAGGCGTGTGTGCGCGTGTCTCTGCACACTCCGGCGTGCGTGCCTGTGTATCCCTGAGAGTGAAGGGAGAGGAAAATGTGTGTTCAATGAATATCAGGGTCGATTAGAGAGTCCCGTCTGGTCGGGCTACAACAGATTAGACAGGCGGAGCAGATACAGCCGCAGGCTGGTCGTCTGGCGCTCTGACCCACATTGCTCTGATATGCACGTCACTTCCTATTACACTGACAATCAGACGCCACATCAGCTGAGCATGCTGTGATCCGCGTACCCTCCCCACGGGCAAAGCCCCCCTTTCCTGTAACCTCACGCTGTTACACAGCAACCTTGGCCAGCCCATAGCCTGGCAGTGGAAGTCACATCACATTAAGCCATATATATATATATGTAATGTGTGTGTGAAACATGCGAGCATCAGCTATACCTGGATGCATGCACGCATGTTTGTGCATGTATCTACGCATGGCCGGGGTGCGAGGGCCTGAGTGGCGGTCCTGCAGCTGGCTGACAGAGACAGGTCTGTTTGCAGGCTGACTGAAAGATAAATGGCAGCTTCAGAGTGAAAAGCAGGCTCAGCAACAGATAAGGGCTGTGTGGAAAGCTCCATAATCAGCATGGATTAGCAGATGATAAATCATGGGTTCACACAAGTATGCTGTCACTGCTGTAAGAGTGAGAGAACTAGAAAGGTAGGAGAAAGAGATAACAAGAGAGAGAGAGAGAGAGATCAAGGGAGCACATGAGAGCAGAAAGTGAATAGCATGAAATATGTGGATGTTTTTGCTGTAATTCAAAAGGAAAGCACAATAATACCGTCGAGCAGGTCAGCGGGAGAGGCAGGCTGTGAAGGGAAAATGAAAAGAGAGGAGAAATTAAAAGCTCTGCCAACACTCCAGCTAATACAATCTTCTGCCTGTCAGATTACCTTCTTTAATCCAGAAAGGTTTAACGCCTCTTAGAAATCTGAAAGGAGACATGAATTCAGCAGAGATTTTCCTCCCGCTCCGGAGGAGGAAGGTGGCTGGGGAGGAGGGTTAAGTCTCTGAGCGACTCGCCGAAGCGTCGGCCTCGACAACTCTGCTGCAGACTGACTCGTCAGGACTGCTCTGCAGAGGATCATCTTATTTAGATTACCACTGAATTCTGCATGAAAAACCCGGTCTCTCACACTCGCCGTATCCCACTCCGAGACAGCGAGTGTAAAGTCCGCTCCATTCTCGCATCTTTAAAAATAGCCTTCCTGAACTGCTGTGTCGCGAACGGTAAAATATGTCAGACAATGAACAAGACAGAGAGAGAGACACAAAGATAGATAATAAAAACCATGGGTTTAGCATTAGCCCATAGCCAGAGTTTATGTGGTCCACATGGCGTGGAGGACACGGTGTCCTGCTTACGCCTTGCTACGGAGGAGGCCGGCACAATGTAATGGGGACGCACCCCCGCCGGGAAAGAATAAAACGCTTTTGGGAATGTGTGTCACACTGAGTGATTTGAGAATTTTTAAGATTGACACGTCACCAGAGAGCACCGCTGGCGAAGGACAACCGTTTACATTTTAACCCTCGCTGATAGTGGTGAGGTGAGGCCTGGATGTGTGGGTGGGAGTATCCCATCCACCGAGTCAGAAGGTGATTTGGATGAGCACACATACCGAACCGCACAAAAAGTGCATTTCATCATGGATGACGCACTTCGTTTCTTTCTGCACCTCATTCCTCTTATCGCTGCTGGCAGACTATGTCAGACATAACCGGCACGACAGCAGCAGATAGACCCGGTCTGCCTCGGCTTCAGGTACGACTGTAAGATGGCACAGGAGGTATGGGGAAGGACAAACACAACTTATATCCCTGTCATTTCTATGCTGGCTCCCACTATTAATGTAAATTGTAATTATCATTATGGCCTCTGATCTTGGCCCCTCATCTGCCCTGGGTCTCTTTCTGGCTCATCTGGAGCAGGAGGAGGCATGGACAGTGTGCAGGAGGTCAGGATGATGGCCGTCTTCTGCGCACGTTGTTTGGTGTGAATGAGGATGTTGCGAGTTTGAACATAGAGTAAACGTCGACGCTCACAATCCTAGATGACGACACAACTGCACCAGGTCGCCATGAAAGATTCCAAAGCGGCTTGTAAATATGGTGTTTGGCATTACGCAAGCTTGGGTTAGGGTATCCTTGAGGACGTACTTATTTCCACATGGCTAAACATTTGTGTTGCATTTTCAGTGACTCCGTTATGGGCTTAGTGTCGATGGGCTGTGGCTGCATGGCATAAATATTACAGTTCGAGAGAATGGAGGAGTTTCTCAGACTGCTGGTGCTTGGAAGGGACCGTGGAGTCTGACCCGGGGATAAAGTGTGTTGAAGGTAAAAAGTGGCAGCGGGCTCTGGAGAAATGTCACGGCTAAATCCTGAAGACAGCCACAAAGGGCTCTCTCATCCCACTTTGTTAGAGATCAAAACTGCTGTGAGAAGAGCCTGGGACACATATTCATCAGCCTCACCAGTCATGGCTGAAATGAGCCGACAAACCTTTTCTTTTTTTGGGGGGGGGGCGGTGTTTGACATGTAGTGCAGCTCTGAGGCGTGCTGGGAGTGGATAAGTCGACTAGAGCCTGACTGACATGATCAAGTGCATCACTGTGGGTTCAAAGGTACGAGAGAGAGGATGACTGACACCTTCAGCTCACTAGCGAAAGCGGCTTTCCCAAAACAGCATCCACCACTGACGTGACTGACAATAGCTGTGGTAGAAGGGGAGTGAGGAGCAGAGGGGACTAGATGGTAAGTCGTAAATATCAAACCATAGGGGCGTTCGGGTTGTGTGGCGGTCTATTCCGTTGCCTACCAACACGGGGATTGCCGGTTCGAATCCCCATGTTACCTCCGGCTTGGTGGGGCATCCCCACAGACAAATTGGCTGTGCCTGCGGGTAGGAAGTCGGATGTGGGTATGTGTCCTGGTCGCTGCTCTTGCACCTCCTCTGGTCGGTTGGAGCGCCTGTTTGGGGGGGTGGGGGTAGCGTGATCCTCCCACGCACTACATCCCCCTGGTGAAACGCCTCATTGTCAGGTGAAAAGAAGTAGCTGGCGACTCCACATGTATCAGAAGAGGCATGTGGTAGTCTGCAGCCCTCCCCGGATCGGCAGAGGGGGTGGAACGGCGACCGGGACGGCTCGGAAAATAGGGTAATTTTATATATATATAAGCTGTATCTGAGGAAGATAGCACATTAAGGGACAAGGACTATCATGAATGACAAGGTCTACAGCTGCCGAGGAATGGTGTCATGGATAAGGGGAGCAGCAACGGGCACAACAAAGCGAGACCTCCGGAGCGTTGGCGGCATCCTCCAGTGGTAGGGGGTGTTTCTGGAAAGCCTCATCGCTCCACCTAAGAGGAGTTCCCTCCACCGGAACCCTGGAATGACATGTCCACTTGGGCCACACTGGCACTGGGAATGCCAATACCGTCTACCACACTGTTGCATCAACACCATTGTATCAAAGACCACACCGCTCTGCGAAATGTGTTCACCATCGCTGACATGCCCAGTTTCCCGTGACACCTACTGAAAGTTATGTCAGTGTGACGTCATTGTGGTGATGTACAACCGTGCTACAGCAGTAGATCCAAATTACAAACTACTTAGTTCAGGGTGACTTGGAGCGTCTTTGCTGTGTCTTTTATGATACAACAATCACCTTTACTGAATGTGATGGAGTCTGCCCACGCAGTGCACCACTCACCAGCGAGGTTACTGAATGAATCTGCTCATGCAGCTGCATCAGGTTAAGTTTGACACAGCCAATAGATTGATTAGAAATAAAAAGGCATGATGGGGTGTGGAAGTGTGTGAGAGGATGTTTTGGTGGCCTCCAGGGCAACACACGCTCCAGTATTCTTGACCAGGAATTCTAGCTATGCTGGATGCGTCACGTTAACTATGGGGACGGCGGTGCAAGCGGAACATTCCAAGCCGGCGAAACGCCGATGGATTCCACAAGTCCCGAAGTATACCAAAAGATGCAAAGTTATATTTGCCGGTCTTTTTTTTTTTAAGCCGTGTCGCCTGGCTTAGTCTGGTGTAGGTCTCCCTCCCCACTGCCACCACCCTGGTGACAACGCCAGTTGTGTGGGAGTCCCAAGCGGAGGACGTGCGGGCCGTGCAAGCAGCAGCGTTACACACAGAGAGAGAGAGAGAAAGTACACTGTGTGCCCTCTCATTGTCTGACCTCTGGAATGTGCTGACGACGCAGGGCTCTCGCTCGCTCCATCACACTGTTCTCTCTCTCTCTCTCTCTCATCCATTTTCTTCCCCTGCTTCTGCACTACATTCCCGATAATGGTGTCAGTCTCCGCAGAACTATATCAAATCTAAAAGATCTAGCGAGAGACAGACAGACGGACAGAGAGAGAGAGAGAGAGAGAGACGGACAGAGAGATTTCAGAATGAAAGTGATCCTGTGCGTCTGGGGCACAGAGCCAGAAAGTGTGGGTGCCAAGGAGGGGATACTGTAAGACAAGAGCCAGCAGGACACAACCTGTAAGCAGAGAGGAAAACAGCATTTCTCTCCTGGTGTGAGAAGAAACAGACACAATTAATAAACGTTAGAGAATTCCTAGTTTGAAAAGAGAAGGCGTGTGACGGCTTCCTAACTACATTAAAGCAACAGTAAAAGAGATCTTGACAAACAGAGCAAAAATAAGCTGTGGGGCCAAAACTTACCCCTTGAAATAAAGTTAAAAACACTAACTACACATGCAGAAACCCTTTTTTGAAGCGCTGACTCACAAACAGTCTTCATACATTGTTTCGGTTATCTAAAAATAATGTGAAACAGCATTTGCTCGTGTCTTGCTTCCGTAATGTGACGTGTTTATTTCCAAGGAAAACAGGATATTATGGCAGGGCGGGATACGATCTGATTGGATGCTGCCAAACATCCGATGGTATTATTGGTTGGAATGTTGCTCGCCCACCTGGTCGGACTCAGTGAGGCAATCAGAAACACTTGGCTGTTTTAGAAGAAGTAAAGAGGGCTAGATTTTAATGTTTAAGTAAAAACAGAATTTTTGAGATTGTTTTTAGCACAAGTCGTTAGATAAGTGCATAGTACGACTGGGGAAATGAGCTGACAACGTGGATAAAATGGCGATTTTCCTTTCATGCTGTCTTTGAAAGAACACATTAGTCCCCATATCAGCACACTCAGCCCCTTTCTCAGGTCTGAACAGTGCTCAGGTGGGAATTTTCTGGTTTCGGAACAGTGCTCACATAGGACTTTTCTGGTTCTGAACAGTGCTCAGATAGGACTTCTGGTTTCTGAACAGTGCTCAGGTGGGAATTTTCTGGTTTCTGTACAACGCTCAGATAGGACTTTTCTCAGGTCTGAACAATGCTCAGATAGGATTTTTCTGGTTTCTGAACAGTGCTCAGATGGGACTTTTCTCAGGTCTGAACACTGCTCAGATGGGACTCTTTCTGGGTTCTGAGGCAGGTCTCTGTTCAGAGGTAGAAGAGGGAAGCGGTTCTTAGGATCAGTTTGCTTCTCTGATCAATGGGTACGGTAACAGTCAGCTTTTTTGCATGTGTCGTGTCTCTGGACAAAAGTACACCGACGTGTAAGCATGCAGGACAGCACGCCTACGAGTTCAATGGCGCAAAATTGTAGATTTCATTACAGCAAATACAGATAATATATTTGTAAAATTAAATGTAGCCATATATTTCAGATTTCCACTCGAAAATTTTTGATTTAAAATTTAAATGAGAAGTTAATCTTTATTGTACAAGGCGTAATAAGTAAAACTGTAATATCGGAAATATATCTGCAATACATTGTTTTGAAATAATTTTTTCCCCTCCTCCGAATTACGTGGTGGTAATTTGGGTGAGATGAATGGGATGGTACAAAGAGAAATTACTCACTGTGTTCATGAAACATGTTAGAAAGCAGTGAAAATAAGCAATACTTTGGTAAAACAGTGCAACATCTCTTCCATCGTTTCAGCTGCTTCAGAAACATTAGCAAGTAAATTGTCCCCCTCCTCCCTAACTTGTCATTCACAAAATCATAGGAAAAACAGGATGAGTTTCCTGTTGTTCTCCTCCTTTGACTGATCTAACAGAAGCAAAAGCAGTGTGAGCCACGGCTCTGTGCTAGAAACACAACAGTAAAATGAGATGGATCATATACCTTATAACAGTAACATTAAAAAAAACAAAATAAAACTCTTGTATTCCCCACCTAAGCGACGTAAATGCCAAAAAAATTGGGGTGAACACAGCGGGACAGAACAAAAGAAACCCAGTGTTTCAAATCCCCCCTCTGTTTGGCTGTTAAGGGGAACAGGCAAGTGGGAGAGACGGCATTAATAAAACATGACTGCATGATTTTCCAACCTCAAAGAGGCAAACACAGGAAGGCACACACTGCCGGCGCAGTAGCTGAGGTTCAGCGCCGGGTAACGGGAGCAGTAATCTCTAACTAGCTGCGGCACCGCACTGCACTAGTGTAAAGCTGCGTTCTGCTGCTCTGTCGTCATATTCTGCTGCCATGTGACTGATTAACAACTGTGTTCTTTACAGCTTCTTATTTTTTAATGTCCCTTTCTCATGTTCCCCCTTTTCCTCCCTCCTGTCACTACATAGGGCTTGGTGTGTGTGTGTGTGTGTGTGTGTGTGTGTGTGTGTGTGTGTGTGTGTGTGTAGGCATGTCTTTCGCCACAGGTGAGGCAAGCGGTGCACCAGGTCGGGTGGAGAAAGACGACAGTTTATAGTGGGGGCCTTATTTCAGCAGCAGTTGAGGACGATAACGGCTTCGACGGAGTCTCGGATAAACCAGCGCTATTTTCAGGGAACCAGATTCTCCGCAACACCACCTCTCCTAATCCCCCCGGGCTTCCCGTCGACATCGTTTGGAAGTCTGTGGCTATGTTGGTGGTACGTATAACATCTTGGCACTGACTTGCCCCGTACAGGCCAAGAATAACAAAACACATATTGACACGCACAAGCTATCAGGATACTTGTGGCATTAGCGAGTGCTAAATGATGCAGCCAGTCCGTCTTCACGCCTGTTAGCATTGAACAGTTATTAATTCTCACCCTTTTATGGTCCGCTGGCAGCAGAGATCAAATCAACATGACTGCCATCAATGTTTAAACACTTGGCCTCACAGACAGTAGGTACAAATTATCCACTTAACCATGTGCAAACATAGCAGAGAGAAGAAATACCCTCCCTGTCACATTAGCATATCAAAGGAATTTGAGTGATTTATGACTCTAAGCCCTGCCCCCTGACAATCAGAAGCATCACTTCCCTAAGTCCTGCCCCCTGCCCAATCACAAGCAAACACTGCCCTAAGCCCCAGCCACTGGCCAATCAAATGCAAGCTAAGCCCTCTGACTGATTCATGACACCCCTAAGAACAACCCCCTGACCAATCAAACGTAAGCTACACCCCTAAGCCCCTCCCCCACATGATTGACCATGCACGAGGACACACATCCACGCACGTCAGCAGCTAGTTAGCATTGAAAGTGCCACACATGCACACACACAACTCACGCTTATCACAGTGCAAATGAGCAATAAACTAGTGCAACATGACATCTTCCCAAGATTGTTGTTATGTTCCCAAGATTGTTCATATAGATAGATAACTTCGATATCCAAACATGGAAGGAGCAATACACTAATTCAGGTTGTGGCTACAACATGCCTTGACATGTCTGTTTTCTTTGACCCGCATCCTACCAACTTAACTTACATACAAGGACTACTGAAACTACTGTAAGAAACAACCATCACAGCAAAATGTTAAATTATTTCTTATGAAAAGATTATTACTTATGTGTCGTCTGAAAAAAAGATTATTATTCTTATTTTAGGAAAGTTGGTTAATTTGCATATTGTGTAAAACAACAATATATACCTGAGGTCCCACCAAGACCTGAACTCGGATCGCTGGATTCAAAGTCCAGAGAGCCAACCATAACACCACGAGACTGACTCGGCCTAACAAATCAGGTAAGATCTGAGATTAATAATTATGGAACACTATTTTATTTCTCCCTTTATGTGGAAATGCAAAACTTAAAATAGACCCCATCAATGGAACAAATTAGAAGTTGATCACAACGAGCCTGTGTCTCCACATTCCAGATTGGATACAGATGGACAATGATAAATTAAAACTGTCCCATATCTGAGTCTACCTGAACTGACAAAAAAAAAAAAAAAATCTTGTGCCTCATGTTTTTTTCAGTTAAGGTAGAGACAAGGTATTGATGTGATTTTACAGCCTCCAAGTGTTCCTAGATCTACGGATAACACTCGGTTAACATGCAGACTCAGGCGGCTCTTTTGAGGGCTCCAAAAAATGGATTTCATGCCTCTCAAGGACTCAAATTCCGTCCAAAGAATGGACGTAAGTGCATGGAGAATTGTGGGGGTATGAATTTATCAATCGTCAGGTGAATCGGCCATACTAAATCGTGTGAATGTGTGTGTGTGTGTGTGTGTGTGTGTCGGCCCTGTGATGGCCTGGCGGCCTGTCCAGGGTGTCTACCCGCCTGCCGCCCAATGACTGCTGGGATAGGCTGCAGCATCCCCGCGACCCTGAGAGCAGGATAAGCAGTTTTGCTAATGAACAGCTGGATGGATGAATTTAACAATCAACACCGAAATTAACATTTTCAAATTACAGACGGACAAAAAAAAATGGATCTGATATGCTAGAATTAGTGTTAACGGGTGATGAGAGGCCTTTGATAGAGCAACATGGCAAATATCAGATCGAGAAGAGAACAAGGCTTCATGGACAAAAAATTTAAATTAACAATACCATGCCTCAGCGGATATGATCAAACGGGCCTTTTTTACTGCTCAGCAAAAGACAAGTTGCTGAAACTCAGGAAGCGATTAGATAGCTTGAACGCTGACGTCACATCCTCCTCCCTCTTTTGACTCCTCCCGTATGAGACAGAAATGCTGACTCTTTCCGAATCACTGTGTGCAAGGAGAGCCTGTATCATGGAGAGGTCTACATCTCATTATACCTGCTAGCTTCCCAGGAACGGATGAATCCATGTGACCAGGACCCGCCGCTTTCTCTACGGCTATACACACCATCTGATGTGCCTACCTGCATTTACAGTTGCTCATCTGCAGCTCTGACACCCCCCCCCCCCCCCACTGCTTTGGCCGCAGACTTCGATCTCCCGGATGGCGAGCTCAGCTCACTGTTTATTGATAGTCAAAGCATCTGTTGTTAGCCTGCTCTTGGTGTCAATTCATGAGCTTATGAAAGAATGCTATGGTTGTCCCACCCAGCAGCCTACTCAACGACATCATCCATGCCCCTTCGTGCCACCTAAAAACTATCTTCAACTGCTACCGAAACTTGGTAAATAGACTTTGGACAGGTCAATATAGAGGCTCAAAATCTTGTTTTACCTCGATCCAGAGTCCAAGGGGCCGCAGAAGCTTTACTGCATGAGTTAAAAGACACGGAGTACATTATGGATGAACTTCAAGATATCAGAATACAACTGGTGGGCAACAGTTCAGTCAAACAGGAACTGATCGACAAAGTTGTTGATTTATGCACTGCGGAAAAGACTGAAACCGATGAAAAAAGATTGAAATCGTGCCCTGATCTAAGGCCTAACCGTCTGACCAAACGAGGACTAAAAATGGGGAGTGCAATTAGTCAATATATGCTGAATTTGGCACGCCATCCTCTGGTCAAAGAACTCACCAATCTTGTAAAACAGACCATCTGCAATCAAGTGAACGATCTCTCACTTTATGATTCACGTGTTTGAGTCAGTAAGGCGACACTTAAACCTGATGGAAGAAATAATGTCTAAGATCCGAGATCTACGAGGTGCGCTGCAATGGCAGTAGTTGATGGCGAAACCTGAGGATTCTTTTTTTGAAAACCATGTACATAGCCTAACTGTTTCTTTGTTAGGACAGACTCCGAATTTCGATTGGCAACATCTATTGTTCGTATGCATTGATAGTGGATGCATCTGCTTTCAAACTAAATCATCAAACTGTTTCCGTAAATCATCTATTCAATAGGATACACACTTGTATCTCTGGGAAAAAAAACACTGTTCAAGTTATGTATTGTCTTGTGAAAATACTGTCGTGTGAAGATTAAAAATGCAAAAAAAATATAAATAAAAAGTATGTCTGGTTTGTTTTTAAAATTAATGTTTTTAGCACAATATCACCATACAGGGTTACAGCTAGTGAGCAGCGTGACCGGTTCTGAGAAAATGGAACCACTCATGAATTCGATTTATTACGATCCGACACACTATGGTCATACGGAGGTGGGGAAAGGCTAGAGAGAGCTATTAGGGATGAAATGGGAAAAGCTCCTAAAATGAGATAAAAAGAAATTGGCTATCAGGACAAGAGACATACACTTTAAACAAACCGGCTAGGAAAAACATTTCTGGGACAAAGTCTTTGCTCTTAGACCACTGTATCATTTTCAAGTGGATCTTTGTAATATGCGGGTGCTAGCACATCATAACGATGGCAGTCAGTATATGTTAACTGTCATAGATGTGTTTTCTAAAAAGGCATATGTCATAGTTTTAAAGAACAAGAGTAGGGCTGCAGTCACTGATGTGTTTAACTATTTACGAGGAGAGTGAAATTCCTGAAGAATTGAAAATGGATCCTGGAAAAATAATTCTTTAATCATACATTTAAAAAGCTCCTGAAACATCACAGCATTAATCATTTTGCTACCGGGAGTAATTTGAAAGCTTCGGTAATCGAGAGGTTTAATCGGACACTCATTATGTCTCCTCATAATGAATTCTCTTACTCCCTGTCAGCGAGGCTACAGACACACTCTGCTCCTCACTAGCGTCCTCTCTTAACAATCTCTGCCCTCTAGCATCCAAACCTGCTCGCAACACACCTCCTAGTCCATGGTTCACTGAGGTCTTCAGAGAGCAAAGGGCGGAGCTCAGAGTGGCAGAGAGAAAATGCCGTAAAACCGGAGAGACCAATGACCTCAGTGACTATCAGTGTCTCCTAGCATCATTCTTCTTCAGCTTAAAAACAGCTAAGACCACTTACTATTAGAACAAGATTTGTTGCACCACTGATGCTCAAAAAAGGGTTGGTTTTTTTGGGGTTTTTTTTTTTGCTTTTAACTCATTCCTCAATCCGCCTCCTCCTCCGACCTTCACTCTGCTCACTCCTGACATGTTCACCTCATACTTTACTGATAAGGTTTCTGCTATCAGTAACCAGTTCTCTGAGCCTGACCAACTCTGTCTGCCTCTGCCAGCTAACAGTGCCTCACTCACCTCATTCTGCACCCTGACCGAGGAGGAAGTCTCCAAGCTTCTGCTGGACTCTCGTCCAACTACTTGTCCCCTTGACCCAATGCCATCCAGTCTCCTACAGACCATTTCCACCGCACTTAACCCCACAGTCACTCACATCGTCAACTCCTCGCTTACAATGGGTGTGTTCCCCACTGCATTTAAGCAAGCTCGGGTCACCCCGCTGCTCAAAAAAAGAAAACTACACTCAACCCAGCCCAGGTTGAAAACTACAGACAGGTTTCACTCATACTCTTTCTTTCAAAAATACTTGAGTGCACGGTCTTTAACCAAGTCTCTGAATTCCTTTCTTAGAACAATCTGTACAATCTTAATCAGTCTGGCTTTAAGCAGGGTCACTCTACCAAGACTGCACTCCTGTCGGTAATGGAATCACTGCGTTTGGCTAGACCTGCTGGTCAGTCCTCAGCTTTATTGCTGCTAGATCTGTCAGCCACCTTTGACACAGTCTCATGATCTGCCCTCCGCTGGTTCATGTCCTGCCTTTCAGGGAGATCTTTTAAAGTATCTTGGAGGGGAGAAGTGTCCACATAGCTTATCCACAGGGGTGCCTCAGGGGTCAGTGCTTGGTCCCCTTTGCTTCTCAATATACACCACCTCACTTGGGGCAATCATCCGTTCCCATGGTTTCTCATACCATCACTATGCTGACGATGCCCACCTCTTCCTATTATTCCCGCCAGATGACCTCTCAGTCTTGGCACGGATAGAATACTCTTTATTAGTGATTTTTTTTTCATACATACAAATGAAATTTACTCTCTCACACATCCTAGCTGTGTAGCTAGGAGCAGTGGGCATCTGCCATGCAGCATCCGGGGACCAACTCCAGTTATTTCTTCCCATCGCCTTGGTCAGGGGCACACAGGGATATCGTCATGCCTTGCTAATATCTCTGCATGGATGAAAGAACGCCACCTTCAGCTTAACCTATCTAAGACTGAGATCCTTGTCATCCCAGCCAGTTCATCCATACAACAACAG
Source organism: Lampris incognitus (assembly GCF_029633865.1). Lineage (NCBI taxonomy): Eukaryota > Metazoa > Chordata > Actinopteri > Lampriformes > Lampridae > Lampris > Lampris incognitus. The sequence goes on from NC_079211.1 coordinate 113,002,515, forward strand.
ATCAATATCCAGCTCGGATCAACCCAACTCATGCCCACAAAGTCTGTCCAAAACCTGGGTGTCAAGAATGATGACCAACCAACTAACCTTTAAATTTCACGCAGCCTCGATTGCTCAGTCATGCCGATTTGGCCTGTACAACATCAGGAAAATTAGACCCTACCTAGCATGGAGCACAACTGCTGGTACAGGCTCTTGTAATATCACGTATTCACTACTGCAGCTCCTTACTGGAAGGTCTCCCTGCATGCACTTTCAAACCTCTGTAAATGATCCAGAACGCGGCCGTGCATCTGGTCTTCAACCAACCCAAAACAGTATGTCACTCCGCTGTTCATATCCCTCCACTAGCTCCCAGTTGCTGCCCACATTAAATTGAAAACCTTGATACACTCAGTCCCGCTCATTACGCTCTGCCAATGAAACGCACCTGTCACTTCCGCCACAACAGGGCCCTAAATCACTAGCCAGACTTCTCTTGTGTAGTTCCCCGGTGGTGGAACAAGTTACCAATCTCCATTCGATCTGCTGAGTCCCTCTCCATCTTTAAGAAGAAGCTTAAGATCCAACTCTTTCACGAACACCGCCACACCTGATGGTATTAATATTAAAACAAAACAACAACAAAATCTCTTCTATGCACCCTATGCATTGCCTTTGTGCACTGCCTGTTGACACCTATGTCCTATTGGACTTGAACCTAGTTTTTTGGTCCTTACTTGTGTTGTTGTCTCCTGACTAGATCCTTGCTTTTGTTGTATTAACTCTCAGATTGCTTTGGATAAAAGCGTCTACTAAATGAAATTGTGGCATTGTAATGCTGAAGACACTCTTAAGGCGATACTATACAGCAAAAAACACACGGAGGTATATAGACGTGCTTCATAGTATAGTTCATAGGTATAACAGCACTTTTCATAAAAGTATCCATATGAAACTGGTTCAAGGTATGCCTGACATGTTTACATATATTTCAGAACATTTCCTCTTCAGGATAAAAGCATCAATTTTAAGTTCAAACCAGGGGACATTGTGAGAATTTCTAAACTCGAGGATATTTGATAAAAATACGAAGTCTTTTACAGATTAACTTTTTATGATTTCTGAATAACTGACGAGGGCCCCTAAAAGAATACAACAGAGAGTCTATCGTAGGAAGTTTTTAACGAGCCAGAATTACAAAAAGTAACGACGGTTAAAGACCCATCATTTCATATGGAATGAATCTTGGATAAGAAAGTGTGGAAAGGAAAGACTTAGTGCTTGGTCAAGTGGATGGGTTGGAACAACAAATAGAACTCGTGGATCTCCGCCACAGATATTGCTGATATATAACCTGCACAACGTTTTTTTTTTTTTTTTTAATAATGGGAGAACAGAGTGGATTTCATGTCTCGTTATTGAGTAACTCCTGTCTGGATGTCTTCAAGGACAGTCAGTATTCAAAATCTACCGTGAATCTTAAACTGCTGGACTTGCAAGGATCTTGGGAAGTAGGTTTAAGTGAGATCAGTTACCCCATGGATTAACATGGATAACAAAGAATTATTTTTAAGTCTCTGTTGCTGCTGACGCTGAAAATCATGGTACTAAAGTGTACCATGCTGAAAATCAAAACTAGACATTATTCAGGTATCGATGGTTTTGAATGAAATAAATGCAGCACTAAAAGCCCAGCATCTGGATATATATTTATCCTATAACATTATTACCAGGAGTGTTTTTCTCACAGAGAAAGCAATGTTTTCTATAATGTTCAAAGCATCTCTGACTTACACGTTAGGCTTTGAGCTGGGGGAGTGGAATAATGTAAACCAAATATTGGCCCCTCACTCAGCAGACCCCAGCTCTGGATTGTATAGCTTGTTTGTATATACTGACCTTATACAATATCAGTTTGTAGGAGACAGCTACGTACCACTGCTCAGATAGATGGGCAGCATGGTTATATGTTCACTATTTCATACAGTTGAATGCACTATACCTATCAGCAAATATCACATTCAGAAATTACAACTGATTAAAATCAGCACATAAATTTTCAACACTACATCACAATACGTACGTGTCAGAGGACACGCTTTTGCGAGAGCGAAATACGTGTATATGGACACGTATTAGTTGCCACTGGGGCCGCAATCCTGTCCTCTAGGTCTAGGCAGAGCTGTATCGGTCGGGATTCACCACAATTTCTCCACCACACAAGGTAATATTACATCTAATACATATTTAAGTAAAATGTTAATTTAGACATCCTTTTTATAGAATTGGCTGTTGCCCCATAGCTAGATTTGCGCACCATTTTACCGGATTACAAACTCATCATTACCAGACTCTGATTGTTTTTCCTCAAATTGCTTGCAAAATTGTGGGGACTAATTTATTGAGATTGCATTGACACTTCGTTTATTTAGCTTACATTTATTCAATTTAAATATAGTATCCACTCGCATATAACGTTAATATGAGTCAAAAAATAATTTGAAGATAGCAAATTTAGCTACGACTCAAATATTAAGAACATTCGCTTCGCTTCGCATCGCTCCGCCATCTTTATTCAATATTTTTGACATTCTATTGCGTCATGACCATGATCATGCCAGACCTAGTAGGCTACAGGGCTCCCCTAGCGGCATCTGTGAGATACGTGTCAATGAACACGTATAAGTGACTTGCAGAAGCGTGTCCATAGACACGTAAAGAGGAGGCGACCGGTCTGTAAATTTTACATACAGCAAAGTTACACTGAAGCTGCATTTTCGACAGGTGGAAATATTTGTCTGGAAAAAAATCAAGGTGACAAGGCATCAAGCACTGATGAACCCAAATTGTTTTGTGGATTATAATGTGAATCAGGTCGGGAGTGGAATTCCGGGCTTTGCAGGTGCACCTGTGCTCTACGGTCGTGGTCTGGGGTCTATATTTGGACGCCTGTTCCATTTAGTTCTCCCCTTTTTCAAAACAGTAATCAACATTGCTAAACCGCATTTTAAAATGGCTGCTAAACATATAGTTGCAGATGTAATGGAATGAGCGCTAATACAGGCCCTGCCCAGAAGGGGTCGGGACTGTGTCTGATTTCTCACAAGTTTTCAAAAAAGACAGATGAACCATCGGATGATCATCACAAAGAAAAAGTGCGGAGAGAGCACACAAACTAAATCACAACCACATAGGAAGTGTAAAGGACGCACATCAAAAGGGATATATGATATATATCAACTAGAAAGAACTTGCTCTCAGCGGGACGTACCAAGACAGAACTGAACCTATTTTCAGCTCCCACAACTCAAATTTCTATCGATCAAACAAACTATGTTGAAGTTTCAACGCTATCGGCTGTGATGGAATCGGGCCCATTGTATTTTTTTGTCCCTGGAGACGGTGAACGATACATTGACCTAAATAACACACTGTTATTTTTAAGGCTCAGGATTACAAGGTCAAACAATGTACCCATGGTCGACACAGATATATGCGGATTGATCTATTACCCTATTCAAACCATATTCAGCCAGTTAGACGTTTCTCTCAACGATCGCCTGATATCGGAAAGCTCAGCGACACATCTCTACAGGTCTATAATTGAAACAGTTTCAAAGTATTCAGATGGCACTCGCCAATCAGTTTACCGCCAGATTGTTTCTTAAGGACACTACTGGACATATGGCGGACCTAATAAAGGCCTTACGCAAAGGGCCCACTATATTGAGCCCTTTCTTGTTTGCATGGTGATGGACAGGTTGACGGACGAGATCAGGGAGGAGTCTCTGTGGACTATGATGTTTGCGGATGACATTGTGATCTGTAGCGAGAGTAGGGTGCAGGTTGAGGAGAGCCTGGAGAGGTGGAGGTATGCACTGGAGAGAAGAGGAATGAAAGTCAGTAGGAGCAAGACGGGATACCTATGCATGAATGAGAGGGAAGACAGTGGAATGGTGAAGATGCAAAGAGTAGAGGTGACAAAGGCAGATGAGTTTAAATACTTGGGGTCAGCTGTCCAAAATAACGGGGAGTGTAGAAGAGAGGTGAATAAGAGAGTTCAGGCAGGGTGGAGTGGGTAGAGAAGAGTGTCAGGAGTGATTTGTGACAGAAGGGTACCAGCAAGAGTTAAAGGGAAGGTTTACAATATGGTTGTGAGACCAGCTATGTTATATGGTTTGGAGACAGTGGCACTGATGAAAAGACAGGTGGTGGAGCTGGAGGTGGCAGAGTTGAAGAAGCTAAAATGTTCATTGGGAGTGACGAAGAAGGACAGGCTTTGGAATGAGTATATTAGAGGCACAGCTCAGGTTGGACGGTTTGGAGACAAAGCCAGAGAGGCAAGATTGAGATGGCTTGGACATGTGTGGAGGAGAGATGCTGGGTATATTGGGAGAAGCATGCTGAATATGGAGCTGCCAGGGAAAAGGAAAAGAGGAAGGCCAAAGAAGAGGTTTATGGATATGGATGTGGTGAGAGAGGAAATGCAGGTGGCGGGTGTGACAGAAGAAGACGCAGAGGACAGGAAGAGATGGAAACGGATGAGCCGCTGTGGCGACCCCTAACAGGAGCAGCCGAAAGTAGTAGTAGCAGTAGTAGTAGCAAAGGGCCCGCTGTAGTGTGGAATCTAAAGAATTTCACCTTCTCGGCCCAATTCCTGTGGTTTTCTTTTTCAGCAAACAGTTGTTATTAAATGCTGTGGACTTTAAAGTCAAATTCACCAGGGCCAAAAAATGAATTTTGTGTCATGAGTGCCGCAAACAGACAATTTAATCTAAAAGTGCTAGGCGCGTCACTCTTGGTGAAAACGGCTCATTTGGGTCACTTGGCTGCTTTAATGAAAGGCAATGCTCTATACCTTATCGGCAGAATAAATATGAAAACTTTTTCGATATTGCAACACAGCAGGATATGTAGCCAGGAAACTCTATTTCAAGGCAGCATGCCGCATTACATCGCGCTGGGGCTTGTGAACCACGCAGTGTTTGTCAGAGCTTGAAATCTCAATCCATTTAATTTTCAATCAGACGATTTGGAACATCTCAGTCTCTGTAAATGGCAGTCAGATTCCAAGCAAACCCTTTCAGCCTAATTTTGCACACAACCTTTCAGTGAGGGAATTTTATAATATTGTAATGTTTTACTTACGAATCGGAAACAAGAGTAAAATTCTCAAATAGTTTGGTTTATTAATCCACGCCAACACCGCCGAGAGAACACCGAGATGCAGCGATGTCTCACTCAAAATAAAACAAAACAAACACACCCCAAAAAATCTACGCTTCCTGAAAATACACAACAGAGCCAGTAAATAACCAGTGGGCCAGCCACAACCCCCCTCCTCTGCTCCACCAACCACAGGTATGCACAGTGACTGACATAACATGCATTCCCTGTGGTTGGCAGAGAGCAGGAGAATGATAGACTGACTCCGCTAATCCAGAACTCCCAACTGCACAGGGTCGCTACACTACCCCCACCACAGAGCTCCTCACCCTCGAGGGACAGAGTCTCTGATAACCTAATTCCTTCAAGAGTAAATTAAAGGACAGCAACTACATGAAATACCACCACATTTCAATCCACACAATGCAGCGAGAAAAATGCATAAACCCAAAGACGAGGCAACTATACAACTGCCTGCTTCTTGAGCCATTTTTTTTTTTACAGATAACCAAAGTTCACTACAGTCCCTTTATCCCAAGGTTGTTTTTTTTAAGCTACGAAGATCTGGGTAGACTACCATCACTTCCGGTGAGACCAATGTGCATTCTTGCCCTCTCCAGGAGCCTAGGGTCTCACTACTAACTACGCATTTCTCTTTCCAGAGGGGAAAAAACAAAGTCTCCGAAGTGATTTGGAGGCCTCCTCTGCCTTTGTGGACATGCCACCTTAGGGGCTGGAAACAAGAGAACAGGGACCAAGGGCTCAGCCACTGGAGCCCCTGTGTTGCCAAAGAAACGATGGCAGGGGAGTTCGGCCGTGAGGGGGGAGGCTGCAAAGGAGATACTTGATGCATGTGGGGACGAGCCCCCTCTGTGAAGGGCCAGTCCATCTCTATGGAGCGCCATGCCCTCACCTTGGAAGGCAGCTGCACCCTGTAAATGACCTCCCCCAAACTCTCCAGTATTCTGCAAGGACCCGCCCACTGGTTGTCAAGCTCGGGGCACCGGTCTTTTTTTTCTTTTCTTTTTTTTTCCGCTGAGGGCTGTAGAACCAGACCAGTGTTCCAGCTAGAAAGTGCCCCCCTTGTGCCCTCACGTTATAGTTCAATTTTTGCCTCACACCAGCATTCTGCTGCTGCCCCTGGGCAAAAACATGGGCTGACTTGAGGCAGTCCTGAAGTTCCCTGCTGTACTCAGGACCTGGGTAAACATCCAGGGAATCCAATGGCCGACCAAACGCCAACTCTGCTGGGGTGCGGAGCTCTTTCCCCAACATGGGAAGGGCAGGCATGCAGGATGTGGTCTCCTGAACCACAAAGCGACACACAATGAGCACCAATGGTCATCCCAGTCCCACTGCTGCTGCAAAGTGAGGATGGCAAGCTGCTGGCCCAAGGTGCAATGGAATCTTTCCAACACTCTAGTGCCGCAAGGGGTGATCCGGGTCGTGCGTATGCCCAGACGCTCACACATGGTGGCAAATACCCGGGACTCAATTTTCCTCCCCTGGTCACTGTGTAGGGTCTCTAGCACTCCAAAGCGGCTGAACATGCCCTGCACCAGAGCATCTAAGATTATCTCTGCCTCCTGGTCTGGGAGAGCGTACACCTCTGGCCATTTTGTGAAATAGACTATGGCGGAAAGGAAATATGTATATGTCAGCAAAAGTGACATCTCACTATTCATCCCTACCTGTGTATGAATCTCATTTCCTTTTAAAGCCACTTCACGGTCTGTCATAGTTGGACACATTAGGTTGGCCTGGCTGGTAGCTAACCATGTTTGATCAGCATTAGGTACCACATATAGTTCACGCACTTTCTTTTAAATAATTTTCAATGAGAAAATGGTCTCGGTTTTTCTTTTACCACTCCCTCGAGACTAGGTGCTCTGATTATTTGCATGACCAGTTCCAAGCTAGCGTCATTCAATATTTCTATATTACTCTGAACTAATCAATCCAACAGTTGTTGAAACTGAGCTAGGTCAGATTCACCATAACATAGTATCATGGAGATGTATTATGTAGACTATAAGCTCTCACTTTGGCCTGAGTCACTTCACCACTATTCGCTCTCTGTACGGCCATGTCTATTTAATTCTGCATTCCTACACTAACAGCTTTGTAAAATGTGCTGAAGCTCTTGGATTGTCCAGCCGTGGGATGGTGAGAAGTTGTCTGATTTCTATGTTGTTAAACCGTTCCCTGTTTACAATCCTACCCGAACCTGACCCTGCTGGATGTTAGAAGAAAGCGCACTGACTATTTCAGTTTCACATCGTTCAAGGTCAATCTAGCCGGCTCCAATACCATCAGGCCGTGCTGCACCCTGTCACCTGCAGGTTGCCGTTGTGTTGAAGGTGTGGATTCACTTTGTTACGATGTCGGTTCAGCTGATAGAGGGAGGCTCGTTCCATTGTGATTTCCAGTCAGGTGCGCCATAGCATCCAATACCAACTATCTGACGAGGATGAAGGTGGATTTGGTTGGGCTGAAGGAGCGAGGCTCCCTGCCTCTCTGTTGTACTGATCTGCAGAAGGAAGTAGGGATTCACTTTGTTGTAGACTCTGTTCTGGTGACCAACAAGGCCATTTTCCATCCGTTTCCAATCCGTAGTGTGGAGACACAGGTTCGTTGTGATAAACTTCTAATTCAGTCCATTGCTGGAGTCTGTTGCGTAAGTTTTGCATTTCCACATTAAGAGAGAAAACAAAATTAGTTTGCCATGATTGTTAATCTCAGATCTTACCCGATCTGTTAGCCTGAGTTATTCCCATAGTGTAATAGTTAGCACTCTGGACTTTGAATCCTGCAATCTGAGTTCAAGTGTTGGTGGGACCTCAGGTATACATTTTCTTTTGCAAAATAACTGCCAACTTTCTTTTTTTCAGATAACACATAACTAATAATGTTTTTAGAAGAAATAAGCCGACATTTTGCCATGATGGTTGTTTCTTACACTAGTCCCCCCCCCCCGTCAGTAGTCCTTGTTTATTAATTGTGTCGATAGGATGCAGGTCAAAGAAAACAGACAAGTCAATGCATGTTGTAGCCCCAAGTTGGATTAGCTAGTTTATTGCTCCTTCCATGTTTGTACAGGCACCTTGTAACATTGTTTAGAAAGGTGCAATATAAACAAAGTTATCTATATTAACAATCTTGGGAACATGTTAATCTTGGGAAGAGCCATCCATCCATCCATTAGCCAAGCCGCTTATCCAAAGTCGGGTCGCCAGGATGCTGGAGCCTATCCCTGCAGTCATTGGGCGGCAGGCGAGGAGACACCCTGGACAGGCCGCCAGGCCATCACATGGCATCATCGTGTGAAGATGTCATGTTGAATTAGTTTATTGCTCCTTTGTATTGTAATGAGCATGAAGTGTGTGTGTGTGGGGGGGTTTACGTCCAATGCTAATTAGCTACTGGCACGCGTGCAGGTGCGTTCTCATGTGCGCGTATGTGCGTCCTAATGCATGTGTGTGCTCGATCATGTAGGGGCGATAATAGGGTGGGGCTTAGGGGTGCCGCTTACATTTGATTGGTCAGGGGGCGGGGACTTGGGAGCAGTGCTTGCTTCTAATTGGACAGGGGCGGGGCTTATTGTCAGTGCATGCTTTTGATTGGCCATGGGGCAGGGCTTGGGGGTCATAAATCACTCAAATCCCTGTCATATGCTAATATCAAAGAAAGGGTATACTACTACTCTCTTGTAGCTGCTGGGCTATGAGGACTGACTGAGCACAAGTTTATACACATAGTAAGCTTTACTGTGATGTTTTTGATGGTTTTTCTTTTTTTATTATTACAATGTGAGTGGTACATTGCATGTATCGTCTTCAAACTAGCGTCAACTGACCAAACCCATCGAAGCTTTGGTGCAGTCCTCGGTGAACATTCAACGCTGTCGGTGAGTTTGAGCTCTGACCAAAACCATCGACCGTTGACTGTACCCTGAGGGACGGCGCTACGCAGGTGCCAAGAGGACCCTCACGCTCTGTCTGAATTCTCTACATCTACCTTTTTGAGCAGATGCTGTCAAATGAACTAGGGCACTTCTAAATGAATGAATAAGCAGGTAGAGGGGTAGAGGAAATGTGGGCAAGATACATGGCCGTTGATGAAAACTGCTTAATCAAACCTGTGATATTCGGCAGCAGAAAAGTATCACCAACCACCATGCTCACCCAAGTGCCAGATGGTTCAATCTGCATCTTGATGGCGGCCCAGTTTTGACACAGAGGCCCAACTCTTAAGGCTGCAATAAACATTCATTGCTGTCGGTGGGTTTAAATAAAAATCAACTCACTGATCAATGAATGCAGACTGCGGTACAACCACTCCCAAGGCTTGGAGCAACCTCAGCACTGGCCAGCCCCATGGGGGAGAGGATCTCGACTCATGTACTGAAACTCTTGTGCTGTTAAGACTTGATACATTCTTACTATGCTTAATCACATCAAGACAATTCAAGCGACCTCAGGTAAATTCTCGGTCGCAAAAAAATATACAAACTGTTTGTGGGATTATGGATTAATCTGTGTCCATTTAATTCTTTGCTTGGTCATTTGTTCGCCACATAATAATAATATCCGAGACCATACTGTCAAGATTTTGGCAAATCTTATGGGAATAATTCAGATTAGGTATTTAGAGTCAATGCTTATAGGAACCAATTCAAAAGCCAAATACCGAAGGGCCCCAAGGGAAACAATGCTGCTATCCATTTTTATCCATGTAATTCATTAGAATTTATCTATATAGATAGATAGTATATATAGATATTTATACTATATAGATAGTAAATGTTTCATTTTCAGCCTTACAAAATTGTACTTTCCAGCAGACTCCGGGCAATGATGTCAATCAGGGCCAAGGAAAGAATACTCAAAAGTATAATTCCGCTTTATAAAAGCAGATGTAAATGTACATGATGTAGATGTAAATGTATAGAAATAATGTATGTAAACGATGTATGCAAGCAGGGAAATACAGCACTACAAAGAATTTATATAAAAGAAAAGATGTGTGCAACTGGGGAAATACACCAATCTCTTGAAATGCTTACTACTAAAGCTGTGTTAATTTGAAGCAGTGCAGTGCTTTGGACTGATGAGTCTGCAAAAAAGAAATACCATCATCAAATTCATGGAACAGAGTAATAGAGCAATAGTGTAACCTCTGGCTTTTCTTGGGACCTACAAATTGTTAATTTATCACTTACTACTGGCATTGTTCCCAGCATATTTAAGACAGCTGTAGTCAAACGTCTACTTAAGAAACCGCACCTTGATCCAGGGTCTCTTAATAACTATCGACCAATCTCTAATCTTCCATTCTTTTCTAAAGTACTAGAGAGAGTTGAGTATCAACAACTTTTGACTCATAAAGAAGAAAACTACCTATATGAACCTTTTCAATTGGTTTTCAGGACCTGTCACTCCACTGAAACTGCTCTGACCAGAGTGGTAAATGATCTTCTACTAGCTATGGACTCTGATTTCACCTCTGTGCTTCTATTACTGGACCTCAGTGCACCCTTTGACACCATTGAACACTGTATACTATTAGAAAGAATAAATTGTAATTTTGGTGTCACTGGCCTAGCTCTCTCTTGGCTTGAGGCCTACTTATCTGGAAGAACAGTGTGTCTGCTAAATAATATTACGTCTAATTTTTCTGATGCTAAATATGGCATTCCTCAGGGCTTGGTTCTTGGCCCTCTACTTTTCTCTCTTTATATCTGGACTCTTGGCCAAATTATATGCAGTCATGGAATAAATTTCCATTGCTATGCAGATGATACTCAGCTGTATCTGCCTATAAGAGCTGATGATTGTACTCAAATGACTAATTTAGAGGGCCTGCTTGGAAGCTGTGAAAAATTGAATGTCACTAAATTTCCTGCTTTTACATTCCGATAAAACTGAGATGCTGGTTGTTGGCCCTGCTGGACACAGACACCAATTTGATCAAGTAAGAGTACCGCTCAACAACTCTGATTTCTCAAAGTTTGGCAGCCAAAAATCCTGGTGTTCCGTTTGATCCCAGTCTTTCCTTTGATAGGCACATTAAAGAAATCACAAAGACTGCCTTTTTTCACTTACGTAACATAGCTAAAATTCGGACTTTCCTGTCCGTGGCTGACATGGAGACTGTTAATACATGCATTTGTTTCATCCAGACTCGATTACTGTAATGTTCTGTTTTCAGATCAGCCACATGCTTGTACTAAAAGTCTTCGGATGGTTCAGAATGCTACTGCTAGAATCCTAACTAAAACTAGAGTTTGACCATATTACACCAATTCTTGCCTTCCTTCATTTGCTTCCTATCCATGTTAGATCAGACTTCAAGGTGCTTCTGCTGACTTATAAAATCCTAAATGGACTTGCCCCATCATAACTGACTGGTCTCTTTAAACCGTATATTCCATCTCGAGCTCTTCGCTCTCAAAATACAGGGCTCCTGTGTGTACCCAAAGTTAAAAAGAAGTCAGCTGGTGGCAGGGCCTTTTCCTATCAGGCCTCATTCTTATGGAATAACTTCCCTGCTGCTGTCAGAGAATCAGTCTGTTGAGTCCTTTAAATCCAAACTTAAAACTCATCTTTTTGTCTTAACCTACAAATAGTTGCCTTTAAATTGAGTACTTGACAAGCTGTACTGCATGGTGGGTTGGTTTCTGTCTCAATAAATTTACCTAGCACTGTTCTGCAGACAAGATTATAAAATATAGATTATTGACGATTGCAACCATTATCTTTTTTCTCACATGTCTTCTCTCTCTGAATGATGTCTTCTCGTGTCTCTTCTCCCGTGTATGTGAATGGTGTGATGCGAGTCTCCCTCATGTGCACTTGTAGTCTGTCCTCCCAGGTCTCCATGGTTATGGTAGTTGCCACCTGTCGCTGTTTGTTATCCTCCTCATCACATCCTCTATATAACTTATAAATCCACATAATTTTGTTATCCTGTTTCAATGTTGTTTCCTTCTCTCTCTCTCTCTCTCTGATGTGACTAATGTCCTTTCTCATCTCTTCTCCCATGTGTGTGAATGGTGTGATGCGAGTCTCTCCTGCGTGCATGTGTAGTCTGTCCTGTCGGGTCTACATGGTGATGGTGGTCGCCGTGGCTCAGGTCCTGTGCTGTTCCGGTGGCATCTGGACACTGCTTGGCATCCTCCTCATCATATTCTTCATATATCTTATAACTCCATTATAATTGCGTTATTCTCTTTCAATGTTGTATTGTGTAAACTGTGTAAACACAACGTCCATTTCACATTGTCCATCTTGGGAGAGAGATCCCTCCTCTGTTGCTCTCCCTGAGGTTTCTTCCTATTTTTTCTCCCCCGTTAAAGGGTTTTTTAGAGAGTTCTTTATCCGATGTGAGGGTCTAAGGACAGGATGTTGTGTTGCTGTAAAGCCCCCTGAGGCACATTTGCAATTTGTGATATTGGACTATACAAATAAAAGTGACTTGACGTGAAGTTATGGTGAGCTAAGTCAAAACGACCAATCCCTTAGCAAATGCTAGCCATCAGACAACGGCAAAGGACAAGATGGCAGGATGCCACAAGGTTGTCACCATGTCTGTGGTCCAAGTTGTAAATGTATTCTTCTACAGTAGAGTCCTTTTCAATTAAGTTTCCTCAGTGTCCAAATGTACACAAATCTATTGGACCATGTAAAGGGTTCAAGAAACTGCAACAAAGCAATGACAGATTTGTAGGCCACCACAAGGCAATTTATATGTGTGTGTGTGTGTTACATTTCTTGGCAATCGGGTTTATTTGCATAGTCCCAAATCACAAGGTAGACCCAAAGGGTTTTGAAAAGTATCATAATTTAAGGCAGTTAAATATGTTAACTTTTATTGGCAAACATTCTATCAAGTTTGTAACTGCTGTGCAGATCAGAAAGTAGCAGCGTTTGATAAACTTGAATTTTGTGTGGATAACTATAATCTTACTGCCTCGGTCATATTATCATTCATATTCTGGTGCCGTGTTTCATAAAGGATTAATTCAGTGTTAAGAATGAATGCAAACAGAGAACAGAAAGTCTTCAGACTTTTGGCCGCACCGTGGGCCGTTGTTAAATGTCACCTAAATTGGGGCATTTCAGATGACGGCCCAATCTATAGTGACTCGGTCAGGGCCCCCTGCCATACATTGCTGTTGACGGACATACATAGGCTGTGGTGGGGATCAAGTTTTTAGGGGTCCGAGTTATGCCTCTATGTAGTTTTCTCTAACCAGCGAGTTGTTCAAACCAGCACAGCTGCAAGATGGTCTCTATGAAGGAGTCAGGACGCGCAGGGGCAGGTCAAGTCCCACAATGCAACACTTTCTTAAACAGCTTGCCTCGTACCGCGTCCAGAGGAACAGGCCCTGATATAACGTTCAGGACTCGGCAAATTCACCGTGGCGAAAACTACCAGCGGGGTGGAACAGAGCAACACGTTTCTACATACATTTCTTTTTCGGTTCAAGTCCACCCACTCAAAAGGAGCAACAACGTCTGTGCTTGATCCTTGCACAAAGTTAAATCCCAGCACCCCCCAGCCGCCTTTTCTGTATGTAATTGGAGGAGATACAGACATATGGAAATAATCCCACAGTAATTGCCCAGTAAGGTTATGTTAACACGCTGGGAAATATCAAACACACTGACGTTTTCCAGACAGTCCGGCTCTAATTCATGTTTTATTATTTATTTACAGCGTAAAGTGTCTGGGCAAACAATAAAAAGCAGCCTGGGTGCCTCTTCTCTTTAACTAGCTTAGCAGAGAGAAACCCTCCAGTTTTCCAAGGAATTTCACAGATATTTCAAGCCGACCTCACATCAGAGGGAACCAGAAGTGGGTCTTGAAAAATCCAGTGCCTGGTTTCACCCTCGCAAAACAGAATACATCTGAAAATAAACATCTTGTTAAGTTTCTGTCTTTTTCCTTTTTAAAATCGAGTACAAAAATATGGACACGTGCCCCTCAATAATTTTGTACAATAAACCCAAACAGTAAATGAGCCCACCCCCCCAAAAAAAAGGTATATTGGAATGGATACAGTTTTCGCAGACATTAGGACCACACAAGCGCTTGCTTGTCCCTGCGGAGTCGGGCTTCGTCATCACACACTGTGAGGTTATAGGCAATGGCACTGGGTACAGTGTGACCCACTTCTCTGACCTGGAAACACTCCGCAGGCTTGACCCCATGTCTGACGCCAACACGTGTTGCATCAAGCGAGAAGAGGAGCAGGGAAATCAAATCTAGGCTAATCATGAATTAAAAGCTAAAAAAAAAAAAAAGACAAGAAAGCACAAAGGTCAGCATCCAAAAACACTCGCAGGCACTCACGCCCTCACTGAGGAAAACGGAAAGCAGCAGCCGTGTGAGGGGAGAAGTTATTGTTTAACTTTAAGCGGGCATTTTCTTGTCTGCATCAGCGTGTACTTACAAAGAATAAGGCTGCCACAGAGAGTCTCACCTTGCATCAATTTTACTTAAAAAAGGGAACCACAAAGACAGAGAAAGTAACCCCAAGCACCATCAAGTGTTTCCCCTCACCGCTACGGAGCGAGCAGACAACAACAGCATGACAACCCCGGGATTTTCAGTATCTTACGGCCCAGTCGTATGAAGTGAGCCAGTTATGTGAGGACAAAGGGAAAGCATGCGCTGGGACGCTGCCAAGCACTTCCATATGAGCGCCGAGTTCACTGGGTTCAGGTGGCACATGGGAGCGGAGCTGCACTGTCAGAGAAACTGACATGTTTCTACCGCCCCCTTGTGGTTTCTGCCCCACATTGCGACGGAAAAACAAATATTACAACCGATCAACGTCATCAAAATATCATCATCGTGTTTCCTGAGATTAATCAGGATTCCTTTAAAATGATACGATTAAAGGAAAATGGTAATTCACCATCCCACGCCCCCTCCTGGGAGTAAACCCTCCCACCACTCTTTCCCATCTTGTCTGCACTCTGATGCTGCTCATGTTAGGCCAATGTTTGTGTGTGTGTGTGTGTGTCGATTCGAGCCTGGAAACATGAAAAATGTCCATGCGAGAATAAGTGCTGAAATGAAATGAAGGCAGGGCTGAATACTGAGAGACTCTTTAATGATCAACAGAGGAGGGTGAATTAGTGAAACAACCCGGGGCAAAGTTGAGGAGAGAAAGTCCCGTTCTTGCGGCAGCTGGTAATAATTGACCATGGAAACAGAGGTGGTCATTGAAGACCTCTGATAACCCCACAAAGACCTGCATGCCCAGCAGCCATTGGTCAACAGTGTCTGGCAGTGTAATGACAAGAGGAAGGGGAGGGGTCCAAACCGGCACCAGGGCCCGGTCAGCAGAGAGAGGTCTAGGGTAGGCCCAACAGACCTGCTCCTGTTCACACAAACAGCAGTCCAAACATGTTCCGATGTATGTGCCACACAAAACTCCCTCATCTCATCGTTTGGTCATGTGAAGTAGGTTCATCAGATTACACGTGGGTTTATAACCCCTCGCAGCCTGTGGTTCTATCACCCATTTAAACACGTAGGCCAACTTGATTAAAGTTTTCATAATTTTGATATTTTCAGAGCACAGCTAAAACTACACAACTCTTCTACTGCTGATGTTGATAGTAAAAATTAATGACTAATTGAAATAATGTGTACGTGTGTCGGCCCTGTGATGGCCTGGCAGCCTGTCCAGGGTGTCTCCCTGCCTGCCGCCCAATGACTGCTGGGATAGGCTCCAGCATCCCGCAACACTGAGAGAAGGATAAGCGGTTTGGATAATGGATGGATGGATGAAATAATGTTTAGAATATTAATGATAATAAATACTAGTCAATAAATAATCCTTAAAATGAATTGATCTGCGAGAGAATTATGGAGCAAGCCTACATTTTCTATCAACATTGTTTTGTAATACTTCACCAGCACCCTAGGAAGAAGTGCAGCTGTTCTCTTGTAGGTTCATAACCCCATGAACCCAAATCAAATGCTATCCATCTGTCATCCGCTGCTTCTTAAACACCGATCTAAGCTGCCAGTGAGGCTGAAGAAGGCATTGGAATGTTCTCTCATGAAAACACAGCACCGGCCAGTTCTTCTAATTTCAGATTTGGGGTTATTTGGACTTCATCTTTGGGGTAGTGTTGAAAACAGCTGTTGCCAAGTCAGCTATTTGGCCCCTGACCTGTGTTTTGGTCACTGAATGGGGGTCAATGAATTCCCAGCCCTGTCAGAGCATTTACAAGCTTGAGGAGCCTTGCCTCAGCCCCCTCCCCTCACCCTCTACAGCCCCTTGACCCCAATATCACCCTTGCCACTTCATGCACCAAGGCATCCTGGGAGGAGAATAAACCAAGAGAGAGTATCTACGGCTGTGAGCCCACCTCCTCAAGTTTACAACCCAATCAGGCGCTGGCTCATAAATCCATGCCTCGTCCTATAGCAACCAACAATGCCATTCATTCTTCATGTGCGCAGGTTTAATAGTTCCTCCTCGGCTTCCTTCCACTTCTTAGTGACTCCCCCAGGTTTATGGAGGGCTGGAACAGAGGGCCGATGAGAAAGTCCCGTCCGGGAAGAGAGCTACCACACAATCAGGTCAGGATGGAGTCACGGCGAGGTTAGGTGGGGGTCAGAAGTTTCTGAACTGCATCTAACCTCTGACCTCTCTCTGGTGCCACCTGGCACTGTGCTCACAGCCAGGGGAGTCCAAATGAACTTCGCCTGAACCTGGACCTTAACATTGGATGATCAGCCTAACCATGGACCCTTCCCTTCTACCTTCCACTTGGGTCAGACTGTGGCTTAACTTACATTTAGCTTTTTTAAAGTTTGCGTTTACCTTTTGCTCATTTAGCCGACACCATTATGCAGAGCCATGCAATAACCGAGCTGGCATTGCTCCAAATGTTATGATGACCGACACGTTACAGGATCAAACTTATGAGCTTTCTGGTACATGGCAGATGTTAACCGCTTGCCCCCCCTATCAACCTTATAGACACTGACCAGCCAGAAAAAATAGCCGAACACTGAAAGTAGGACATTTCTGGCTGAATCTTTTATTCTGGGTTTCAACTTTTTTTCTTTTTTTTTTAAACAAAAATCTTGCATGTCATAAATCTGTAAACTGCTAGTTTAGCAGTAGTTACCTCTGTATATATTGTTATTGATGGTGTATCTATTCGCTTATATTTAATTTCATACTTGTTTCCCCCCTTCTTTTACTGTTAAAGACACCTTGGACCCCGGCTAATGGACGGGTTGATATTGGCTGAACACTGCCCTCCTGTGGATCTGAAATGAATCATTTACCAAACAATATAGATGTGGTACCACTAGAGGGTACTATTGAGCCAGTCACTTACATTCAGTCGCCACACAGAGATACATTTATTCACCCTCTTCTCTCCAACGTGACAGCGCAGTATTGTGTAACGTCTCCAGCTGGGGGTCTTACGACTGGGAATAGTTTTTACTATCGATGTATTTATTACGACTTTTGCAATCACTGTTTAACCAACTGACCTTTAATGAAAATACAGTTACATGAAAACACTGGTAAACCACTCCGCTTAGGCATGACATGAGAAAAATTCACCAGGTAAAAGAAAAAAAAGACATTTAATGTACATATTCTATTACGATATCGTATGTAAGACAGTACAACTTGTGAGCTTTGAGAACTTTAGTGCGTTTGTGGACTCACCCATGCTATCGTTCTGTTCAGCCTCCAAAGGATGGTCACCATAAAAGCCTGGAAAACAGAAAATATGCATTGGAACAGAAAGAAGAACAGCAACACTGATTCAATATCAGATCAATACCTGGCTAAACCAGTACTGTATCTGACCCCCCCCCCACACACACACACACACACACACACACAATACCATAATTAGCAACAGGAAACATGCAAGAAATCAACGCAATGACACTTCACTGTTCTCACACACACACACACACACACACACACACAAGAATGCAGGTGACAGAATCAATCTGTGGATTCTTTTTATTTACCACTTTGCAGAAATGTGCAGGACAGTATGTTGGTGATGACTGTGGGGGAATGCTGACTGACTGTAGTACTAACTGTAGTACTAACTGTAATACTAATTGTAGTACTAACTGTAGTGCAGGCATTGGCCTGCATAGCTGGTCAACACAAGAGAACCTCACATTCAATTCAAAGTAACAACAGAACTAACCCTAAGACATACAAGCTATAAAAAAACGGGAGTAAATAAATTATATTGCTGTTGTTCATGGGAGAAAGGCGGGTGAGGAACATAACAAATATCATTCAGTTTTAACCTGATATAGGATCTAGATTAACAGTAAATGAGTTACACTGCAAATCCCTAATTGCATTAGAGTTAAGTGTAGTCTTACAGAAACAACATAATAGAACATCACTGAGTTCATGTGAGAAACATGCCACAACGTCGGTGTAATATGTAGTAGAATATTAGTTTAAGCATAAGTACTCCAAGTTTATGAAGTCTGCTGCATCTTGAAAACACCACTGAATTCCAGCCAGGTCCACTTCATGATGGGTCTACTTCAGGATGGGAACACTTCAGGATGGGTCTATTCCATGATGGGTCCACTTCAGGATGGGTCCACTTCATGATGGGTCCACTTCAGGATGGGTCCACTTCATGATGGGTCCAACTCCATTATGGGTCTACTTCATGATGGGTCTACTTCAGGATGGGTCTACATCATGATGGGTCTATTCCATGATGGGTCCACTCCACGATGGGTCTACTTCATGATGGGTCTATTCCATGATGGGTCCACTCCATGATGGGTCTATTCAATGATGGGTCCACTCCATGATGGGTCTACTTCATGATGGGTTTACTTCATGATGGGTCTACTTCAGGATGGGTCTACTTCATGATGGGTTCACTTCATGATGGGTCCACTTCATGATGGCTCTACTTCATGGCCAGGAACACAAAGCTGGCTTGAGCCTGATAGTCAGTTTGGACCGGTATTTAAAGTGAAATACTGTGCTGCACATTCCAGCCGCACCCAAGTTATTTCGGTTGTTCTCTTGGCTTCTGAGCCGTGTCTTATGGCGACTTTTTTTCTCTCTCCTCAATCTTGAGTCAATCAGTGTCTGGGCCACCGGGGCCTGACCATCTGTGCAAGTCGTTGGGTGGAGGCGACAGTCCGCGTGTCACTTACAGACTCACTGGCTAAAGCCATCACTCAAATACATAAGTGAGCAAAAAAGTGCTCTGTCGGTGCGTCAGATCCCCCTATCTCTGTCAGACCCCACCCTGCTATCAACAGCTGCAGACCTCTGACCTGACACACGCTAGCTGCCCCCCCCCATCCCTCTCTACACCCCCCTACTCCCACTCCACCCCAATCAACACTGGCATATGTTCTCCCTGGAGCATGCACCGACACACACACACAATCTGTTTCAAGCACGTGCCCCCATAATTCTCCCTTGTACACACATAACAGACATTTACATTGTGCAGACATACACTCGTGTACACAACTAAATGATGCAGTCAACACAAACACACACACACACACACCAGGTACACACAGAAACAGCTACACTGCAGGATATATGTTGATCAGATAGCCAGTTACAGTAGGCTCATCCTGTCACACAAATCCCTATTCTGGCTTCAGATGGTCCGCCAGCAGCCGCCTACCAAATGGCCGACTTCACCATTGTTCCAGCCAGAACTCCAAGGCAGCAGTGTCCACGGATAAAGGAGCAGCGGAGGAGAAGAATGGAGCTCTCCAGTGTGTGGTCTCTGCAGCTAATCCTCATGACAGCCTATTGACCATTATAGCCTGGAGGTGGGAGGACTTCTCGCAGCCAATACAGCCGGAGCCTGTTCCACTGTGCCGCCCCCCCTCCCCCCAATACAGCCGGAGCCTGCTCCGCTGAGGCCCATTGTGTGTTGACAAAGAAGGGCTGCATCTTTAACCTTTCACCTCTGCAACCTCCGGTACAATCAGCTCACCATCGAACAACATACTTGCTCTTGGGGCCTTGTCGCTCCTCCTGGATGAAGCCAGACATGCACGCTTCATACCAAGTACTCATGGTGACTGTCCTGGAGCTGTACCACCACTTCCACAACAGGAGCCTCCAGCTTTCATGAGCCCACTCAGGGTTTCTGATCTTCAGCAGAGCGACAGAAGACATGGAAATATTGGCTTTGGTTTTAAACTGTGATTTAGACAAGTAGGGCGGGAAATAAAGACTGATTCAAAGATTATAAAAACACGTTTCTGGCATAACATCAGCAATGCCCCATCCCCCCCCCTTTGCGAAAGGAAATTGCATACCAGTTTGGAGGGAGCCATATGGTAAGAGCTCTTGTATATGCCTCCACAACGCAAGGGGCTGGATGATCATTTACATGCAACAGGGTCCAAAATTGAATGTACAGCAAGTCCCTGATGCCGCTCTCACAAACTAAATGAATTAGCACTGACTCCTGTGTCAGAGCACCCAGCCCAGTCTGTCTGCACTCCAACATCCATGCGGTCTCGATATCCGTCAATCACTGTCCCGCCGTGTTCCTCTCCCAGATGGCCAAGGTTCTGCATGACCGGCGGAGGGGCACGGTAGCCTGTTACCCGAGTAGGCTGGCCCCTTCCTGTCAGCCCGCCGAACCCTCAGCTAGCCACAGCGCTAAAACTCAGCCACCATCCATCACAGAGTATGCTGGGAAGACTCGACCCAGAGACAACAGATTAAGGACAGGGAAGAGTGAAACATTGTTTAAGAAACTGAAGGGAAGTGAAGGAGTGAGCAGCGAGCAGAGCGAGGGGCAGTAGAACCAGTAGGTGACCAGCTGGCCTGACGGGCTGAGAGGTGCAGTGAGGACAGCACAGCTGTGAGATGATGTGTGATCCACTTCACATCTGAACAACACAGGCCCACTGATGCCAGAGCGGTGCCAGTCAACCGCCGCCCGCCTGCCTCTTAAGATCGGTGCGAGGAAATGCCGACCACAGAGTAGATCGTTGTTTTTCACAACAGTGCAGGACAACGCGAGTTCTGTGTCGTGAAGACGCCGGAGCAGAGAGAATACTCTCTTTGGCACGACTCAATCCGTCTGCCCTCCCGTAGTGGCAGGCAAAAGAGACCGCCGTGCATGACTGTGAGGGATTTCAGATTTGCCATGCCTTCCACAGACGAGCTCGGAGGAGAGATGGGGTCATAACTCAGTAAAAGGGGAGATACTTTTCCATGGTTATGTGACCACCAGGTATCAGAGGGATGAGTGCTACAGTATTTCTCCTGCTGATTTGAGAGGCGTGCTGCTCCTTTATGGGGATCAGAGTTGCTTCCAGTGGGGGCTAGCAGCCGGCTGAGAGGACTCCAACAAGTAACCCCGGATCACATATTTTATCCCGTTTACAATTCAGCAAGACCATTGTGTGTGCCAGTGTAGTGAGGTTAAGATACTATGACTGCACAATCGGCATGAAGCGGGACTGGCAATCTCGCAGTCCTCCACCGCTGCAGAGGCTGGCGCTGTCCCATCACCTCGTGGTGGATATCGCATATGACAGATTGTGGAGGAACTCGAGTGTTGGCTCCACAGGCTGCTCCTGTGGTCATCCCTTTGACCTCTACACCTGACCCTTGACCGCGCCGTGTAACGCTGCACAGCACAATGTCTACTCTGTCCTCCCTGCTGCTTCCAGCCGACTCAGTGCAGCAGTCAATGAGGTGCACCGCACGCTCCCTCTGAGCCGCACCCACCAAGTTCAGCAGACACCCTCCCTACAGCCTCCTGCTGGTCCCAAGCATCGATGCCTCAAAATCTGATTGGGGGGGGGGGTACTAAATGTCACCTTTTCACTGCAGGATAATATACAGATTTAGTCAGAGTCTCTTTCACAAGACCAGGTTGCAGAGTTGGTACTTGCCAAGTATGCACAACTACTGAAGAAGAACACAGAGAGGGGATCAAATGCATGTGCAATGACCGTGTCGGAGAGAGCATTTTAAATACAACCTGTGCTGGGTTCATCAGCAACATTACACATATGAAGCACAGTAACGGTTTAAAAACCCAGGGGTAGGACGTGAGAGTCATGTTCTGAAGTGTTGCCAGTCCTCAGCACGTGTTATGTTAAACTAATGCACGTCTTTATGTGTGCTGATCCGCGAGGCCGGGCTGAGGGTCAGCCGGTGGTCAGAGGCTGTGATGGGGGGCTGCGTCCCTACAGGCTGACACGCTCAAAGGATCAACTTCCCTTTCATCATACCAGGGGTCAGAGTTTTACTGCCTCGGAGAGCCGGGTAGCATGCTGCACTGTGCAAACTCCGGCCCGGCGGCCATCTGATAATCATCATCTTATAACCACAGCACAAAAAAAAGAAAGGGGGGGGTGATATCTGCTGGGGTAACAGTTACCATGCAGCTTCATCTTGTGCTTCTCCAGTGGCCGTGTGTGTGTGTGTGTGTGAGGTAATACATTTAGGTGGTCAACATTGTTTAGCAGATTCCTGTTAAAAGCAGACCTGGTGCATCCACGTGTGTGCTTTTGCTGTTGACTGTGAAATAGTTCTGGTCTCTCCGTCCTGAAATTAGGTCTACCATGCCAAGTCAGCGAGGAGCGGCTGCACCATCATAACTGAAAATCACGAAGAAGAAAGAAAAACCATCTGGTGCTGGGTCCTGGGTCCGGGCATCTCTGGGTACAAACCCCGGCACAGCACATTTCTGATAAACCAGCTGGTTTTTTTGCATGTTTGGAGGGGAATAGAAATTCCCGTGTGTCGGGGCACCCCAGTGGCTCACCGGGTAGAAGGGTACCACATGAGGCTGAGTACTTACTGCAGCGGCCCGGATTCGAACCTGAGCCCTTTGCTGCATGTCATCCCCCTCTCTCTCCCCGCCTTTCCTGTCTCTCTACTGTCACTGCCCAATAAAGGTAGAAAATGCCAAACGATAAGCAGTAAAAAAAGAAATAGCCATCTTATCAATGATGCAGCAGAAAGTGACTGGTCCAAACAGAACGCCACCATCCTTTTTCAGGGATGACTGGAGAAGTTCTGGAGGCCAGGTTTTTAGCTGGGTTTGTCATAAAGCAGATCCGTCATGTCTCAGAATGACATGCATCAGCTGATCAGTTTGTAGTGTCCAACAAATGGCGGCGAGACGACTTAACAGGGGAGCTCGTCCCGTCCGGCATAACCAAGTTCAGCGTTTTACAGCTGCTTGTAAACTCCTCCTCCTCCACCCAAATTCAAACTCAACTTAAAGACATTTATGGCTTCTGGCTGGCCCATGTGTTGAATATCACAGAGGACTGACAAAAGCTCGGCCCTCAGCACACAGAGCAGCAGCATGACCGGGCCCACCGTCCTGATCCTCCACCCTCCACCCTTTACCTTCCACCCTTTATCCTTCACCTTCCACCCCCCATCCTCCACCGTACCACCCATCCCTGGAACCCAGGTCAGGGCTCAGCGTGAGGAGAACTAGACCCATCAGTCATGCCGGACTAAAACCGTCTTGCTTGATAGAAGATGAAATCTAGCGAGGTCTGCTTTAACCACTACAGTTGAAGACAATTAATCGAGTGCAACTGACAAATAATATGTTTAAGTCTTATTTAATGACTTCTTGGACAACTGCCTTTATTTCCTCCTGTAAAAGCCCCTGATTCCTAGTTTGTGATATCGTCCTTGCAAATGGAGCTTTGACAGGTAAAAGCCGTGCACCGGTCAGCTAAACATCTCGCCTTGTTGTCCTGAAAGGCCGGCACATCCGGTGGAGGGTAGGAGTGCTTTGAAAAGGTTGTGCAGAGGTCAGCGGAGACTTGCCTATTATTGCTTCAAGGGCAACATCTCTGCTGCCCCTGCTGATTGCTGCAATAAAACTCATTACCACCTTGCCCTCGCGTACATCATAATTGACACGCACACCGAAATCAGCACAGCGGCCTTCAGTAGGCTTTCTACTGGTCCGCGATGATAAACAGCAGAGGACAACATGGATGGTGGACGCTTCTGCTCAAATGATCAATCTGTTAAGATCCCTGCCTCTTCACCATACCGTCTCTTGTAACTCATCACATAGCAAGGTTAGAGGTGTAGGGACTGTTGCCAGGGATCTGGCCAGGACCTGGCCGGGATCTGGTGGAGCCCTGACTTGGACTTGGCGGGGTTCTGGCTGGGCCCTGGCAGGGACCTGGTGGGGCCCTGGCTTGGACTTGGCCGGGACCTGGCCAGGTTGTGCGTGTCAGGCAGTGCAGACTGCCCCGCTGTGCTACTGAGCTGTGTTGCTGCATGTGCAGCAGCAGCGCTGCATGTTCAGCCTCGTCCGATTATCTGCTGCTCGCTTTTAATATGGCACGTATGAGCCACGGTCCGCCTGTTGCCTGGAAACAGCGGTCAGGTCACAGGGATACGACGAAGACCTTGGAGCACCAGGGCATTTTCCTTCCCCCTCATCTCCTCTCAGCAGAGCCCAGAGCTGGTCTCCAGCACAGATAAGACTCGGCCATTTAGCTCAGCCGCTCAAGTAACGTTTAAAAAAGGAAATCTTTCACGTTTTAAAAACAGACACCTCACCCAAACCATTTTTTAGCAAACTATTTAAGATCAAAACCCTTCTATCATCAGTCAAATCTGCCAAAAAATGTTTTACTGCAATTTTTCCGGTTCTTTGTTTGGAAACTGTCCTCAGCAGTTTGGGTGAAGAGCAAGGAACAAAATGGTTTTCTGATGGTTTTGCATAGAATAAGTACTGGAAGGTCCAAATAAGTTCTCGAACATCCTGGTGTTTCAAGGTTTTCTAAAGAATTGTAAATTCATCATATCAGCGACTTATCTCAGCTGGAGTCGGCTGAGCAGTCTCAGGTCTTGTTCTCCATTTGGCCTTCCCTCATGACACGGGCTGGTTACCACATCTCCAGCAGGTTCAGCACGGCAGGTTACAAGTTCCGCTTGTGTTTTACACAGTTTTGTACTTCCTAGAGAAGTGAACAAGAGGTCTGCCGGGGGAAGGAGACTCTCTCTGGCCTCCACAGAGAGGTCACCGCCTCCACAACGTGTCTTCAGCTCTTGGAACGGAAAAAACTCAGATAGGGCAGAGGACTCTCCCAGTCTACATCATTCATCTAGATTAAGAAACACACAACTTACTTAGACGCGTCTTGTTCTGATGGACAACAATCTAAAAAAAAGCAGAAGGCCAGTCTGTTTTTGTGCTGGAGTGTAACGTGAAGCATGGTTTAGAAAGCAGGGACAGACGTGGGGATCGGGTCTTGTCACGGCAGTGTTGACACAGATTGGAAGATAGGCGAGTGGAGTTAAGAGGGAGTCAAGTTAAGACGACATGATGGATCACATCTGCTTGTTTGTGACCCTTGCCCCGCCGTTCCGCTACCCCACCTCCTGTACTGTACTCCTCAATCATCATTCACCCTCACTGCAGGGGTCGCATCCTGTCCCGGCCACCCTCCCCACCCACAGCACCGACCAGCCCCCCCACCCCCGGGGGGAAAGGACAGCCCTGTGTTCCCGGCCTGCACCACCCCCCTCCACGGAGTAAGGCTGACAAAGCACTTTCTTTTTCTTTATCTGCAAAGGCTGCCCTGCCAGGCTCCAGCCCCGGGGCTAAACGATCCACACCAACAAGCCCTCCTACAGCCCACCCCCGTCTTCTTCTCTTCGTCTTCTTCTTTGGAATTCAATTGCATTGAAACAAGCATCTTTCATTGACAAGGAGGAGGCTTTAAAAAAAAAGGCAAATTCCTGGCACTTGGTCAATTCACAAATCAATGAAAATTGAGTTTCTGTTACAAATCTGTTTGGAGATGAGCAGAGTAATTACAGACGAGGTGCAGAGGAGTTTTGTCAGTTTTACGGTCTACATGCAAGACTCCTCTCATGCAACCATTTTATTTCATGGCTTTCGTCAACTGCTTATCACCACGTCTCTGCTTTTTGATTTTCCTCCGAGGTGATAAAGAGTGGACTGTTGGTTAACTGTCGTGTTAACCATTAATAATTTTCCAAAATGTGAGTCCCAAGCCTTTACACAAGTGCGATCCCTTGTTAGAAAGTCACTGTAGTATGTACACAACGTGACAGGAAAACTTTTGCAAATAGTGGGCTAAACAAGTGAAACTAGATTTAAAAAATACAATAATAATCTTACATAAATTAGTATTATTTCATTCGAGGTTAATACAACTAAACAATTTTGAAATAACTGATAAGTGAAATCGCAGAAAATAAAGTTTTTTTGGCTAAATTATAAAAAAATACTTATGTTTTAACATTTCACAAATTCAGTCGAATTTAATTAGCACGTGCTAGATTTAGAAAAAGATATGAAAGATTGAGTCCAAGTTAATGTTTATGTTTCTTTATGCAGTCTGCTGAAAGGGTTCCTTAAAATGAGCCTCTAATAAATAATTATTATTAATAATAATAATAATAATTATAACAATAAATTAAACTTGTACAGCGCTTTTCTGGCGCTTCAGCGGAGTCCCACTGTTGTGACTCTGGCGAGTTTCACGCGCTTCTACGCAGAAATCGGGACGATGCTTGACAGGAAGGAGAAACTTGAACGAATTCCCCGCCGGGTCTCGATACCGCGATCCGCGCTAACGAGCGGGCTCTTGTTAGATACGTTGACCAGACATGTGTCAGACCTCCAGTCGGGCCCTTCAGCAAGACCTGCCTGGTCAATAGGCGGTGCGTCGGAGTCCGGCTCCGCGCGTTTAAAGGAATTTTAATCTCGCGAATGTCAATAAATCTTCACACACCCGCATGGGAGCGCGATACGGGCCTGGCGCCGGGGAGGGACGGCACCGTCCCCCCTGCAGCACCAACAGGGACTCCTGGCGGAGCGTCTCGGCCGCCCCACTGTGGACTTTATAAGCCGACGGCAATAAAAGAAAAGCTGAGGTGGGAAGCGCATGAGGCTCCTCTGTCACTCGCGAGGAGCGGGACGCTGCGCAGCACCGGCCCGGCGCTCGACCCGCCGATTCCGCGCCCGAGAAACCCGCAAACTCTCATCCAGCTCGGACTCGAACGTGCAAGACGCGGGCACGAGATGTTTTCGTTTCTTGACATGCAACGAAGGAAAATAACGACATTAAAAACCAAGCCTTCCTCCGCGTCCTCCTCTTCATTTACACCCTCTTCCATCTATGGTGGCGCAATAAGGGCAACACCACATTTTGTGAGCAAGCTTAATAGCTTTAGGGCGGTTTCCAAGTTCAAAAGTTCACCTTTTACGATCTCCCCAAAGCCCACTGACTACCAGCGTCCAAATAAAAACATTCCGACCTCCGTTCCCAGCAAACAATGCTCCAGCCTCCAGAACCACCACCCAGCCCAACACGCACCGCACACTTGGGCTAATCACAACACAAATCGTGTAATCCCCCTTCCCCTCCTCCGATATTCCGACTGGTTACACACATTTCGTTACACACACGGCACATTCCTTCATTTCCTGGTTTCCTTTATTTTAAGGACGTCTTAACACGCATTTCTTTTCTTTTTGGCAAAGGAAGATTAACGAATTATTACGTCACGGCGCGACAATTTAACCGGATGAAGGTGCAAACAATTAGGTCCTAATCCGGGCATAAAAATTCAAATCAGTCACTAATGGCCTGTTAGCAAGACATGGCAGAAGGACCAGGTCTGGACCCCCGATAGTGGCCCGGGGTCGTGCTGACAACCTCGTCGAATTAGCGGAGGCTCGCCGTCGCTGAAGTGCAGCTGGATGCGCGGTTCTGCACCTACCGTTGCCGGATTTAGCATTGCTCCGCTCCGGGTACTCGAACCCGTTCGCCCTCTTCTCTATCTCCATCCTCCGTCATGGGCTGCGCCGCGGTCCGAGTCGCGTCCGTCCGCCTCCGGAAACACCACCGGCTCTGGCAGTATCGCAACTCTGCTGAGAGGGCGAGTCGGTCGCACCCCTCCGCGCGGCTCAGCGGTCGAGCGGCGGCCCCATGCTCACTGGTGTCGAGGCACGAGAGGTCTGTCCACACACCCCCCGCATCACACTCACCGTTACGCAAGCACGCACGCCATGCCCCGGGCATTGTGGGTTATGGGGTCTGCAGACTACTATCACTTGTAGTCTTTATTATTATTATCATTTATTTATTTAATTATTTTTCTTCGTTTTCTTTACTTTTATTCCCCCTTTCTGTTTTATGCAGGATTTACACGTCACTAAATAAAACTATCAGTTGTAGTCTGACGGGCTAGCTCAAAGTTAGCACGCCCATGTTAACTGGGCTATTTACGAGGCTAGCTGAAAACCAGCGACCCTCCTCCTCCCTCCCCCCAAGATTCGCAGTATTTCTTCTGCGTGACCCCCGAAAAGTTCGAACTTGTGATATTTCTGCTATAAGCCTACACAGCAGCGTGTGCCAACTTTGCACTTGGAATTTAATTTGAGTCGTTTAAGTTTGAGATATTGATCATTATCGTGTAGAGGACCACGTTCTGAGATGTGACTAAACTTTTATTTTCATATATTCCAGTACAAATGTTGTTGTTCAGCACGATCACGTTTACAAGCCAATGAGATGGGCCCATACACGGACACACGTGTCATACGTGAAGTTAATTTGATTAAGTAGACTCCAGTAAAGCTCAGGTACTATATGTCCCAACTAATATTACAAGTATACTAGCAGTATACTTGTAAGTGTACTATGTCAACACTTCTCTGATAAGTACTTAAAAAGTAAACTGAAAGCATACTCGCTGATCTTTACTTCAGAATAAGTGTACTAGTAACACACGTGATTAAGCTGCCTGTTTTGTGAGGGGAACTACAGCGTCGGTGCTACTGCACCTACTACACCTGACGTTTGATTTGGACTTGTACTGGACTTGATTTCATATCGTACTCAGACCGAGCTAATTCCAACTACATCGCCCCTCCTTGTCTCGAGTCCACGACCCTCCGGTCCTGCAAATTCTCAGCGGACTTGCTGAAATATATGCAGAACAGTTATTATCTGCAGCTCCATCAACATGTACTCGTTAGAGGGGCCGTTTGATCCCTGACAGACCACATGCAGCAGCGAACCGTCTCACATGAAAACCTTGTCAGTTA
Organism: Lampris incognitus; assembly: GCF_029633865.1. NCBI lineage: Eukaryota > Metazoa > Chordata > Actinopteri > Lampriformes > Lampridae > Lampris > Lampris incognitus. The sequence continues at coordinate 113,031,785 of NC_079211.1, forward strand.
CCGTCGCCGTGAGGAAGGTAATCTATGCGGAAATGGGTCAGCAGAACCCTGGAACACGGCCCAGGTCTTCTTGGGCTTTTTGGGATTGTTTCCGTGACATCACCACACCAACACTGCAGCAGCCCGTGCACATGACCGCGGGGGGTTCCGGGGGTCTCTTCTCTCCATGGCGTTACTGGGCAGATACTCCAGAGGTTCCTGGTATAGAAGGACACTGTCCTCCACCAAAAATCCACCCCATAGCTGGTTTGCACAAGGAGCTCATTACGACCTGCGGTTCCGTTTCAAGCTACCCCCTCGCGGTCCTCCGTAATTATAATGATGTGGAAGGTGTCAAAATGTTCCTTCGTGCTGTGATGAACGAACCACGAGACACACAGCGGTTCTCCCTTATAGTTTGTGTATGTCCGGATGACAAGGGGGGATTATATTTCTTTATGAAAAACAAAAATGAAAATGATACGTGTGTGTGTGTGTATGTGCGCGCGCGCGTGTGTGCGTGTGTGTGTGAGAGAGAGAGAGAGAGAGAGAGAGAGAGAGGGAGAGAGAGAGAGAGAGAGAGAGAGAGAGAGAGAGAGAGAGAGAGACAGGTTTAAGAAAAGAAATGCAGAGTGAAGAAATACTGTTTATTCTGCTTTTGCTGTGTTGTCGTCCTTTCAGTTTACTCCTTTTCAGCCTCAGTTCGTTCAGTTGGGTCCAAATGACCCAAACTGTTGTGGTTACACCGCCCCGAGCTGCCTCCCCGGCACGTTCAAGCCACTCCCCCAGCTCGGACGTGCCGGAAACATCCGAGCGCTCGGCTCGCGCTCTGATGAGACGAGAGCTGCACTGCACCGTGTGTTTGCCATCATCCATCAGGCACACCTGTGGCAATCAGGCAGCCTTCTACAAGAAGTCTCCCAGAACACCACTCCGTGCTTCGACGTACTGAACCCTGCGGTAAAGCTCTGACAAGCCCTCCAGCGTTCCTTGCATTCTGTTTATTCCCCAGTGTCTTATCTTCGTGTCTCTGTTTCCTCCCAAGACTCTCCCTCCGCGACTTCCACGGCTCCCCGCGTCTCCCTCGTCCCCAGCGATCTTCACGTTTTTCCCCGGACCTCTCCTGCGAGCTCCCCCCCTTGTCCCTCTACCTGGACCCCTCCTTTCGGTCTCGACTTCCCGGATCTCGGACCCGGACTTCCTCGGACAACCCCTCTTGGATCACGGACTGGACTTTCTTGCCAGGTGCACACACATTTCAACACCTCCCTGGTCATTTACATACCGCACCACACATAGGCTAAGAACACTCACACAGTTATACACGCAAGCCACGGGACACCACACATGGTTTATTCACACATCCCCCTAACAGAACGTTTTTCGCACCATACATTCTCCTCCCACAATAAAACCACCTTTTTGGATTTTGAAGTCGTCCTGTGTCTGTCTGTCTTGGGTTTCGCCACACGAGTCGGGTTCTGGTGCGCGAGCATAAGACAAACATCGTTTACTGCAACCATGCAGGGGTCGCACAACAAATGAAAAGAAGATATAAACCTGCACTGTTGCAATCATCAGGTATCTTTGTTTAGGAAATGCATTTCTTAAAACCTCTTCCCCAACCCTTTTTAGCTGCTCCGTGTAGCATCTACTGGAGGGGTACTGTGTTAATTGGAGAACAAGGTTTTTGTTTTTTGCCATGAATATTTGTTGTTCTGCAGGTGTCAACATGCTGGAACCGTTGTGGAATTTGTTCGGATTCTTCTTCTTCCTCCTCTGCCCCAAACGTCTCCGGACCTAAGAGACCAAAACGGCTTCAGCGACCAAATTTGGTAGATAAATTCCGTTTCACCCACTAGTCAGCCGACGCAATCTACCGTGCAGTGATTAGCCACATGGTGGCGCTATAACGAGCAACACTGCGCTTTGGCCAATAACCTCTGAACATTTGGAGTTGAGAAAAATCTTGTGTGCAGACTCCTTGGGAGACGCTTAGTCCACATTCAGTGTCCGCCATAATGGATCTTCTGCCACTGTGAATTTGTTCAAAATCTGGTTTTTCCTACTCGGCAGTTCGTCAAAACTTAAAATCAATAGTTCTTAAAAAAATGAGCCATGTCCTGCAGAGCTGAATTTGTCTAATTCACCTTACATATGGACGAACTTTTCAACTTGCAGCCTTATTCCATTTGGACGTAATTAACCCCAACTGCTGTTACACAGAGTTGAAACGCTGCCAGATTTATATTCTGTGTTTCGTTATACATTCTATGTTCTATCTTCCATCTTTGTAATAACAATATTCATTTTGTAATTTATCATTTTTATTTTTCCCATTGTTATTCACAATATTGTATCAAGTGCCAGTCAGAAGTCGGTTTTGACTTTAAAATGTTCAGGTAAAAAGTTCAAAAATATCAGACTATTTGAGACCCTCTTTTTTTTTTAGATTTAATTTGTATTCCTAATTTTTTCCAAATGACTGGTGAACTGCTATTTTCCAGATGGAATATGTCCTCTAGGTTTTCTGTTGTGCTACCCAGCAGAGGCGGGCTGAGACTAAAAAAGGCTGGGCATAAGGAGTTGTCATTCAAACCACGAGAGTGGACTCTGTTGAAGGAGTTGGTGGACATCTTGAAGCCGTTTGGAGAAGCAACTGATTTGACACAGGGGGAGAAGGTCATCACAATCAGTGCAGTTGTTCCATCCGTCTTGTCCCTCAATCACCACCTTGAGAAGCTGAAGTCTCAAGTTCGTTTCCTGAGCGGCCTGGTCAGAAGTCTCCAGGTATCCCTGAAAAAAAGATTTCTTGGGATTTTCATTAACGTGAAAATGGCCAGGACTCAAGATGGGATCACTGCCCCCGTTTCAGACCCAGTCCACCTCAAAGCAGCCGCCTTGGATCCAGCCTTTTCTCTGCTGTGGGTGGAGCCCCATGTGCTGGTCAATCGTGACATCAAGGCAGAGGTGGCACAACAAGTTAAAGGTAAATATTATTGACTTTAATGCAAATTTTTTCCTCATAATCTGATCTAATTGACTGCAACAATAATTACATTTTTCAGTCTAACACTATCACCAACATCAATGGTAATAAGGGCTCTTTTGTTTCTGCTGTTGCTGTTACATGTTTTGCCAGAATTAATCCTGCAAGATGCTGCAGAGACTGAGCAACCTGTGTCTCTGGTTGATGAAGAAGAGCAAGAGGATCTTGGAGAAGGAGAAGGGCTGTTTGCTGCATACCATAAGAGGCAGAAGAAGGATGTTGGGACCACTCCAGCACTACAGCTAAGTCACTACCTTGACATAGCCGAAGGACAGGCTGCCCTTTTGTTCTGGGCACTGAACATGAAGACTCTTCCTTCACTCTTCCGAGTGGCCATCAGAGTCTTGGCGGTGCCTGCCTCTAGTGCTCCAGTGGAGCGAGTTTTCAGCCATGGTGGCATCATACTACGTCCCCATCATGCACAAATGACTGACAGACTTTTGGCCAATTTGATCTTTTGCAAATGCAATGCAGCATAGGGCCCTGACATAGAAAAGCACAACCCTGCGCATTGTTATGTTCATGTATTTGCCCTCCGCCCCCCCCTTCCACTCTCTCTCTCTCGCTCTCTCTCTCTCTCTCACACACTCACACTCACACACACAAACACCAGTCTCAGTCTCTCTATGGATGCGTACCAATTATTTTAGCGGTTTAGCCTCCATGTGTGTATATATATACATATATACACAAAGATTTTTATCAAGGGAGCAACAGGAACTGATAGAGGCGTGAATATATTACATGTAGATTTATGTTTGTGCGTGTTTCTATATCTGTGAGGACCGTAACGGAGGATGTGAACACGCTGGAGTGGAAGGAGAGTTTTTGGAAAGTGTGGATATGTTGAAGATGTGAAGACATTTTTAGAGAAGATTTTTGAAAACTACAAAAATTAGGACTGTTTTGCAAAACTGAGGATATTTTGTGATGAAGATGAACACATCTGAAGAGTCAGGAAACTTTAATAGAATGCAGATCATTTTTTTGGGAGTGAGGATATCTTTTATAAAGTGGTGCCATGTTTGAAAAGGTTACGGTTACACTTAGGTTTTGAAAGGAGTTAAAAAGACTGAAAAATATTTTTTAGAAAGTGGTGACACATTTGGAAAAGTAACATTTTTGGAGGACTGTTTTTGTGATCCTCACTTCATCTAAATACCTGTTTGAGGGTGAAGACATGGTTTTTAGTTTAAGGCTAGATTTAAGTTTTAAGGTGAAGACCGTTTTACAAAAATGAGGATATTTTGAGACAGAAACAAACACTTTTGGAAAGTCAGGACACTTGAATCTTAAGGAAATTTTTCAAAAGTGAAGACACTTCCAGAAAGTCGGTGCAGTTTTTCAGAAGTGATAATTCAGATAATTTTTTGGGGAGTGAGGATTTTTTTTTTAAGTGATGACATGTTTGGAAAAGGTTAAGGCTAGATTTAAGTTTTGAAAGGAGTCAAAAAGACCTGTCTAGTTGAAGGTGAAAACGGTTTTGCAATATGATATGAGATCAATACAATACAGGACAGAAACTGCTGTGCAACTAGTTATAGTGCAATATGCTATGGAAATACAATGTCAGCACTTTTTGTGCAAATTACATTTGCCTTTGTTTCTTTCAAATGTGTTTGAACAATGTTCTTGCAAAAAAAGGTTTGATAAATAAATACAGATCTTAAAAGCGTACATGATCTGTGTAAATATTATTTCTCTGTTGTTAAAAGGACTCGAAAGGACTCGAAACTCAAACGGTAGGACTTGGGACTTGACTCGAGTCTTGCCTGTCTTGACTCGGGACTTGACTCGGGACTTGAGGGCAAAGACTTGAGACTTACTTGTGACTTGCAAAACAATGACTTGGTCCCACCTCTGCTTCGTGCCTTCTAGTCTACTTGTTAACCCAAGTTTTCCTTCGTGTTTCCTTCGTGTCTTCTGGTTCCCTGTTTAATCCTATTTTCCCTGTCTCCAGAAGAATCCCTCGAGCTCTGCGCTCTCCCACGGACCCTAACCTCTCACTTGGAACTCCCGGTTTGTGGATTTGGACCTCTCAAGGACTCACTCTCTCTTGGATTACGGACCATGGACATCTTTGCCTGTACGCACACTTCATACATTGGACACGCCATTTACATACCGCACCACACGTAAATGCACATAGCAACCCGCTGGTCATCACACATAGTTTAGACACACATCCCACAAACAAGACGAACAACGCACCACTTTATTCTTGTGTTTTTCCTTGTTTAATTTAGTTAATAAATCGGGTGGTGGGTGCCGTCACCTGGGCTATTGACTCCGTGGTAAGAATGGCCCAGCGCGCTCAGCCCGACCCGGGCAACGGACCTCCGCACCGCCTCTTCGTGCCCGCCTCCACGCGTTCCCAGTTGCTCGAGTGGGGCCACTCTAGTCGCTTCGCCTGTCACCCTGGCGCTCATAGGACGTTGTCCTTAATCCGCCGGCGCTTTTGGTGGCCCTCCATGGAGGTGGACACGAAGTAGTTTGTCGCCGCCTGTACCACCTGCGCCTGCAGTAAGGCCACCCATCAGTCCCCGGCTGGTCTCCTACGTCCCCTCCCGGTTTCAAGTCGTCCCTGGTCCCACATCGCCCTGGACTTCGCGACTGGTCTCCCCGTGTCCCAAGATAACACCATCGTTTTGACCATCGTCGACCCATTTTCCAAAGCTGTTCATTTTGTGGCTCTCCCCAAATGCCCCTCCTCAGCCGAAACAGCGGACCTCCTGGTACAGGCCTTCTGTAAGGGGATTGGGGCCATGGCCAGCCTCTCCGCCGGGTACCACCCCCAGACCAATGGGCAGGCGGAGCGGGCGAACCAGTGCCTCGAGGCAGCCCTGCATTGTGTGACCACCAGCAACCCCGCCTCGTGGAGCAAACATCTGCCATGGGTGGAGTACATAGTATAGTGCCTCAGGTCCATAGTTTGGACCCGGCTCTACACGATGTAAAACAGGAAACACGAAAGAAGTAATAATAATAGCATTAACGACAACATCTGCTTGTAAAACAACTTTTACTGGCACACGGAAAAACAAAACAGACAGATGACTTGGCTCTCTCTCTGGTTTTTGCTATGCCTTGGTGGCCTTCATGTAGCCTGTCCAGGATGTCCTCACGCATTGAAGAGGGGATGACTAGTCTTGTACCCTTAAGCAGTAGTCCATGAGCCACACAGATGTCACTCGATACTGCCCAGTATGGTTTCAGCGCATAGTCATGTCTAACCTCCTTTGGCCAGCCATTCTGACAGTATTGCTTTACCTGGCATAGAAGCGTGTCTGCCTCCTGTTCCTGTTGAAGCTGTTGAAGACATTTCTCTGTTATGGGGAGAGTGGAGAAAACAGCGCTCACATACGCCTCGATGACCTGCTCCTCTGCCTGATCAGACTGTAGAGGAGTCAGAGGCACCGGCGCTCTTGACAGTGTGTCCGCAGTGGCTAGGTCCTTGTCTGGTACATGGGCAATGGAGAACTTGAAGTGCATCAGTCTCATACGAAAGCGTTGGATTCTGGGTGAAAGTTCATCAAGCAGCTTTAAGCCAAGCAGTGCTAGCAATGGCTTGTGGTCTGTGTCCACTTGAAATGTGAGCCCTATGAGGAAATCCCTAAAGCGTTTACAGGCCCAAGTAGTGGCAACGGCCTCATTTTCAACCTGTGCATAATGTCGCTCGGTATCGGAGAAGGATCTAGATGCCTAAGCAATGGGACGCCAGTCCGCATTGTCCTTCTTCTGCAGCAAAACAACCCCTAGGCCGTAGGATGAGGAATCCACTGAGACTTTGGTGTCTGCTGTAGGGTCATAGAGGGCTAGTTCAGGGGGCGTTGTGAGCTCCTTTTGATGTCACTGAATGCCTGACTTTGCTGGGGTCCTCAGCTCCATGCACTGTTTTCGTTCAATAGCTTCCTGATGGGCTGAATTTGTCAGCGAGGTGAGGGATGTATTTAACCAGGTGATTGACTAAGCCCACCAATCTCCTCATTTTACTCATGTTTGTGGGGGCAGACATTTCTGTGACTGCTGGGACTTTTTCTGGGTCTGCCAGAACGCCATTTCCGTCGATGAGTTGGCCTAGGAATTTCACCTGTTGTCTGGCAAACTCGCATTTCTGTGCATTCAGGGTCAGCCCTGCTCGCGCAAGGCGTTCAAGGACAGCATACAGGCGTTTGTCATGTTCATCCCGAGTTGCTGCGTAGATCAGTATGTCGTCCATTTGGCAGACAACCCCTTCCAGGCCATCAAGGAGTTGCGACATTTGGCGCTGGAAGTGTTCGGGAGCAGATCAGATGCCAAATGGTAGCCTCCTGAAGCAGTAGCGCCCGAAGGGTGTGATAAATGTCGTCAGCTTTTGTGAGGCTTCAGACAACTCAACTTGCCAAAATCCTGCCTGGGCATCCAGTTTGGTGAAGACCTTGGCGTCTCTTAACTGTCCCAATGTGTGTTCCACACAGGGTAGCACATGAAGCTCCCGCCGCACACTCTCATTTAAGGGACTCAAGTCCACACAGCTCTGGACTGTGTCATGTGGCTAAGGCACCACTACCATCCCTGCACACCATTCTGTTGGTTCCTCAACACGGGCTATGATGCCCAGGTCAAGCATGTGCCCAAGTTCTGTTTTGACCTTCGCCAGCAGGGGGAGTGCTACTCGTCTGGGTGTTGTCAGTGCAAAGGGCTGAGCATCAGGCTTCAACTGGATGTGGTATTCACCCTCCAGTTTCCCAACACCTTGAAAAAGGTTGGGAAAAGTCACCTTGACCTCCTGCTCTAGGTTAGAAGACACTGCGTGCACCCCAAGCTGTATTGGTCTAATCACCAGTTCGAGTGTTGTGAGAGCTGGACGACCTAGCAAAGGCGTACGGAGGCCGCAGACCACATAGATGTCCTGTTGAGTCGACTGTTCACCATTGACCAGCATGGTCTGGACCTTCCCTCTCACGTTGAGGGGTGTTTGGCTGGGGCCTTGAAGGACTTTAGCTGTGTGCAACAGCGGGTTCGTTGATGGCTGGTGGTATAGACTCTCCGGTATAACTGTGATGTCTGCCCCGGTGTCTATTTTGAACTGGACGTTTTGGTCGAACAGGCTGAGCGTAGCTGTCCACGGTCTCTCTGGGTCTGCTCCAACAGAGCCCAGAAATGCAATCTGAGTCTCATCTTCATCTAGGAGCACTGACACTAGATTGTGATCTCCAGACTGTCGTGTAGTGACCCTTTGTCTGCCATTTCCTGCAGGATACATCTTTTGGTGGGCACATCCGTCAATTATGGGAAGCCTTTCCACACCATGAACATGGTTTTGTCTCTTGTTTTGAGTTGCCCCACATGTTTTCACTCTTTTGTGCGGGCTTGGTTCACTCTGATTATTTGGGGGGGGGGGGGTTTGCCGTGTAAAACGTTGTGGTGGAGCCCTTGAGTGTGCTATAGCCTCTATCATTTGTCCTGGATCACTGTCATCACCTAGCAGGGTTTGCTGTTTCCAACATTTTTGCTTTCTCTAAAGTGAGCTCTGCATTTTCTCTGACAAAGATCTGTCACGGAGTCCAATGACAATTCAGTCCCTTATTAGCTGCTCACGTAGTTGTCCATAGTCACAGTGTGTACTGAGTTCATGTAATGCTATGATAAACTTGTCCACTGATTCTCCACTTTCTTGGATTCTTTTGTTGAATCTGGCTCTTTCAAAGATCACATTACGTTTTGGAATGATCATTAAGCTGCCCTGTGACTGTGTCATTAACTTTCTGCTGGTCAGCCGTCAGATTTCTAGAGCGCACGGTAGCCTCCGCCTCGGCACCCACAGAGTACAGCAACGTATTCAGTTGCCTGTCCTTAGGTTGCTTGTCTAAGCCTAATGCTTGTCTGAAGCACTCAAAGCGTGTGAGTGAAATCAAATTCGTGAGGGGGATTTATTTGAAACAGTGCTTGCGGTATTGGCTTTGCCATCGTCTTGCAAGCTTGCTTGCTTCTCCGACGTCGGTTTTGATGCGAACGTTACGTTAGCTAGCAGTGACCTAGCTAGCAAACTGCGTTAGCTTAGCTACCAACGTTACTTGGTAGCTAAGCTAACCACCCCCGAACGTCTTGTGTCTAGTTTGATAGTTTAATATCAAACTAGACACATAACGTTCGGGAGTGGGCTTTTTTGCTGGCGAAACGTTACCGAAACCCAACCACTTCTTCAGGTTGCATGTACACGTCTTGTTGTCGTCCACTTCTGACACCATGTTAAGTTATAAGAGAGACATTGACACCGTTAGGTACACACGACTCCCTTTATTAACTCCTTCGCGCCCTCTTTATCCAGGTGTAGCCGGGTGGTAAATCTGTTAAATATGTTAAATGATTTTCCACTTAAATTTAGTATAGTTTAACTGTTAATATATGTAATTGTTACACTGTCAAGCCATGTAAAATGTCATTTGATGTATTTAAATTGTGAAGCAGATTGTGAGTGTATTTTTATAGTTTTGGTTGTCATTGCATGTTTTGACCAGTAAGTGGCAGTGTTGCGGACTTTTATTGTAACTCCGTGCAAGCTGTCCAAGTGCATCTTGGGTACTCTTTCTGCAAGTTATCCAAGTGCATCTTGGGTATTCTTTCTTTTTTCTTGTGTGAACCACCTGAAGATTGCGGTGTGACGGTGCTCTGACTCCGTAGTAAGCAGGTGTAAATATCTTGTGAAATATACCTGTAACATTATTCCAAACAATATTGTATGTCGGTAATTTGACACGATGGTTTGATTTAGACGCTACTTGAGTTGATGTTCGGTGATTTTGGGCGCGAGCCGTCGACCACTGTTCGCCATTGCAGGCATGACAAGGTAATGTTGGCGTGCATAAAGCCACACCATGCCATTGTATTTGGGTAGTAAGGGAAATGTAAAGGTTTTATGTGCATTTTAATTCTGTTTAAAGGTAACTGACAGAGTGAGAAGTTGCGCAATCTTCAGGAAGTTCCATATGTCTTTGTTAAACCCTGTTTAACATACATAGTCCTGTAGAGCCGAAGGAACGGAGAAGACCGTAGGTTCACACTTTAGCCGTGTAGGCAACTTTCTTTAATCCACGGTAAATCAGAGTGACAACCAAAACCAGCTCGACTGAGCGGAGGTGGCAAGAATAACCAGAAAACTGGCTGGACAACCATAACTTAACCCTGCGTTAACCTGCCAGGGCAACCATGACTTAACCCTTAGTTCCTGGGTTGAATTCTGTCCCCAATACGTGTCCACCACATGAGCCCCCCCAGAATTCGCCCTAGTAATCGAAGTCAGGCAGGCGCGGGGGGACGACAGGCCGTCCGCGGCGGCTCCGGATAACAGGGGCCGGAGTGTCTCCGGGAGGCATTGACGCGGGCCTGTGGAGGTCGGCCTGAGGAGCAGAAGAGGCAGCTCGGGCCTCCACGGGGGGAGGAGGCGGAGCCGGGGGACGACCGCGACGAGGAGGTTGGGCTAACTCCAACGGCTGCGTCAAGTCCAGGTGTGCGGGTTTAACTCGGTCCACTGAAACATGCTCGGCCGTGCCCCCAAAATCCACCACCAGGTGCTTAGTTCCCCGTTCCAGGACGCGGAAGGGGCCGTCATAAGGGGGTTGCAGAGGGGGGCGGTGTGCGTCGTGACGGATGAACACGTAGTCCGCTGACTGCAGACCTGGGGGCACCTGGGACACCGGCGCGCCGTGTTGGGCGGTAGGGACGGGTGTGAAAGCTCTGACCCCGTCCAGCAAGGAGGCTCGTTGGTCCACAGCTGACCAGGGATGCGTTGCATTGGGCATGAAATCGCCTGGGACTCGCAGCGGCGTGCCGTACACCAGCTCCGCAGAGGAGGCTTGTAGGTCTTCCTTCGGGGCGGTCCGCAGGCCCAGCATGACCCATGGGAGCTTGTCGACCCAGTTGCAGTCCTTGAGAGTAGCCCGAAGCGCAGCCTTCATGGACCGGTGGAAGCGCTCACATAGGCCGTTCGCCTGAGGGTGGTAGGCGGTAGTGCGATGAAGCTTGACGCCCAGAGCCTCACCCACAGCATTCCATAGCTCTGAGGTAAACTGTGGCCCGCGGTCAGATGAAAGGTCGGAAGGCGTACCGAAACGTGAGACCCACGACCCAATAAAAGCCCGGGCCACATCAGCAGACGTCGTGGATGCCAGGGGAACAGCTTCAGGCCAGCGCGTAGTCCTGTCCACCACAGTGAAGAGGTAGGTGAACCCCTGGGAGGGGGGTAGGGGACCAACCAGGTCGACGTGGACATGGTCAAATCGTCTCTCCGGCACTGCGAAGCGTTCCAGGGGCGCCTTAATGTGGCGGTGTATCTTAGCCCGCTGACAGGCAACACACGAGTCGGCCCACGCTTTCACGTCTCTCTTAAGTCCCTCCCACACAAACTTAGCAGAGGTCAGGCGCACGGATGGCTTACCGCCTGGATGAGAGAGGCCGTGCACAGCTTCAAATACGGGGCGTCTCCAGCTGTGCGGGACGATGGGCCTGGGCTGTCCTGTGGAGACGTCACACAGGAGGGTGACACCTGTGTCGCTGAAAGGAACGTCCTGCAGGCGGAGCCCCGTGTCGGAGGCCCGGAGACGGAGGATGCTCGGGTCCGTGGCCTGGTCAGCGGCCATCTGTGCATAGTCAAGGCCTAGGTGGACCGCTCCAATCACTGCCCTAGAGAGGCAGTCAGCTACCTGGTTAGACTTACCAGCGACGTGCTGGATGTCGGTAGTGAATTCCGAAATCTAGGAGAGTTGTCGCTGCTGGCGAGCGGACCATGGCTCGGCCGTCTTGGACATGGCAAACGTGAGGGGCTTGTGGTCCACGTACGCAGTAAACTCGCGGCCCTCTAGCAGGAAACGGAAATGCCGGACGGCGAGCCAGAGACCGAGGAGTTCCCTGTCAAAAGTACTATACTTGCGCTCTCGGGGTGTAAGCTGGCGACTGAAAAAGGCCAAAGGCTGCCAAGCCCCCCCCCACCCACTGTTCGTGAACCGCACCAACAGCATAGTCCGATGCATCCGTGGTTATGGAAATAGGCACTGTAGGTGAAGGATGCGCTAGCAGGGTAGCCTGGGAGAGCGCAGCTTTAGTCTCGGTGAACGCACGGTCCCGCTCTGCTGTCCAGTCGACCGCCTGGTTGGGGGACATGCCTTTCAGCGCCTCGTACAGTGGCCGGATGATAAAGGCGGCTCGGGGAATGAAGCGGTGGTAGAATGTCACCATCCCGATGAACTCCCTGAGCGCACGAGCTGTTTGGGGGCGCGGAAAGGCCGCCACCGCTTCCACTTTTGAGGGCAGGGGGACTGCCCCGTCCCCAGTGATGCGGTGCCCGAGGAAATCAATGGCTGTCAGCCCGAACCGGCACTTCGCCGGGTTGACGATCAGCCCATGCTGGCTGAGGCGTGTGAAGAGGGCATGAAGATGGGACAGGTGTTCTTCCTCGGAGGCGCTGGCGATGAGTATGTCGTCCAAATAGACAAAGATGAAAGGAAGGCCACGGAGCACTGAATCCATCAGCCGCTGAAAGGACTGGGCCGCGTTTTTGAGTCCAAATGGCATTCGTAGGAATTCAAATAGGCCAAATGGGGTAGTCACCGCTGTCTTGGGGATGTCTGAGGGGTGCACGGGAACTTGATGATAACCACGGACCAGGTCGACTTTTGAGAAGACGCATTTGCCAGACAGGTTTGCAGAAAAGTCCTGGATATGCGGGACAGGATAGCGGTCGGGCGTGGTGGCGTCATTTAGTCGGCGGTAGTCCCCGCATGGGCGCCAACCTCCATCAGGCTTAGCGACGATGTGGAGTGGGGACGCCCACGGGCTGTCAGAGCGGCGGATGATCCCCATGCGTTCCAGGTGCTCAAACTCAGACTTGGCAATGGCGAGTTTGGCGGGGTCGAGACGCCTGGCTCTGGCGTAGACCGGGGGCCCCTTCGTAGCAATGTGATGCTCCACCCCATGCTTAGCGGTAGGTGCAGAGAAGGTAGGCTGGGTGAGGTCAGGGAACTCAGCGAGGAGGCGGTTGAACTTGTCTGCCTCTGAGAGAGAGTTGGCTAGACCTGCATAGGCCGCTTCCCTCCGCGTACATGCGAAGGAGGAGAAGGTTAAGGCATCGACCAGACGGCTGTTCTGAATGTCCACTAGCAAACCGTAAGCGCACAAAAAATCAGCTCCGAGGAGGGGAAGCGTTACATTGGCCATGACGAACTCCCACGTGAAACGTTGTCCACCAAAACACAGTTCTACAGACCGCACGCCGTAGGTGTGGATAGGGCTGCCGTCAGCCGTCGCCAACTGGGGGCCCCGCTCCCCGCCCATGATGTCGACGTCAGTAGCAGGGAGCACGCTTCTCTGTGCGCCCGTGTCACAAAGAAATCGCCGACCGGAGATGGTGTCGAGGATGAAGAGTAGCCTGCTCGTATCGCCAACACTCATGGCCACTACTGAGTGTTGGCCCTCTCGTTTCCCGTCGGCCTGTAGTTGCAGGGGGAACGGCACCGTTTAGCTTTCGCACCAAATCGAGCGTGGTACATACAGAGTCCAGAGGGCTTGTAGCGGTCTGACGCTGTGGCGCCACCGTCGGGCCACGCCCGCGATGTCGGCGGGGGGCCAGTGAAGGTAGGAGCCAGCACCCCGGCATGGGAGGAACGTTTTGTAGCGACGAAGAATCGGTCAGCCTCCTTTGCCAGCTCACGGGGATCAGTGATGGTGGAGTTAGCGAGCGCAGTCTGGACGTGGGGCGGCATGTTGCGCAGAAACAGCTCCATAAACAGGAAACATGGCTTTTCTTGACCCAGTAGGTTTAACATCCTGCTCATTAGCTCCGATGGTTTGCCATCTCCCAAGCCCTGAATTGCGAAGAGGCGACGTGCTCTCTCCGTTGTTGACAGTTCAAAAGTTTCAAGGAGGATATGTTTAAGTGCGGCGTATTTACCATCGGCCGGTGGGTTGGTTATGAAACCGCTTATCCTGGAAGCCGTAGCGCACCCCAGCGCTGCCACTACGTAGTAGTACCTGGTCTCGTCTGCTGTTATGTCTCTGAGCGCGAACTGTGCCTCAGCCTGCGCGAACCATGTAGCCGCGGAAGACTCCCAAAACTCCGGCAGTTTCATTGCAACGGCGTTCGTAGCCATAATGTGTGTGGTTTCAGAAAACTTATCCGAAAACCGACGTCGGGGTCACCAGTGTAGAGCCGAAGGAACGGAGAAGGCCGTAGGTTCACACTTTAGCCGTGTAGGCAACTTTCTTTAATCCACGGTAAATCAGAGTGACAACCAAAACCAGCTCGACTGAGCGGAGGTGGCAAGAATAACCAGAAAACTGGCTGGACAACCATAACTTAACCCTGCGTTAACCTGCCAGGGCAACCATGACTTAACCCTTAGTTCCTGGGTTGAATTCTGTCCCCAATACGTGTCCACCACAGTCCACTGCCGTATTTTGCACCGTATTTTGTATTATTTTCCTTTTAAAATCTTTTCTGTTAAACTTGCCACATCTGTGAACATTTATGAGCTGTTTGCTCGAAAGACACAGGAATTTATGCACTCAGTAAAACGATCTGCATTCGAAGGTTCAAACAATAAAATTAAAGCTACAAGAACCCCGGAAGTAATTGTGTCCTGTGTGGTATCTAATTCCACGGGCTTCACAGGGGATGAGACCACACCCATGGTAACGACTAAAGTTAGCTAACAAAACATGTGAATTGTGAAAGAAGCTCCGGTGAATAGTTTAAGTGTTGTGTTGTTAAGGGACCACTCAAAGACACAAGTCTGTTAGCATATTGTGGCGAACGTAGAAGCAATGACAAAGGTAACTTTGCAGCCCCTTTATTGAACTAACACAGAAACAAGAACTTACAGAAATGGGACACAATACATGGGGGTCATCAACACGAACAACAAAGTTGTTCAGGGTTTCAGTTACAAGGTTACACAACACAACAGAATGGCAACTACAATTACACCACAACAAATAGTAATCACATAAAACCACATAAAACACTTACAAAACATTTAATAACAACTGACAATCTGCATGCAGTGCCTGATGGGTAAAACAGGACAATTGGTACAATTCTGACGTGGTAGCAACTTCGCTACAATATGTTTCTTTACTTCAACGACCCACGTCACACTCCTTACAGTCACTTATATCCTATCTTGTCCTCTAGCTTCCCCTACTCTCCTCCAACTGCATCAACTCAAGACATCACATATCCCCTTTGCAAAAGATAACATTTCCATCACCAACTATACAATCACTGCGGTGCTTATGCTGAACTGTACAAGCTATGAACAGTCTTACAATAACAACAGAATACCTCGACCATGAAACAAATAACAGTTTCGAAATAACAGTCTCATGCTGACACTACACACAATTCTGGCACAATTCTGACGTGGTAGCAACTTCGCTACATTACCCCCTCCAGCGTGTCGCCTATCCTCAGCCGACAACAAAGTCCCTATAGCGAAGGGGAAGCCGTCTCCGCCGCCGCGGGGGCACGGGTCCCTGTTCCCCACTGTCTGTCCGGTGGGTAGGGCCTGTGGGTGTAGGAGGGACCGTCCCGGGTGGGCTAAACTGATCTACAGGTTCTTCAGCCAAGGGGCGGTAAGGTGCCAAACGGTCCCGGTGCAGAACTACCACCCGCCCCCGGACACACAGTTTCACCCGGTACACAACATCCGAAAGCTGCTCCAACACCTCACAGGGCCCCACCCACTGGCTGGCGAGCTTGGGGGAGACTCCTCTCTTCCGGGTTGGGTTGAAGACCCACACCTTTGCTCCTGGGATGAAGGAGCAGCCCTGACAACGAGTGTCATATGCCCGCTTTTGTTTTGCACCTGCCTGTTCCTGATGCTGCCGAGCAAACTCGTGTGCCTCGGCCAGACGTTGTTGGAGGTCCCGCAGGTACTCGAAACCGGGTATCTTGGGAAGGTCAGTACCCGGGGGCGTGCCAAAGGCTAAGTCCACAGGGGCCCGCAATTCTCTCCCGAACATGAGCGCGGCCGGTGTACACCCAGTACTTTCTTGTACTGCCGACCGGTACGCCCACAGGACCAGGGGTAGATGACAGTCCCAGTCTCGCTGGTGCCGTGAGGTGACAATAGCGAGTTGTGTGGTGAGCGTTCGATTGAACCTCTCCACCAGTCCGTCGCTCTGGGGGTGGAGGGGCGTTGTCCTGGTCTTCTTCACCCCCATGCGTTGACACACCTCAGCGAATACCTGTGCCTCGAAGTTCCGCCCCTGATCGCTGTGTATTTCTTCGGGTGCACCGAACCGACAGAACATCTCACACACCAGCCGCTCGGCTGTAGTGGCAGCGCTCTGGTCTGGGACCGCATACGCCTCAGGCCATTTGGTAAAGTAGTCCATGGCCACAAGGACGTACCGGTTTCCATTGTCTGTGGTGGGAAATGGGCCAAGAAAGTCCACACCGACCCGTTCCATGGGGGCCCCCACCTGATATTGTTGTAGAGGAGCATGGGAGCGTCTGATTTGTCCTTTCTTGGCAGTGCAGGCATCACAACAGTGCACAAAAAGTTCAGTGTCATGCCTGCATCCGGCCCAGTAGAACCGTTGGCGCAGTTTGTTCAGCGTCTTTGCCGCCCCATAGCGACTTGCCCCCACCGAGCTGTGGGCTGCCCGTAGCACTCGTTGGCGCCAGTCCTTGGGCACCAGTAACTGCCACACACTTCTTCCCCGGCCCGGCACTTGCCAGACCCGGTACAACAGTCCATCACGCCGGGCCAAGGTGGCCCACTGGGAAAACTAGGCCTTGGTCTCCACCGACATGGCAGAGACAGCTTGCCAGTGGGGGCGTCCCTTGGCGCCGACCCACTGTCCCACCCTGGCCAGGGTGGGATCACTATCCTGCGCTGTTTGCCACTCCTGCTTGCCCATTGCCATCAGCCACACCTCCTCTAGCTCAACCTGCTGCGTGGTGGACACTTGGAGGATTGCTCTGTCTCGCTCCTCTTGGCGCTCACAATGTCTACAATCCTTGCAGGGACGACGGGAGAGGGCATCTGCATTGCTGTGCAGGCGCCCAGCTCGGTGCTGGGTCTCGAAGTCGTAGCTCTGCAGCTCCTCAATCCACCTAGCCACCTGGCCTTCGGGCTCCTTAAAGCTGAGCAGCCAGATCAGGGCCGCATGATCCGTCCGCAGGAGAAAGGTCTGGCCATAGAGATAGGGGCGAAAATGATTGAACGCCGCGACCACCGCCAGGAGCTCGCGTCATGTAATGCAGTAATTGCGTTCAGGGCGGCTCAAGACACGACTGTAGTAAGCCACCACTCTCTCTCCCCCAGCAACTTCCTGAGACAAGACGGCCCCAAGCCCCACATTGCTGGCGTCTGTGTCCACGATGAAGTGGCACTTAGGATCAGGAAGGGCCAGGATGGGTGCAGTGATCAAGGCAGTGCGGAGCCGGGCAAAGGCGGCTGCACAGTTGTCGTCCCAGTGGAACTCCCGTCCCTTCTCGGTGAGACGGTGTAGGGGACTGGCAATGGAAGCAAAGTTGCGGACAAAACGTCGGTAGTAGGAGATGAGCCCCGTGAAGCTGCGCACCTCGCTGATGTTTCGCGGAACTGGCCATTTCTCGACCGCCTCCACCTTAGTAGGATCAGGGGCCACGCCCTCTGTCCCCACGACATGGCCCAAAAACTTGGTCTCACGTCGAAGGAGGTTGCATTTCTTGGGGTGCAGGTGCAGGCCCGCCCCCCGAATGGCTTGGAAGACCTGACGGAGGTTCTCTAGGGCCAGCTCGAAGTCAGCGGCATGAACCAGAAGGTCATCAAGGTAAACCACGCACCGGTTGCAGGGAATGTGAGCCAGCACCCTCTCCATTAGTCTCTCGAACGTGGCGGGGGCATTGCAGAGACCAAAGGGCATCACACGAAACTGCCAGAGTCCCTGACCGATGGTGAAGGCCATCTTGGGTCTGGCTTCTGGTGCCAGCTCCACCTGCCAGTAACCGCTCTGTAGGTCAAGTGAGCTGAACCACTGTGACCCTGCGATGTGGTCCAGAGCGTCGTCAATGCAGGGCAAGGGGTAGGAGTCCTTGCGAGTTGCATTGTTCAGCCGACGAAAGTCCACACAGAACCTCCAGGTGTCATCTTTCTTTTTGACCAGGATGGCAGGGGCGGCCCAAGGGCTATTGGATGGCTCTATCACCCCGGCCGCAGCCATCTCTAGAATCATCCGCTCTGCAGCTTCACGCTTGGCAAGCGCTAACCGGTAGGGTCGCAGTCTAATGGGTGGGGTTGTACCAGTGTCGATTGTGTGCTGCACCAGGTTGGTCTGGGTGCACTCCTCTTCGCGTGCAGCGAAAATCTCAGCGAACTGTTGGAGCAGGTCTTTCAGCTGTTGACTCTGCTGAGGGTCCAGCCCTTCACTGCTCCGCTGATACAGATCCTGGATGGCGGCAACAGTGTCCGGCGAGGGTGTCTGAGGAATGGTAGCCTCAATGAGGGTCGTCGTCATTGTTGGTGGGCTGGGCAGTGTCATCATCCCCTCGGTTGGCAGTGGAGGTGGGGGCGGCGGCGGCGGCGGCGGCATGGTGACAGGTGGAGTTGGCTGGATGTGGATACATCCCACCTTCCTCTCTGGACGGCGCCGGAGGGCCAGGGTCTCTGTGCCAAGGTGAATGGCATTACTCGACACATCGACCAGAGCCCCCCAGTGAGTCAGCAAATCTAGCCCGATGATGCAAGGGTCTTGTATTTCAGCCAACCAAAACTCGTGGGTGGCTGCAACTTTCCCTGCCCGCACCTGCAGTGCTCTCTTCCCCAGCATGCTGGTTAGTTCTCCAGTCACAGTTCTGATTTTACAGGTGGTGGGCCTCCACTCTGTCTCTGGCAGCACCCCTGGATGCACAATGGAGATGGTGGACCCTGTGTCCACAAGGGCCCAGCAGCGGTGTCCACCAATGGAGCAACAAAGATAGAGACCGTGTGCGTGGCCCACTCTGCCGATCTGGGAAGAGTTCTTAATGGGGGATATGGTCGGTTGGCTGGGTAGCAGTCTCCCCGCGGTGCCACCCCATTCTAGTTTTCCGACTGGGGAGTGCTACGGCGTCGTGGTGCAGGGGCAGGGTAGTCACGGGCCTTGTGCCCCGCTTCTCCACAGCGGTAGCATGGATCACGAGGCGACCAAGGTCTGAAGGGTGGTTGGCGTCGTCCTGGTTGCTTTCGGCGTGGTGACGGACAAGCCTGGCAGACGACCCCTCTTTCGACGTCTGCTTCATCTGCCTGGACCTCAGCCTGACGCACTCGGGGTCTTGGTTGGTTGTGTGGGGCCATCACAGCCTCCACCCTCTCTGCCTCTTCCAATGCAGTCTTGAAGGCTGTAGGTGCCGTGATGCGGAGGTGCTCCTTCAACCTCTCTGGGGTGAGCCCCTGGATGAAGGCACTCAGGGCTAACTCGTCACGAGCTGCTGGATCAAAGGTGGGGTAGCCACGATGTGCAAAGAAGTGCACGTCTGCTGCATAGGTTCCCAGGGTCTCGCCCTCTTGGCGGCGCCGGCGGGCCAGTCGGTCTCGCATGCTGTCAGTAGAGACCCGTTGACCAAAGCGTCGGTCTAAAGCAGCGGCCAGTGTCTCGTAATCCTGCTGTTCTGACGGCATAAGGTCGAGCAATACCTGCAGCGCATTCCCTTCGAGCGCCAAGGCAACATGAGCAGCAGTGTCTTGGGTGCTCCATTGGTTGTAACTTGCTACCAGTTTCACTTGAGCTAGGTATGGCTCCAGGGCTGTGATGCCCGCATACCGTGGGAGCTTGAAGATGCTTGGGGATGGCAGCATCACATTAGCAGGGGGTGCTGGGGTTGTAGTGACGTTGGTCAGCGAAGTGTTGACGGTGACCGGTGACGTAATGGCGGCGGCCGGCGGCGACATGACGGCTGTTGATAGTGGATGGGCCGTGGCCGGTACCGGCGATGAGACGGCGGTGGAGACGGCGGCGGCTGGCGATGACATGGTGGCGGCTGGCGGCGGCATGGCGGCTGTTGATAGTGGATGGGTGGCGGCCGGCGCCGGCAATGAGACGGCGGTGGAGACAGCGGCGGCCGTCGCTG
This sequence comes from Lampris incognitus, assembly GCF_029633865.1. Classification (NCBI taxonomy): domain Eukaryota; kingdom Metazoa; phylum Chordata; class Actinopteri; order Lampriformes; family Lampridae; genus Lampris; species Lampris incognitus. The sequence continues at coordinate 113,051,884 of NC_079211.1, forward strand.
GCGATGAGACGGCGGTGGAGACAACGGCGGCCGGCGATGACATGGCGGCGGCATGACAGCTGTTGAAATCAGAGTAGGCCGCGACTTCTCGGCGGCAGTTGCCGCCTCCGAATCGCTGAACCGGCCGGCCGTGTCGGGTCCTGAAGGACGGGGGGCGCTGGCTCCGTCCGCCCTTCTCCGCGGGACATCTTCTTCCGAGCGGCGATGCTCTCTCCCCGGGAAAGCTCTTTTTCCAGACACTCGATGAAGTCCTCAATCTGCCGGAGCTTTACATCGAAGCTTCTTCTTGACGTTGCCATCTTCGATTTGTGGGTATTGGCTGCAATCACACTTCTGACACCAGTGTGGCGAACGTAGAAGCAATGACAAAGGTAACTTTGCAGCCCCTTTGTTGAACTAACACAGAAACAAGAACTTACAGAAATGTGACACAATACATGGGGGTCATCAACTCGAACAACAAAGTTGTTCAGGGTTTCAGTTACAAGGTTACACAACACAACAGAATGGCAACTACAATTACACCACAACAAATAGTAATCACATAAAACCACATAAAACACTTACAAAACATTTAATAACAACTGACAATCTGCATGCAGTGCCTGATGGGTAAAACAGGACAATTGGCACAATTCTGACGTGGTAGCAACTTCGCTACAATATGTTTCTTTACTTCAACGACCCACGTCACACTCCTTCTCCCCTTCTTACAGTCACTTATATCCTATCTTGTCCTCTAGCTTCCCCTACTGTCCTCCAACTGCATCAACTCAAGACATCACATATCCCCTTTGCAAAAGATAACATTTCCATCACCAACTATACAATCACTGCGGTGCTTATGCTGAACTGTACAAGCTATGAACAGTCTTACAATAACAACAGAATACCTCGACCATGAAACAAATAACAGTTTCGAAATAACAGTCTCATGCTGACACTACTAGGTCATTAAAAAAAATAACAGTTTTGAAAAAACAGTTTCATACAGACAGTACTTTGTCTATAAGAAATAACAGTCTCAAAATAACAGTTTCATACCAACAATAGGCTACTCTTGTTTTAGTTTACCGTCCTCACATAACATAGTCCTGTGCCCAAGCGGGCGGCCTCCTGACCCCCTCGCAGAGGGGGCTGAGCATGTAGTGGGTCAGACTGGACTCGGCTACAGTCTATGTCAGGTCCCTCGGGAGGAAGGGCCTGCCCAGGGTCCAGGTGACCCTGAAGGGGTAGGGCTGACGTGAGATAAGATGCATTCCAGGTGCGCCCATCAGACAGTCTGTAAATGTACTGGCCTCTTTACTCATGCACCTGAAGAGGGCGAGAGTAGTTTGACTGTCTCTTGCATAGTATACCTGGTCTCCTAACTCTGACCCAAGACCCAGGAGGAAAGTGCACTGCTTTTGCCCTTCTCTTCTTGTCTGCATACTCCTTCATCTTCCTCTGCTTCTCTTTCACTGTTTGTGCTGTGTTTTATGCTTGTAGGGATGTGACAGGCTGTGGTTTGTGGAGGCCTGTCACATGGGGTTTGGTGTGCATCTGATGTCTGTGCAAAAGCTCTACAGATGAGCATTGAGTGGTGGCATGCCTGGTTGCCCTGTAGTCTCTGGTTGATGCTGTCCACTCCTTTCCTTCTATTTTCGCAGTCAGTAGACTATCCTTCAGACATCGATTAAATCTCTCAATTTACCCATTGGCCTGGGGCTAGTGGAGTGAGGAGCGTTTGTGTGCAATTCCCCTGTCCTTGAGAAAAGATTCAATTTCTTGTGAAATCAGTTGACTACCATTTTCTGAGATTAACTCTTTTGGGTTTCCTCCCCTGCTGAACACTGTAGACAGGGAGTGGATCACTGATGCAGAAGTAACTTGGGACATGAATGCAACCTCAGGCCACTTGCTAAAGTAAACTATGAGGGTAATAGCAAAACAGCAACCAGGGACTGTGGACTCAAAAGGGCCTACGATGTCTATTGCTACTTTTTCCCATGCAGCGTCTGGGAATGGAACAGGTTGCATAGGCATAGTATGTGTAACAGCTGTCTTGTCATGCTGCTGACATGTGAGGCAAGATTTGATTGTGGCTGTCAGTACTGAGCCACAGGCTTGGACTCAAAACGTAGACTCAGTCTCAGTTAACAAAAATCAGTCCTTTTAATAAAAATGAGGTCGGTACACAGGTGATCAGATAACAAGGCAACAGTGTCCAAATCGGCAGGCGAAAGGCGATGTCAAGGCAAAAACAGGTCAGGAAACTATAGGGCTCAAGAAACTCACACAAGGAAAAAATGCTGGAAAACTGTCACAAGGTACAAGATGAACTGGCACAGAAGGAGGGGACCACTAAGACTATATACTCTGGAGGAGGGGAGACAATGAGACACAGGTGCAACACATTAGGGCAGGGCAGGTAATCACACAGGAGGGAGACACATGAAGGCAGGAAGTAAAGAACCTTAAACGGGACAAGAGGTGAGTATCAAAATAAAACAGGAAGTACAAGACAAAGAACACTGGGAGAAACAAAAGATAACTTAACTATCCAGACAGGGCGTGACAGTACCCCCTCCCCTCTACGGCTGGCTCCAGATGGCCCAGGGTCGCGGGGGTGGGACTGATAGAAGTCCCAGATGAAGGATGTGGCACAGGGAGTGGGCAAAGCTGACAAGAAGCTGGGCATCGGGAGACCTTACTGCGAGCACACACCAGACAGGCTGCCACATACTCTGTCACCTCCTTCTCCATGACAGGCCACCAGAACCGCTGTCGTGTGATGAACAAGGTCCTGCGTACTCCAGGGTGACAGGATAACCGGGAAGAGTGGGACCAGTGGATGACCTGTGAACGCAAGACAGGAGGCACAAACAGCCGGTTCGCCAGGCAGCCGGCCAGAGGTTGACAGTTCACATTGGCCTAATTGACCCTTCTCTCAATGTCCCAAGTGACAGAACCCACAACACACGAGGGAGGAAGAATGGGAGTAGGATCTTTACAAGAGTTCTCGGAGGGAAACAAATGGGAGAGAGCATCAGGCTTTAAGTTCTTGGAGCCAGGGCGATAAGACAGGGTGAAACGGAACCGGTTGAAAAAGAGAGCCCACCTTGCCTGCCAAGAGTTGAGCCTCTTGGCCGTCCTCAAGTACTCAAGGTTTTTATGATCCATCCAGACGAGAAAAGGCTGTTCGGCCCTTTCAACCAGTGCCTCCACTCCTCCAATGCCACCTTGATGGCAAGCAGCTCATAGTTGCCAACATCATAGTTTCTCTCAGAGGCCAACAGCTTGTGGGAAAGAAAGGCACAGGGGTGTAGCTTATTGTCCTTAGCCAACCTCTGAGAGAGAACAGCTCCCACCCCCACATCTTAGGCATCCACCTCCACCACAAACTGCAGGTTGGGGTCAGGCAACGTGAGGACAGGAGCTGAGGTGAAGTTGGTCTTCAGTCTCTGGAAAGCGAGCTCAGCCCAGGGGTTCCACTGGAAGCTAAGCTTAGAAGAGGTCAGTGCATGAAGGGGGGCAGCAACAGAACTAAAATTTCTGATGAACTTTCTGTAAAAGTTAGCAAACCTCAGGAATCGTTGAACCTCCTTACGGCTAGTGGGAGTGGGCCAATCTACAACAGCGCTAACCTTTTCTGGGTCCATCCTGACCTCCCCCTCAGACACGATGAACCTCAGGGAGGACACGGAGGGCACGTGAAACTCACACTTCTCAGCTTTGACAAAGAGTTGGTGGTGGAGGAGGTGCTGGAGGACCCACCGGACGTGCTGAATATGAGTTTGCTCATCAGGGGAGAAGATTAAGATGTCGTCCAGGTAAACAAAAACAAACTCATTGAGCATATCCCGGAGGACGTCGTTCACCAGGGCCTGAAAGACAGCTGGGGCATTGGTAAGTCCAAACGGCATGACCAGGTACTCGTAATGACCACTGGGAGTGTTAAATGCTGTCTTCCATTCATCCCCCTCCCTTACTCTAACTAGGTGATAAGCATTCCTTAAATCCAGTTTAGTGAAAACCTTAGCACCATTTAGTAGTTCAAAAGCAGTGGAAATTAAAGGAAGGGGGTACCTGTTGCGAACGGTGATCTCGTTGAGTCCTCTGTAGTCAATGCAAGGCCGCAGGGTTTTATCCTTCTTGTCAACGAAGAAGAACCCAGCGCCAGTGGGGGAGGAGGAAGGCCAAATAATCCCTGCAGCCAGGGATTCCTCAACGTACTTTCTCATGGCCTGGGTTTCAGGAGCTGACAGGGAATACAGGCGATCCTTGGGTGGTGAAGTTCCAGGGAGCAGGTCAATGGCGCAGTCATAGGCCCGGTGCAGAGGCAAAGATATGGCACGGGCCTTGCTAAAAACCTCCTTAAAGTCATGGTAGCAGACGGGAACCCGGGAAAGGTCGGGAAACTCTGGGTCCAGGCTGGGGGAATTCTGGGAGGTGTTAGGGGGTTGAAGCTCTGACAGCAAAGGTTGAGAGGGTGAGAAACAGTTCATTGCACAAGTCTTTCCCCATGAAATTACCTGCCCTGTTTTCCAGTCTATATGGGGGCTGTGGAGTTTTAGCCAGGGGTATCCCAGGATAAGTGGGTGCTGAGGAGCTCGAAAGACATGAAAGCTGATTCTTTCAGTGTGACAGTCGGGAAAGACAGGTGCAGTGACTGAGTGCGATGGGTGACCTTACATAATAGCCTGCCGTCCAGGGCACTGGCATCCAGGGGCTGGTTGAGGCAGAAGGTTTTGAGGCCCAGCTTCCTGGCTAGATCGAAGTCCATTAGGTTAGCATGTGAGTCGGAATCAACTAGGACTGGACGCTTAAGAGAAAATGCAGAGGAGATGAGAGACACTAGAGGTTGCAAACGAGAGGGATTAGAAACAGTCAAAGTACGGCTCACCAGTGCCCTCACCTTCACTGGCGAGCCCGGTCTTTTAACGGGCAGAAGGCGATGAAGTGGCCCAGTTGGCCACAGTAGATGCAGTGACCCTCTGAAACTCGTCACTGGCGTTCCTCTGGGTCAGGTGGGTTCGGCCAAGCTGCATAGGTTCCTCCGTGTCTGGGGGAGGAGCTGTGATAGGGTCAGCAGGAGGAGTGCGTCGCCAGGAAGAAAAAGAAGAGCTGCTGACCTGTTGCCTCCGCTGGAGCGGCGGGGAACTGCAGGGTCTGGTTCTGCCTCTCTCTCTCATACAGACGCTTCTCAATCTTAATAGCCAGGGCTATAAGGGAATCTAGCTCTGCAGGTAGGTCCAGGGGGGCTAATTGGTCTTCGAGAGTGTCAGAAAGTCCATCAAGAAAAGCATCAAACAAAGCTGGCTGGTTCCAATCACTCTCTGCTGCTGGAGTGCGGAACTCTATGGCGTAATCAGAGACCCTCTTCTTACCCTGTCGCAGTCTCACCAGGGCTCGGGCTGCCTCCCGTCCAGGGGCTGTCTGCTGGAAGATCTGGGTGAAGGTCTTGGAGAACAGCGAAAGTGAATTGCAGACAGGTGATTTCCGACTCCACTCTGCCGTCGCCCAGGCCTCCGCTTTCCCAGTCAGGTGAGAAATAATATGTGCAATCTTTGAGCTGTCAGAGGGGAGGGCAGCAGCCCGAAGCTCAAAATGCAAATCACACTGGGTTAGAAAAGCTCTGCAGTCACCTGTGTCTCTGGAGAAACGCTCTGGTCTGGAAAGATGGAGAGGCAGGGATGGAGTCGCGGGCGCTGGAGAAGCAGCATCGGACGCAGAACCAGGAGGTGCTGCCGGTGTCGATTCGCCAGAGCCCGCAGGGTTCTGCGTCTTCCGCATCTGGTCAAAGAGATGGTTGAGCTGGGTTCTGAAAGCTGCCAAGAGGGACTCCTGACGGTCTGTCAGCTCCTTCACTTCATGGGGAAGAAGACTGATCTGTTCATCTTGATTCTGGATCTTGTGAACCTGTGCCCGGAGCACAGAGCACACTGTATCTGAGTCCGCTGAGTCCATGTTATGGCCAGTTCGTACTATCAGTACTTAGCCACAGGCTTGGACTCAAAATGCAGACTCAGTCTCAGTTAACAAAAATCAGTCCTTTTAATAAAAATGAGGTCGGTACACAGGTGATCAGATAACAAGGCAACAGTGTCCAAATCGGCAGGTGAAAGGTGAGGTCAAAAAAGGCAAAAACAGGTCAGGGAACTATAGGGCTCAAGAAACTCACACAAGGAAAAAATGCTGGAACGCTGTCACACAGAACAAGAGGAACTGGCACAGAAGGAGGGGAACACTAAGACTATATACTCTGGAGGAGGGGAGACAATGAGACACAGGTGCAACACATTAGGGCAGTGCAGGTAATCACACAGGAGGGAGACACATGAGGGCAGGAAGTAAAGGACCTGAAACGAGACAAGAGGTGAGTATCAAAATAAAACAGGAAGTACAAGACAAAGAACACTGGGAGAAACAAAAGATAACTATCCAGACAGGGCGTGACAGTGACTTCGACTTGTGCATCCATCCCAGGCCACCAGTAGAGGTCCCTGAGACGTTGTTTTGTTCTGACGATGCCCTGATGTGTCTCGTGAGCCAGTCGTATCAGTTGTGGCTGCAGTTGCTGTGGCACCAGTAGACGGTGGTCTCCCCGCAGGACATATCCATCCACTATGGACAGTTCTGCTCTCAGTCTGTAGTAGGGTGTCAGTGTTGGATCCAGACCTGAGTGTGGCCAACTTGTGGTGATGAACTCGCGCAGCTGTGACTGAACAGAGCATGCTTGACAGGTCTCCTTGAATTCATCTGCAGACACAGCTGAGAAGCTGCCAATGAGTGCCACCACCTCCAGCTCATCCTCCTGTCCCTGACCAGCAGTTAGCAACGGGAACCTGGACAGACAGTCAGATGTGACATTTTCTGTGCCAGGTCTGTACTGCATGTCATAATTAAATGACAGCAACCTAGCCAACCACCTAGCTATACGCATACCAGCTCTGTCCAGCCGCTTAGAGGAGAGTAGAGTAGTGAGGGGGCTGTGGTCTGTACGTAATGTGAAGTGTCTGCCCAACAGGTAGGTCCTCCATTTCTCTGTAGCCCAGACACACCCCAAAGCTTCTTTCTCCACCGTGGAGTACTTCCGCTCTGCTGATGAAAGCATGCGTGACGCGAATGTCACTGTTCTCTCTGAGTTGTCTGGGTGTATTTGTGTCAGCACAGCCCCAGCCCCATAATCTGAAGTGTTAGTGGTTACGATGGTGGGCAGATCAGGGTCAAACAAGGTCAGCGCGGGACTGTGTACAATCAACTGTTTCACTGTTTCAAATCTCTGCTGTGCACTTGCGGTCCAGACATATGCAGCATCTCCTCGCAACAGGCTGCGCATAGGCTCCATCAATGAGGAGTAGTTGGGAATGAACTTTGCATACCATGAAGTGAGCCCCAGAAAGGAGTGGAGGCCAGAGGCATCTTTGGGGGCAGGTGCCTGCAACACTGCCTCCACATGACAGGGGTCTGGCTGTATCCCCTGGGCTGATCCTGTCCTCCAGGATCACTGTGGGCGTAGCATCCATTCTGAGATCATTCAGTAATAGTCTCAGCCAGGTACTCTCTTGAGCAGCTTGACTGAGTGCGACGTACTCGGCTTCTTTCAGTGTGCTTGGCTCTATGACACAACACACACTGGCATAATGATCAACAGTCACTATATCAGCAAACTCATCATATCCATATCTCATTGGAGCCCTTCTGATTCTGCCGCCTTCTCTAGCAGCTTCATCGACAGTGACCTCGTCATCTGGTGTTCCACTCTCATCTGTGTTCATGGTTACCCCGTTCTCTGAGTAGGTCACTTCCAGTAGAAGTCTGATTCATTAAAGATGACATCACGATGAATTAGAATCCTCCTTTTCTCTTCATCAAACAGGCGATAGCCTTTGGCATTGTTTGCATATCCCATGAAACGAAGCTTCACAGCCTTCTTGTCCAGTTTTCTTCTCTCTATGTCTGGGATATGTGCATAAGCAACACAGCCAAACACTCTCATGTGACTCATGTCCGGCTTTTTGCCACACCATCTCTCGTAGGGTGTCTCTTGCTTCAGGACAGATGTGGGCAGCCTTTTCTGCATGTAAGCTGCGGTTGCTACAGCCTCTGCCCATTATATCATTGGCACCTTAGCATGAGACAGCGTACTTCTAGCTGCTTCAATTAATGTCCTATTTTTTCTTTCTGCAACACCATTTTGCTGTGGTGAGTGAGGTACAGTCATCTCATGGTGGATACCTTGAGCCTTCAAATATTATTGAAACTCCTTTGATGTGTACTCACCACCATTGTCTGTTCTCAGTCTCGTGACATTCAGCCCACACTGACCGGAGAATGTTTTCTCAAATTCCTTGAAGTTGCTAAGGACTTCACTCTTCTGTTTCAGAAAGTCTACCTTGCAGCATCTAGAGTAATCATCGATAAAAGTCACAAAATATTTTGCTCCACCTATAGATTCAGTCTGCATGGGACCACAGACGTCACTATGGATCAGCTGTAACTTGCGTTTGGAACGGATTTCTCCAACTGCCTTGTATGGCTTTCTAGACAGCTTGCCTTCCACACATCCTTCACAGAAAGGAACCTCTTTCTCTGCAGAGAAGTCCACTCCATTCACCAGATCTTTTAGTTCCTTCAGCTTGGTGGTGTGACCCAGGCACTGGTGCCACAGGCTGGCTGCTACTGATGTACTTGATGCACCATGACAGACAGACGAACTTCCTTCGACTTTCAGCAAATACAGCCCGTCAGATCTTTGTGTTCCCATTCATTGAAGAGTTCCATCTTTTCCACGTATGTAGCAGCGAGACTTCTTGAACTGCACCGTATTTCCTTTTCTGGCAGCAGCTCCCACTGAGAATAGATTCCCAGATAGCTTTGGAACATACAGCACGTCATACATTGTGACATTTTTTACATCACTTACTTTGAAAGTCATTCTCATTTTGACATTGCCAAGTCCTAGGGCGTCAACCACCCTGCCGTCACCGAGTTTCACAGACTGTGCTTTTGAGAATTGCTGGTAGTCTTGAAGAATTCTTAATCACATGTCATGTGCTTTGATGCTCCCGAATCAATCAACCATTCGACCTGTTCTGGCCTCTCAGTCGGTTTGCCTCTTTAGTGACAAAGGCACTTTCAGACGAATCTTCTGCATCTTCACACATCATGCTTTTGGCCTTGTGGGTTTTCTTTTTCTTTTTCCAACTTGAACAGTTGCGCTTTATATGTCCTTCTTTCCCACATTTGTAACATCTCCACGTGCTTGGTCTTTCAGCTCCCACTGCCTTGGAGTTAGCCTGCATATCTCCACGAAATTGTGATGACATGGCTGATGCACCACCTGACATAGCACCACTGGAGTTATCATTAGCATTCACTCGCTTTTGCTCTTCATTTTTTAATGCTTGCTGAACAAACTGCAGTGTCAAATTGTCAATCTTTGTTTATAGTGCAGTGACAATTGGAGCAAAGCTTGGTGGCAAACTACCCAAGAGTGTTATAATTTGGTCTTCCTCTTCAATCACAGAACCTATTGCTCCTAGCTTATCAGTCAGTTCCTTCATTCGTTTTAAATGTTCATTTAAACTTTCTCCTTCCTTCATTTCACATCTGAATTTTTTCTTCAGGAACAGTTTATTTGCCGAAGTATCTCTCTCAAAATGTCCTTTCAGCGTGTTCCACGCCTCTTTTGGAGTCTGGCAGCTTGTTTTTTTTTTTTTATAAATTTATTTCTGATTTTTCGCTTTTTTCTCCCAATTTAGTGGCCAATCGATCCCTATTTTAATTCAAACACCCACCCTCGCACTGTATGCATTCGCCAACTGCATCTCTCCGGTCGGCAGTTTCGAAGGAGACCGCCTCGCCACTTTCGTAACAAGGCGACTCCAAGCCGAACCACTGTTTTTCCGACACACACAGAGACGCATTCACGTGACGAACACAAGCCGACTCCGCCCCCCTCCCGAAGACAGCGTTGCCAATGATCGCTGCTTCGTCGAGTCCGGCCATAGTCGGATCTGACGAGACCGGGGCGCGAACCCCAGTCCCCAGTGGGCAACTGCATCGACACAGAGCCGATGCTTAGACCGCTACGCCACCGCGGACCTGGAGTCTGGCAGCTTATTATCAGGTACAACTGGGGTGTACTTACATTCAGCACTAACACAGAGAATGCCTTCTATCTCCGTTTCGTGAATTCAGCTTGTAGTCCATGGGCCAGACGATATTTCGGTACACTCAAGGTGGCAAAACTTACTTATAATTTTTGAAAGGATCCATGTCTGTAGATGATATTTTGTTATGATAACCATTCCTGAGTGGCAGCTGTATCACAGTTATCAGCTCATGAAGTTAACCACCCCCTAAAGTAAATTGCATTTTAGACGCTGGTGCATATCCTGGTTTAGCCTCATGGTCAGGACATTTTTCAATGTTCTATAATATTGTCTTTGGTATCATTTTAAAGGGGACCTTCTTAGCTTTCATTCAAGCCCTGTTGTGGATATTTCTCACAAATATAGAGGTCACTTGAGCTCTTCAACCCGTCAATAACACACATCTTTCTGCAATTTTCGCCTAAACTATATACTTTCTTTTAGCCCTGCAGCATCTAGGAATATCAGGGACACAAAACACAAAAACTGGAATACTCACAGGACTGTAAAGATTCAGGAAATGTGTAATATACCCATACTATTTCATTGTGTGAGGTGATTGTGAGCCTTAAATGAGAACTAGACCAAAGCAAGTTAGGTCACAAACTGGTCTCTATACATTTGTTTAAATACACAATCAAAATACATGATAAACAGGAATACCATAGTGAGGTAATGAACTTTTTTAATATTTTAAACAACATTGACATTTACATATACTTAGTCAATGATACATGTAATCCCATATCATTAGTGGGTATATGTAATGGTAATGGGTAGGGTAATGGGTATATGTGAATATGGTTACATTATTGTTATCAAGCTCTGGGTAACCAAGTCCAGAATCAACATCCTGTGCATCAATAGACTACTACCACAGTAATACCATCAGAATCATCACACTGTCATTCATCAAACTGCTCGTTTCTCTCATCATCTGACTCCCCAAGTTCAAAGTCCAGTTCTGGACCATCCCGCTGTTTTTGGTTACTGCAGGTCTGTAACCTGCACATGTCTGTGCATGGAAGTCCATTTGACAGGCACATGCAGCTTGGCATTTTGCATGAATGCACACACTTGCATGTTAGCATTTCCAAGACCACATCTGGTGCAGGTGGGGAGCGCATCCAGTAAATGGCCAGCTTGCCTTCATCGTCTGTCCATCCATACTCAGTAGGGCTTGGCACCACAGGGTTAGCCTGCAGACAGCACTTCCATATTGCTGCCTGATAGTTGGCTCGTTGAACATGCATAAAGAGACAGTCTCTACATGGTGGCAGCTGGCTGGACTCAACCTCTCCCCTTTTGGTGCAGAAGAGCTGGTAACGCAGTTTGTTCACCTCAGCAGTGCTGCTATTAGCAACATACATCCGACAGGTGAACTGCTCAATTTTCTGGAACAGCTCATCACTCACATTCCATGTCTGTCCCAGTTGACTAAAAGTCTCTTGGCAGGAAGTGTGCTTTCTCACTATCTTCAGGGCATTCAGCTTCCCTCGACCAGCGAATGCACTGACAGTGTCGCAGCCTGTGAAGGCATGTAAGCCAATTAGGCTGTCACAGATGCTGTCTCCAAGTGAACTTGCCAGTTTGGTGATGTCGACAAACCGTGTGCGGTTCTGAGTCCCACACTTCTGGTAGGTGGGACAGGTGATGTCCTTCTGGAAGCCAAGACAAAGCACCATGACATCAGTGTCCTCAGCTGTGATGATAACTGACTTTGAGCCCGCATTTGCTGCATGCAATGCATGCAGGAGCAGACGGGTGTCAGCTTCTTCATGTGTGGAGTGCAGTTCTGCTGCTTCCTCACACCCATCTTCTGTCAACTTGTAGCAGGTTTCCTCACAGGTCATGTACAACACCTTGCCATGCAGCATAGCTCTGTATCGTGGGAGTTTCCACTCTTCCACCAGAAACTTGATGAGACTGGTCTTGTTGGAGGAACTGCACAGAAATTTTCTCCACTGCTGGACGTGGTGTCCCCCTGCAAGATTCTTGTACTGGAGAGTGATGTCTCCACCCCGGTTCAGTCGTTCAGCATCTTTGATCGAAGTCTGGTGATAGACATCAAAAACAACATCAATCCTCCCACTCTGTGCTCCCTCATGGAGGACCTGGGTCAAGGCTGACTCTGCCACCTGTGCAAAGGTTTTGTTGTTGCCATTCATTTTTTGGACCAGGCTCATCCCATCAATGATGGAAGTAGATGGGATTGGGATGTCTTCTGCAGGAGATACATTCTTTTCAAGCTCTCTGGCAAGTGCAGCCTTGTTTGTTTTTCGTAAGGACCCATCAGCATTTGCCAGTGCCCACGGTAGTGGGCCCAATGGGTAGGCAAGGACATCCTTCAGATTCACCTTCCTGCTTTCAGCCACCAGGATCATGTGACTGAAAAGGTTTCTATCTGCCTTCAGAACCACATCCTGTGCTTTCTTTCCATGAGCTTGTTTTGTGCTGACATTGGAGAATGTTTTCAGACTTTGCTTGGTCATCTTGTCGTGGAATTTCACAGGTGGTGGGTCTGCATCTAACCTTGTTTGCTGGAATGCTTGGTAGGCCTCTTCTCCTTTCTCAAGAGCTCTCAAGAGATCTATGGTGACATCAGGTGGAGCCATGTTGCCAGTGGAGAGGCTAACCAAATCAATCTCATCAGGGGACATAGGATTGAGCCAGTTATTCTCCATAAGGTCCATGAGAGACTGGACATCTGCTTCATCTCTCTTGATCCTTGGACTCTGTAGATCTGGATGAGACCATTTGCACCTGCCTTGACCTGTCAGGTCTCTCAGCTGTCTGAGGTACATGCTTCTATACTAAGCTGTGAGATAATATTTGGTCACAGCTCCTGGCTTCAAGCTGAATCCCTTTGTCCCTCCAGCTGTTTGGGTGTCTTTGTTCACCGTTTCTTCCATAGCTTGGTCAACAGGGATTCGGCCAAAGGGATTGGTGGAGCCCAGTTGGACTGAGAAGCCTCCTTCCATGAATTCTGTGCACACATCTGGGTGTGTGATGGGCAGCTCAGACATCTGGGCGTAGTAGTAGGGGAGGTAGCGTGCATAATTCCTCCTGTCATAAGCAAAGCACCATGGGATCATTGCTCGAATGCTAGCCAAGTGTAGCATCCAGTCTCCCTCTCTGGATGCTCGGATGAGCCCCAACAAGATTTCAACCATGTCCAAATAGGACATCTAGAAGTTCGAGAGGCTGCCGTTTCCACCTCTAAGGAACTCACGGTAGACTTCAAATAGATCCATGATGCGTGTACAAGAGCTGTTCTCGAGGACCTCCTTCAAAGCATGTTGTGAGACTTCTTTCCCAAGGCTGTCAATGGTCTTCAGTGTCTCATTCAGGTGAACCATGTAATTCCTGTGAGTTTCTTCCAACCAGGACAGGAAACCATTCAAGGTCAGTCGCATGAGAGCCTCATACAGGAGCTTGTGTAGTCACACTGCCCTGTTGTACTTGCGGCCATCCATAACACCAGCAATTGAGCCTTCTGCAATCATGCCAGACTCGATGCAGAGGTCTTTGAGTCCAGCATCTTGGAAACACTTTCCTATTATTGCCAGCAGTGTGCAGATGGTGTGGAATACCCCAAGCCTAACAATGATATCATGGAACTTGTCATGGTGTTTCCATGTGATCTCGACAGCCTTCGCATACAGGGCTTGGTCAAAGACACTGACAATCTTCCTCAGGCCTAAGCACTGCATGATGCTCAGTGACTGGTTAAGCACCTCGTTGACAGTAGACATTTGTGTCGCTGGAGCATTGATGGTAGGCAGATAGCCTATATTGTCGGGGATGACCGTCATCTCTCCTCGAGTCAGGATGTTGAAGCCTGTCCAGCTGCTGACTGACTGTTCTTCTTGTTGTGACATGCGTGCTAGGACCCAAAGAAGGTTTTTCTCTCTGGCAAGCTTAGTATTGGCTGCAGTATCGGCATCTGACTTTTTGCTTTGTGGTGGCCCTACCCGTTGTCCAGCATTGTAAGTTGGTAACATTGGTGGGGGTCCATCAATGCTTCTCTTCTTTGTTTTGGGAACAGTGGGCATGGGTTGGACAGGAAGTGGGTTGACTGGCTTTGCTTGCACAGCAATCCCATTGACTCTGTGAGATGTTCCCTCACCACTGACAGTTTCTTCAAGACGGTCGATATTGTCCCAGGCTAAAGTTGTGAATATGCCAGGATGGATGTTAGCTGGAAGGGCAATGCCACTCCCTGATGATGAGAGTTTCTGGAGACACAGGGCAGTGTTGATCTCTTCCATCTGTGAATAGGACACACTGTGACCAAGTCGGTTGAGGATGTTTATCAACTCTACATTTCCTGTCAACGATTTGACACTGAATGGCAGAACAATGTGCTTGGAAGGCTTGGTATTTCCACATGTCACTGCATATACTATGTCATGGCCAAATGACTGCAGAAGGCACTGCACTCTCTGGGATGCATGATCAGGATCATTTGAGCCTGTGAGTAGAGAGTACAGGAAGATAATGAGCGACTCTGGAATGGTAGGACATTCTGCTTCTGGTTTGACTTCAGGCGGCCAGGTTTGAGGAACATCTTGACTTTTAATGTCTGCTCTCAATTTGGTGGCTGCTTTGGCTATAAAATCTTGCGCACTGACACTTTTCAGGGTCTGCAGCTCCCTTTTGAGAGACTGATTTTCTTTGGCAAGTTCCCTCATGGACAAGTTATCGGGATCAAGAATTTGCTTCATAGTGAAGATACTGCGACACTTTCTGTGGTAGTAGATTGCTGGAATCTGTCCCTCAGGAATGTCTTTTGCCAGTTTCAAAACTGGTGCATGATTTCGTATCTGAGCTGCCCTGAGCAGAGTTCTCCATGAGTCGACACTTTGTAGTGAAACCAGCTTATCTGTATCATCAGAACAGTGGATAATGCACTCCACCCGTGGGCGCTTTGGTATTGGGTAAAAACTTGCTTGTTCACCAGTGGCCATATTCAGTCAGTTTTCACCTGCCACATACAAACAAATACATGTAACTTAGGTGTATGAACACTACTAAAACAAAGTTTACTTTGCTTCACCAGCGTCATATTACCATTATTTATCTTACATAGCCACAAATAGATACATTACCTAGTTGCTATGCAACAGCTGTATTTTGTCCACATGAGGCCGCTAAAATCAAGACAAGATGAAAGTTCCTCGTAGCCACTTTAACTAATCATATTAACATATACATTAAAAGAACATGCTAACATTATGGGAAATTAGCTTACAATATTCTCCAGGGTGAGACAAGAAGATAGATACCAGTTTCCTCTATATGTGTTTAGTAGAAAGCTATCTGGCTGCACGTTAGCCTAGCTTAGCACAATGAATGGAAGTACACAGTACTGGTTATCCTTGGTTGTTGGCCAACTAAGAACTGTCCCAGAGTTTAAGCTAGGCTAATCAGTACCAGGGGTGTTGAAATGCTATATTTGTAAAAATCTGGGCAAATACACAATCGTGAGAGGCACAGAAACAGGTTTCCTGAAAGAAAAATGAAATAGCTGCTCATTTGGAAAGGTTATCATGTATTATTTTACTTCTGTTAGTGTACCAAATAAAATGGCACCAGTGAAGTTGTGTCACCTTGGGTGATATCGATATCTGGTCTGACCCATGGACTAACTGGCTTTGGTCTAGTTAGTTTCTTAGTAATAATGCCCTTCTAATTTAAGGTTCACAATCACCTCACACAATGAAATAGTATGGGTATATTATACATTTCCTGAATGTTTACAGTCCTGTGAGTATTCCAGTTTTTGTGTTTTGTGTCCTTGATATTCCTAGATGCCACAGGGCTAAAAGAAAGTATATAGTTTAGGCGAACATTGCAGAAAGATGTGTGTTATTGACGGGTTGAAGAGCTCAAGTGACCTCAATATTTGTGAGAAATATCCACAACAGGGCTTGAATGAAAGCTAAGAAGGTCCCCTTTAAAATGATACCAAAGACAATATTATAGAACATTGAAAAATGTCCTGACCATGAGGCTAAACCAGGATATGCACCAGCGTCTAAAATGCAATTTACTTTAGGGGGTGGTTAACTTCATGAGCTGATAACTGTGATACAGCTGCCACTCAGGAATGGTTATCATACCAAAATATCATCTACAGACATGGATCCTTTCAAAAATTATAAGTAAGTTTTGCCACCTTGAGTGTACCGAAATAGGAAATTTTGGGCTCTGGCCCATGGACTATTGTGCGTGTACATTAGCATCTGCGGCTAGGATATCCGTCTCCATTAGCATGCCCCATAGTCTTTTCGCTTTCAGCAAGTGTTCCATCTGAAATTTCCACATTGCCCAGTTCTCTGGTCCGCTCAGCTTGTCAATAAACAGCTTATCTTCCATTGTGAATTCCGCAACACCGTTTATCTCACACAAAACTCCGTGTAAAACAGCCTTTTAGCGACGCTCTGGGCTCATAACCTAATGCTCTTTCACGTGTTTATTCAGAAAGTCAAGCCGGAACCACAAGAAGACACTAGAGGACAGTACAGCGCATTAGCGACACCCATTGTCAAAATCACTGTATTATAACATGGGCGACGTGTGACTGGGGAGCAGGTCGGACTTGCAACCTGACCATTCACTAACTGCATATCAAGTCCAGCAAACAAGTCTCTGCCTAGAGTGGCCGTACCCAAGTGTGTAACATACTATATCTCACTCCTCATACTTTACTGGCGTATGACACCGTGGCATGTAGAGTTCCACTCACAGGAATAGGATTGCCTCCGTAACTCACAAGTTTCAGTGTAGGTGTACTCAGAGGCACGTTTGGGAAAAGTTGCATTAATATTGCATTGGGAAGGATTGAAACGGCAGAGCCCGTGTCCAGCATAAGTTCCACATTTTGTGTTGTCTGCCCCTCAACAGCCATCTGTACTGTGCACATTATTTTCTTCCCAGTGTGAGCTACAGTGTCTACATTTAATATAGTCACTTCAGGCACAGTGCGCTCTACTTGTTCCACATCATCTGTAATTCCACTTACTCTCTTTGGCCCCCTACACAACTTTGCAAAATGCCCCTGTTTCCTGCAGTTATTACAGCGGGCCGTCCTGGCGGGGCAAGATGGGTAGGAAGCTTTATGGTCGCGTGCTCCACATTTGAAGCATGTTAGACCTTGTCTCGTGGCGTTGTCTCTCGTGGACGCTGGCGGTCCCCTGGTTGTGTCCACCAGCTACACACCCACAGCTGTCGCGGGCGGCCCTGCAGTCGCAGTTCCCCGGTCCATGATTTTAGCATTAGATGTGACGGATTCAATTAGTCCAGTGTAACAGAGTTGAAAATGACCTCACTCAGATAAAGTGAATTCTCCCAAAATTTGTATTTTAACATGTTATTTTAATCCAATGCTTTTTGATGGTTTGTGTAAACCCCAGATGTTGTACCGCATTCACTAAGGTTAAATATGAGGCTGCGCGACTGTTTGTCTATTTACTCTCACTTTGACACATTTTGGGCATTTGCGCTATCCGTACCTTAGAGCTAGACCATTTCCGCTGGAGACTTGTATGCAGTCGCGTTGCAGCAGAAATCTCATGGATTGTTGTTTTATTTGTGAATGCAGGCAATAAAAGCCACTGTTAGGAACCCCTGGTCTGAATCTCTATCACGAACACCTGCACAAGTGAGGGTCGTTACACTGGTGCCGTGACTTCTTCTGGATCAACTGGATCAGCTCCGCAAGCAGATCGCCGAGGGGGCGAACTTGCAGCGTGATTTTTCTGGTGATTCCGTATATGACCGCTAGGGGACACTCTAACACTGCATTTAAGATATATCCATGGTAGTTTTAATACGAGGAAGTGTAACTACACTGTACATTGTCTAGCCATTTCTCTTTAATTTCAGTGTACTATATTGCTATATTTAGAAACATTTTTCTCACATCACACTACAGTTTAGTGTTCAGTATTTTTCAGGTGGTGTGACAGCAATTTTCTGCATTTGTCATTTCTAGTTTTATTATTATTTCTTTTTCTAATTTTATGTTTCTAAAGGTATCATGGCTGAGGGAAATAACAGTCAGGTCAATGGGTTTAAAGGCTTCTCCGTGAATAGGGGCAGGGGTGCTCGTTTTAATGGTCTGAATGCTAACACATTGTCTAGTGGGTATGGAAGTGAGAGTGCAGGTGGTCTTCAAGAACATGTTAATGATGTTTGGGACAGGGGGCATAGTGTGAGCCTGGGCTGGTCTCCTAGTGAACAGTTTTTGAGGGTGGATGCACAGACTTCTACTCCGGTGAATGATAGCATTGCCATGCAACGCCTGACTGATATGGTAGGCCAACTGGGAGAGCAAATAGGTAACTCCATTGCAGCTAGACTTTTCTCTTCTGGACTTACTGATCGTACTAATACACATGATACACCTTTGACTGACAAACCAGCGACTGTTCTGACTTCAGGCCCTACACAACATAACACAACGCCAGTAGTAGTTCATGTCAAGACTGAACGTGAACCTGTGACTTTTAGGGGAAATAGTTCTGACAAGTACTCTGTTCAGGAATGGATAGCCATGATGAAAGCTCACCTTAGGAAACAGTCTTACACAACAGCTGAACAGGCGGATGAGATACAAGGAAGGCTTTTAGGAAAGGCAAGAGACGTGGTCAAAGTAGCTCTGAGGAGTGATGACACACTTGATGTGAAGCAGAACCCAGATCTCATGTATGACATTCTAAAGCGATATTTCAGTCAGTCTTCATCATCACTTCCGTTGCAAGATTTTTACACCACACTGCCCAATCCAAAAGAAAATCCAGTCGACTACTGGATCAGACTAAACAAAGCAGCAGACACAGCTGATGAGGGACTGCACCGTCAGGGTAGGAGAATGGAGAACATAAGTGGAGAGGTGGCACAAATGTTCGCGAAGCACTGCCCTGATCCGCAGCTTTCCTCAATTTTGAAATGCAAGCCTGTCAGTGAGTGGACCTCTAAAGACATCCAGCTCAGGATAGATGAATATCAAAGGGAATGGGGTGCGTCTGCAATATCTTACAGTGTCCCACAGCTGAAAAGTCACCCTGCAGCTGTGTTCGACAATGATTCAAACACCTGCGCTCACTCTGATTCTCATCGGATGGACCCCCAGTCAACTTGTCCACCATGTTCTCATGCCACGTCTTTGTTTCAGACTCCCAGCTCATGCTCAGACTCTGCATGTGTCCAGCAGAACGTCCAGCGACCACAGCACGTCCCGCCGCCACAGAATGCTCAGCAGCCTGATGATGGAGTCCTTGGCCGCATGATGAGCATGCTTGAGAGAGTCTTGGCCAGGGTGGAGCCGCGCAATGCTGAGCGTAGTCAGAAACGCCCCAGCCCTTTCAGCGCACCGCCATGTAGAGTTTGTGGAGATGTTAATCACTCCACCTTGTTTCACTGCAAATCTGACCATCTCTGTTTCAAGTATCTGGCCCCTGGTCACTCAAGGCAGCACTGTCCAAACAATGCCCCGCCCCAACTCAGCCCGGCTTCGGGAAACTAGCTGACCTGTATTCAGAGGGAGGCAATACAGTTCATAAAGAATCCTCCCACTCGCTAGACACCGATATTTTTGATTCAACTTTTAATTTTGTCAATTTTTCTCAATTTCAGTCAACAAACATTGTGTATCAAAACACTCAGACTGTGGGTGGCAGGGACAGCTTATTTTATGTACCAGTGAAGGTGGGCGGCAAAGTGACTCATGGGGGTATGCTAGATAGTGGCTCAATGGCATGTACAGTCAGTGATACTGCTATGCGTAACCTGCTCTCTGTTGGGGCAGTGTGTGAAGCAGAGAGATTCTCCACCGATGTGACTCTCATTCGTGTCGGTGGTCGACGAGTGCACCCGAAGTCAGCCTTTTACATTAACATGGAAGTTAATGACTGCAAAATGATTGTGCCGACGATTGTAGTTGAAGGACAACATGATGACCTAATTATCGGAACCAATGTGATCAAACACATACTGTGTGAGTCAAAGAAGTGTAGTACGTACTGAACAGCAGTTTCTGCACCGTCCTCTACCGACACTGAAACCGAACATTTTCTCTCCATGCTAGCTGGCTTGCATAGATGGGGCGCTGGTGAAATGCCTGACAAGATAGGCACAGTACGTTGCAACTCGGCCACTTGCCTTCAACCCGGCTGTGAATACCTTCTGTGGGGAAAGCTGCCAAAACTCACACATGTGTCTCCTGGTAGTGCGGTGATGACAGAGCCTACGTCAGCACGGTCTGCACCCAAAGGACTGATGGTCGCCAGAGTTGTCACACTCCTTTGGGCAGATGGATGGGTTCCCTTGAAAGTGATGAATGTCTCTGAAAAGCCTTTGTTTTTGAGACGTAACGCTAAGCTTGCTGACCTGGTACCCTGTGTCGCTTTGGAAGATTTAGACCTAGTCAGTGGTCATCAGAGCGCTTCCACCGTGCCTGCTACTCCTGTCGGTCCTGATGCAAGATGTGCTGGGGAGAATCTAGAGTCCATTGGCCTGAGTGAGCTGGACATCAGCCTGTGTGATGCGTCATCGGACTGTAAAGACAAGTTGTCCAAACTTATTGTTCACTACCAGGATGTCTTCTCACGCAACCACCTTGACTGCGGCAAAGCAGAAGAGTTTGTCCACAGAATCCACTTGATTGACCAAAAGCCATTCAGACTTCCTTTCAGACGTGTGCCATCGAGCCAGTATCAAAAACTACGTCAGGTCTTAAGTGAAATGGAAGAAAAAGAGATCATTCGAAAGTCAACAAGCGAGTATGCCTCACCATTAGTCCTTATCTGGAAGAAGAATGGTGATTTGCGTGTGTGTACTGACTTCAGGTGGCTGAACAAGAGGACTTTGAAGGACGCTCACCCTCTGCCACATCAGGCCGATTGCTTGGCAGCACTTGGTGGCAATTCACTGTTCAGCACAATGGACTTGACTTCAGGATTTTATAACATGCCCTTACATGAGGATGACAGGAAGTATTCAGCGTTCACTACACCTATGGGGCTTTACGAATACAACAGGCTGCCACAGGGGCTCTGTAACAGTCCAGGGAGTTTCATGAGAATGATGACTTCCATTTTTGGTGATCAAATTATCTAAGTCTGTTATGCTATTTAGATGATATTTTGATTTTTGCTCCTGATGAAAGTTCTGCCCTTGCACGTCTTGAAATGGTGTTCAAGAGACTCTGTGCCCACAACTTGAAATTGGCACCTAAGAAATGCTACTTTTTGAGGAAGTCTGTCAAATTCCTTGGCCATATTGTTGACGACCATGGAGTTTCGACTGACCCAGGCAAAGTTGAGAGCATAAGCAGCATGACTGTGACTGACTTGATGGAAGCGGATGGAGTGACACCATCTGAGAAACGTGTGCGATCTTTTCTTGGCATGCTAAATTTTTATCAGCACTTCATCCCAGGATACTCAGCCCTTGCGAAGCCCCTGTTCTCACTGCTGGCTGGTCAGAAACAGAAGAAAGGCCGAAAACCTAGGTGTGCTGTAGTGAGCCGCAAACTAAAATCAACCGACTGGACTACTGACCATGATAGGGCATTTGCTGAACTCAAACAGGCCCTCATAGATTCCGTTGTTTTGGCCCACCCAGACTTAAGTCAACCGTTTTTGCTGTCTACGGACGCCTCGTTGGATGGCCTTGGGGCCGTTTTATCTCAAGTGTGTGAAGGTGACTCAGTGGCTAGACCAATTGCATTTGCTAGCAAGTCCTTAACTTGGTCAAAGAAGAACTATCCAGCCCATCGATTAGAGTTTCTTGCACTGAAGAGGTCAGTTTGTGACAAGTTTAGCCACTGGTTGAAAGGCCACGACTTTACTGTGTGGACTGACAATAATCCATTGACTCATATTATGACTAAACCTAAACTTGACTGTTGTGAGCAGTGATGGGTGTCAAAATTAGCCAGTTACAATTTTGACATCAAATATGTGCCAGGCCCAAGAAATATTGTTGCTGACGCTCTCAGCCGTGTCCCTTTTTGCAAAAGTGTCGGTCGCAGACTGGTCAGTGAACCACTTCATGACCTCACCAGAGAAGCTGCTGTTTTGTCTGACACAGCTATTCAACAGACCTTCAGAGAGTCAACCAACCAGTCTGTAATGGCAGAGAAGCAAACACGTCTTGTAGCCACAAATACCCAGTCCCTTCCTATGTCAGCTCAGTCTTTATCCACACAGGAAGTCTCTGCTGTTATCCAGTCACACACTGAATGGGCCTCTGGAGCAAAGACGCGTGCGACAGCCCTTGCGTCACCTACCCCAGCTCATTCCTGACGGTTTGCCCAGCCTGCCTGCCTTTACTGCTGGAGATCTCCGTGATGCACAATCTAGAGATAGTACGTTGTCTCGCATTCGTTTTTTTGTTGAGAGGTCTCGGAGACCATCCAGACGGGAAAGAGCACAGGAGTCGAGTCAAGTCCTGAGGCTGCTGAAACACCGGGAAAAGTTTGTTCTGAGTGATGACGTCTTGTACAGAGTGTCACGTGATCAAATTTCGAAGACAAGACGCCATCAGTTTGTTGTTCCTGATTGT
This sequence comes from Lampris incognitus, assembly GCF_029633865.1. Classification (NCBI taxonomy): domain Eukaryota; kingdom Metazoa; phylum Chordata; class Actinopteri; order Lampriformes; family Lampridae; genus Lampris; species Lampris incognitus. Next base: position 113,074,596 of record NC_079211.1, read on the forward strand.
CTGAAGACTAAAGTCTTGAAAGGAGTGCATGACAGTGCAGGTCATCAAGGTCAGTCAAGAACCCTGAGCATTGCCAGACAGAGATTTTTTTGGCTGCACATGGACAGAGATGTGAGAGAATACGTTCGTCATTGTCAGCGTTGTATAGTGAGCAAAATGGCCGAGCCTGTAGGAAGAGCTCCTCTTGAAAGTATTGTCACTTCCAGACCACTGCAACTTGTATGCATTGATTTCTGGTCAGCTGAAGATTCGCACAACAAATCTGTGGATGTTTTAGTAATGACCGACCATTTTACCAGACTGGCTCAGGCCTTTGCCTGCAGGGATCAATCAGCCAAACAAGTAGTGAAAGTCCTCTGGGAGAAGTATTTCTGTGTCTATGGATTCCCTGAGAGGATCCACAGTGACCAGGGTCCAAGCTTTGAAAGCGAGTTGATCGCTGAACTTCTACAGTTATCTGGTGTGCGAAAGTCCCATACTACTCCATACCACCCGATGGGAAATGGCAGCGTCGAACGTTTTAATCGAACGCTGGGCAATATGATCAGAGCTCTTCCCTCAGAATCAAAGCAAGACTGGCCCAGATGTTTACAAACTCTCACATTCATGTACAATTGCACTGCCCATGAGACAACAGGATATGCACCATTTTACCTGATGTTTGGAAGGGTGCCCCGTCTTCCAATAGATATCCTGTTTGGAAACATCTTGACTGACCCTGATGTGACCGACTTTGGCTGGTATGTCACGAAGCTGTCTGAGGACCTAAAGGAAGCCATGCTAATTGCTCAAGAGCATGTGACAAAGGAACAGAACAGACAGGCAAGACTGTATAACAGGAAAGCGAAAGGACCGACAATTGAAATTGGAGACCGAGTGCTTGTGGCTAATAAGAAAGAGAGGAAAGAGAAAAGTTGCTGACCGATGGGAGTCTATTGTTTACACTGTGACTGAGCTGAATCCCCAGACGCACACATATAAGATACAGGACACTGTCACAGGGTGTGAGCGGACTAATCTACTTATGCTGGTGAATTTTCTTCCTATTCAAGATGTGCCACAGTCTTCTCAGTCTGGTCTTTCAATGTCCTCCGTCCAGTCCTCCGTCTCTGTCCATTCCATGGCCTCAGGTCAAGCTACGTCAGAGCACACTCAGACTCAAGTGTCCGTTCAGCAGGATGAGACTCAATGTGGAGTTGATGATGTGCACAGTCTTGTGAGCGTCCCTGAACCTGAAAATTACTCAGATATCCTGCCTGCGTCTGAGGAGAGAACCAGAGAATGGGTCAGTCACCTGAACAACACCCCAAGTCAACAGTCTCCTGAAGGAGGTGCTAGGGAGCCTTCTACTGACTTTACTAACGACGTGTTGACTGACAAGGTCCCAGACTCACACTCTGAACTCTCTCACGCCTCACTCACTGATGACACTGTTGATAGAGATGACACCTCGACTGTTAGTGGCCATCACACAGTTTTGTCTACAGTTACTTCTGACTTTGTGAGTGACGCTGCACATACTGTTGCACCCACTGAACTGCCTGAGTCTGCACCACACCGCACTACACGTCTGGGTCGTGTCGTTCGACCAGTTAACAGGCTCCTTTACACTATAGCTGGACAAGATGTCACTAGACGACTGCGGCAGAATGTTCAGACTGTATGCAGCGCTGTAGTTCAAGCTCTTAGGGCATAAGTCTCTTTGTTTTTTTGTTTTTTTGCAGATCTTTCTAATGTCTTTAGAAGTGCGGTACTAGGTGAACACTTATACCTACTTCTATGTGCATTGACAGTTTTTGGGCAAGTGTAGAACGTGTAAGGCATTCTATAACCGGTGGTTGGTTGGAGAGTTTTTGACGTCGCTCTCTGTCCACCGCATCCTTAAAGGATACTTCTAGAGTCGGTCTTCTTGTGTGTAGTCCCATGACACCAGATGAATCATAGGTATAGTTTGTGAACATGTGTATAATTTTGTCCAGAATTCAGTGGGGGTGGGTGTAACAGAGTTGAAAATGACCTCACTCAGATAAAGTGAATTCTCCCAAAATTTGTATTTTAACATGTTATTTTAATCCAATGCTTTTTGATGGTTTGTGTAAACCCCAGATGTTGTACCGCATTCACTAAGGTTAAATATGAGGCTGCGCGACTGTTTGTCTATTTACTCTCACTTTGACACATTTTGGGCATTTGCGCTATCCGTACCTTAGAGCTAGACCATTTCCGCTGGAGACTTGTATGCAGTCGCGTTGCAGCAGAAATCTCATGGATTGTTGTTTTATTTGTGAATGCTGGCAATAAAAGCCACTGTTAGGAACCCCTGGTCTGAATCTCTATCACGAACACCTGCACAAGAGAGGGTCGTTACACCAGCAATAGTCACAGCCTTTTCCAGAGTTAGAGGCACCTCCAGCAGCAACCGTTCTCTTATCCGATTGGAGTTAGTCTTTTCCACCAACTGGTTCCGTAGCATGTCATCCTCAAACGTTTTAAAGTCGCACGTAGCACGCGGACACGTACTGTGCCACTGATTTTCCATGATGCTGAGTCCGTTGTCTAAACTTGTATCTTTCAGCCACCACGTTAACAGCAGGAACAAAAAACTTCGTCAGTGCAGCTACCGTTGCATCATAAGATTCATCTTCGCAAGTCAGTGTGTAAAATAGTCTCTGCCCCTCAGCACCGAGGCTATGGATGAGAAGCGCGCGCATTCTAGCTTCCGACATTTTCTCCGCCGAAGCTAGCAGATAATTTTCAAAAGCACGTAGCCAGCTTGAAAAGCTTACCGAAGGCTCACCAGGAGACATGAGGAAAGGTGGCACTGGGTTCACATTCACAGCCATCGTCGCCAATATGGTGTGTTGCTAACGGACAACTCGAAGACACACGTCTGTTAGCATACGCTTCTTTACTTCAACCACCCACGTCACACCCCTTCTCCCCTCTTACAGTCACTTACACCCTATCTTGTCCTCTAGCTCCCCCTACTGTCCCCCAACTGCATCAACTCAAGACATCACCGTAAGTACCGATATCACATATTGTAAAATAATTATTCCTCCCCAATATTGCTGCAATGTTAACTACGAATGAACAGAAGTGATCTTAGTCAATGTTTTTTTTGTTGCTCTAAACTAGCTAGTTAACGTTATCTAGCTAGCTGAAGCTGTTTTGACGTTGGTGTAGTAGACCAACAGCGCTACCTAGTGGTGGTTAAGCTAGGCTCTATTTTACCCCGGATGTTGACTGCTGCGACAGTCGGAGAGCTACAATAAAGAGGACAAGACGTTGGGAATTGGTCTTCGGCTCAAATCGCTGTTATGGATATATTAGCAGTATAGGATACATCCAGATAATATAGCGAATATATTACAGTGGCGACGAGGATGGGATACCTTTAATGTGAGAAGGTAATCCCGGTAGTTAATAAAAGCGGACGAAGCAACGTGACGCTACAAGCTAGCTTCCAGCCAGCTAGCAAGAAAAGACTAGCAAGCCAAGCCAAGCACAAGCATGGCGCATTTCATCGGCAATATTGCTGAATACAAGGAAGGTAAAGAGGACTTCGAGTCGTACCTTGAAAGATTGGAGCAATGGATGATCGTTAATGAAGTGGAGGACGGTAAGAAGGCCAATGTTTTCCTGTCTGTGATAGGCGCAGAAGCCTATGGCCTACTAAAGAACCTCTGCATACCAGAAAAACCGAGTAGCCTCACGTATGCAGTACTGAGCGGGAAACTAGCATCCCATTATAAACCCAAGCCACTAATCATAGCTGAACGTTTTAGATTTCAGAAAAGAAACCAACTAGAAAATGAGTCAGTGTGTGATTATGTGGTTGCTTTAAAGCACTTGTCCACACATTGTGAATTCGGTCAGCATTTAAATGAAGCACTGAGAGACCGATTTGTTAGTGGTTTAAAGGTGAAGGCTATTCAGAGAAAGTTGCTCGCAGAACACAATCTGACTTTTGCAAAAGCATGTGAGCTGGCCTTATCTATGGAAATGGCGTCAAAGAATACGCTGGAGTTTGCCAGCAAACCAAGCGGAGCTGCAACTGTGAATAAGATAGACAAGAAGAGAACAAGCAAGGGTGTGTGGAGAAGCAAGTCGTCCACCAGCGAGTGGAAAAGCATGCAACCTACCAGTGACAACTCTAGACCACAGAGAACAGAAACGCACCAACCCTGTTACCGATGTGGAGGTAACAACCATGCAGCTCAAGTATGTAGGTATAACACCGAGACATGCCACAAGTGTTCCAAGGTAGGGCACATAGCAAGAATGTTTAAAACTAAAAATAGACAGGGACATACACAGTATGTGGCTGAAGACCACAGTCCAAGTGAGAGAGGAGATGGAAATGAGGATGAACTATTTGGTGCGTATCCGATGAATGCAGTGTACTCCACGAATACAGTTGATAATGGAAAAAAGGACATTAAGGTCAGTATTAAGTTAGAAGGAAACCCTGTAGACATGCAGCTTGACACAGGAGCTGCCGTAACCCTGGTATCTAAGATAGTGTACAAGGAACATCTCTCACACCTGCCACTGAAAGAAAGTAAAGTGCGTCTGTCAACCTTTTCCGGTGAGAACATTCCCTTGATGGGCCAAGTGACTGTCAATGCGAAATATGACAACCAGAGTGGAGATTTACCTCTTGTGATTGTGAAAGGTGACAGACCAGCCCTCTTTGGCCGTAACTGGCTGGCCAATTTTAAACTAGACTGGGCAAGCATATTCTCAGTTACACCAGCAGGGGGCAGTGATAACACAGATGTAGAGGCAGTGTTACAGAGACACAAAGCAGTATTTGCTGAAGAGCCTGGCACTATTCGTGAATTTAAGGCAAATATCAAAGTGAAGCCAGATACAAAACCTGTCTTCAGAAAGGCAAGACCAGTGCCATACGCACTAAAAGACACAGTTGAAAAAGAGCTAGATAGGCTGGAAAAAGCTGGTATTATCTCAAAGATAGACCATAGTCAGTGGGCTGCCCCGATAGTAGTTGTACCCAAATCAGACAAGTCAATTCGTATCTGTGGAGACTATAAAGTCACGGTTAATCAGAGTGTGGAAGAGGAGACCTATCCACTACCGAACGCCGAGGATCTCTTCGCCACACTGGCCGGGGGCACTCTCTTTAGCAAATTAGATCTCTCACATGCCTACCAACAGCTTGAGTTAGAGAAGGACTCAGAGAAGTATTTAACAATAAATACCCACAAAGGACTGTATGTTTATCACAGACTTTCATATGGAGTGTCGAGTGCACCTTCTATGTTCCAGAATGTGATGGACCAGATACTACAAGGCTTAGAGCATGTGACCTGCTTCCTCGATGACATACTAGTCACAGGCAGAACAAGAGAGGAGCACCTGATGAGGTTTTGAGCCGACTGGAGAGCTACGGGGTAAGAGTGAAAAGAGCAAAATGTGACTTCATGCAGGAGAAAGTAGAGTACCTGGGGCATCTGATAGATAAAGAGGGACTTCACCCCACTGAGACAAAGGTTGCCGCCATCGTAAATGCACCCCAGCCCACAAACGTCACAGAGCTACGGTCATTCCTAGGACTGTTAAACTATTATGGCCGTTTCATGAAAGATCTGTCGACCGTATTGCAGCCACTACACCAACTCCTGAAGAAGGAAGTCGAATGGAAATGGACACCAGAGTGTGCAGCAGCATTCAAGGCTGCCAAAGAACAGTTAGTGAAAAGCTCAGTAGTAGTACACTACGACACGCAGAAACCACTGAGATTAGCTTGTGACGCATCCCCTTATGGGATAGGTGCGGTAATGTCACACATAATGGAAAATGGGGACGAGAAACCAATCGCCTTTGCGTCACGTACGTTGACAGAGGCAGAGAGTAAATATAGTCAGATAGAGAAGGAGGCGTTGGCCATAATATTTGGCGTGACCAAATTTCATAAATATCTCTATGGCCGCAAATTCAGTTTAATAACTGACCACAAACCCCTCCTTGCCATCTTAGGACCCAAGTCAGAAATCCCTACACTAGCCGCTTTGCGTATGCAGAGATGGGCACTGAGGCTTATGGCTTATGACTACAGTATAGAGTACAGAACGGATGCGTTATCTAGACTGCCGGGGAAAGAAAGGGACAAAACAGCGGAGGAGAACAGCATTTTTTATTTCTCATTAGTAGATGAGCTACCCGTGCAGGCTACAGAGATTGCACAGAGCACTCTCAAGGACCCAGTCCTATGCAAGGTACTGGAACTGACCCGGTCTGGATGGCCGAGTTACATCAACGATGACACACTGAAACCGTACTTCAACCGAAGGAATGAACTGTCTGTGGAACAAGGATGCATTCTGTGGGGAATTCGAATTATCATCCCACCAGCACACAGAGAACGACTACTGTACGACCTACACCAAGGGCACCCCGGAGGGTGCAGGATGAAAAGTTTGGCGAGGGGCTATTTATGGTGGCCTCAGTTGGACAGTGATATCGAACGTGCAGTGCAGCAATGTGATGCTTGTCAGAGTGTGAGGAAACTACCAGCAGTAGCACCACTACACTGCTGGCAGTGGCCTACGAGAGTGTGGCAGAGGCTACATATTGACTTTGCAGAGAAGGATCAGCAACACTTCCCAGTGTTAGTAGACAGTCATTCAAAATGGCTTGAGGTGATCCCCATGGCAACAACTACCGTCGCCAAAACGATCGAAGTGCTGCGGAGCATCTTTTCGTCCTACGGTCTTCCTGAGGAGATCGTCTCGGACAACAGTCCACAATTCACCTCGCTGGAGTACAAAACATTCCTGAAAAGCAACGGCATTAAGCAGACCTTGGTGCCAGCTTACCATCCTGCTTCTAATGGTGCCGCAGAGAGAGCAGTCCAGACGGTGAAAGCTTCACTTCTGAAACAGCTGCTCGATGAGAAGAAACAAAACGTCACTATTACAGTAAAACACAGGCTCGCCAACTTCCTGTTGTCATACAGGACCACACCACTCAGCGTTACAGGTTGCACACCAGCAGAACTGTTCCTCAAACGTCAGCCTAGGACCAGGTTCAGCCTGCTGAAGCCAGACCTCGCTCGAGTGGTGGGGGACAAACAACAAAAGCAGAAGGACTATCATGACCAACCCGCCTCGAAGCTGAGACATCTGTCAGAGGGGGACTCAGTACTGATCCGGAACTTCCGTGGAGGAAAGGAGAGGTGGACGAAAGGGACAGTGGAAAAGAGACTCGGACCAGTCACCTACCTGGTGTGGAATGGAGTGAACCGACGTTCAGTCCACATTGACCATCTGCTGTTCGACCGACCCTCCAGTCCTCCTGAGGCATTTCAGTTTCAGGATGACCAGATGGGTATCAGCAACACCTACCCTGCAGTTGCGGATTTGGGGGGGAAAGGCACACCTGGAGCCATAGGTGCTAGCCCGTACTCACCTGAAGATACACCCGTTCGAAGGGTGCAGGCTCCGGAGAAGCTTGCAACACCCTTACAAGGTTCGGTGGGCAAGGCCGTGTCGCCTCCTCACCGAGCATCCACTTCCCCTGAGGTGGTTGAGCGCCGATACCCTCAGAGAGAGAGGGCACCTCCAAAACGACTGTCTTTGTAAGATCAGCCGAGTTCCTGAATAAAAGAGTTCCTGAGAGACTAAATTGTTCAACTCCTGTTCAGAAAATTTTTTTTGAAAAAGAGTTCCTGAGACTGATATGTAATTGGGCAAATGTGGGTCGAAGTGGGTTGTGTAACCAGTAATGACCAAGTAAAAGATGCTGAAAGTAATTTGCCTTATCAGCATGTTTTAGAGTGATAATATTTTATTAGGGGAACTTCATAGTTTAAGGGGGAGGAGTGTAGTAGACCAACAGCGCTACCTAGTGGTGTTTAAGCTAGGCTCTCATTTACCCCGGATGTTGACTGCTGCGACAGTCGGAGAGCTACAATAAAGAGGACAAGACGTTGGGAATTGGTCTTCGGCTCAAATCACTGTTATGGATATATTAGCAGTATAGGATACATCCAGATAATATAGTGAATATATTACAGTTGGCTATAACGTTTTGCTAATATTACTTGTCAGAAAATGTTCAGAAACTTCCAGAACTGCGTTAGCTAGCTAGCTAATGCTGCATGTCGTGTGTTCCTAAAATTATCATAGACATTCTATTTACTAACGATACAAGAAATAATCGAGAAACTAATGATCTATTGCAGCTAGCTAGCTGTGCATTTGTGTGATCAGAAACTAGAGGTATCGATCGATAACGTTAGCTAGCTAACTAGCTAGTTCACAGTTAACTAGCACAGTCACGTCACGAGCGGGAACCAATACAGCCCTCTGTCTCCTGCTCTACAATTAACGTTACAGGTAATGTTAGCTAACAAACCATGTGAATTGAAAAGAAGCTCCGGTAAATAGTTTAAGTAAGTATTGATATCACATATGGTAAAAAATAACTATTTCTCCGCAATACTGCTGCAATGTTAATACTGTAGCGAATTCAGGGAGCAGTGCGGGAACCGCCACACCCGGGACGCGAACCAGAGTCTCCCGTATTACGGGCGACAACGTCAACCAGTCGATTAAGGGGTTCGACTTCAGAACCCCACTTCTGACACCAATGTAGGGAATTCGGGGGGGGGGGCAGCGCGGCTGGACCGTCGCGCGAACTCGGATTTCCCGCACCACGGGACAAAGTTAACCAGTCGACTAAAGGGCCCGACCCGTTAGCCAAGGGCTAACGTGTCTACTTATTCGTGGTCGTTACAATACGAATGAACAGACTTGTCATCTTAGTCAGTGTTTTTTGCTCTAAACTAGTTAACGTTAGCATTAATAAATATGCTAATTTCACTAGTTGGGTATAAAAACAGCCCCATACTCTCGATACTTCAACACATTTACAAAATGAAAGGTTTACCTTGTAGCCAACGAGGTTTTCTTGATGTGCCGGCGTTTTTCAGTGTGCAGATATCTTTATTTTATCGTAAAATGCCCAGACGATGGACTTTTATGCAGGCCAACCTGATTACACTTATCCGACCATTAAAATGCACAGTATCAAGATGTGCACAGTCTTTGGCAGCACTTATATATGCGAGCAAACGTTCTCAAGGATGAAGCTTCTGAAAAGTCCGACGGGATCAAGACTCACTGATGAACAGTTGCACCATTCATTGAGGTTGGCTGTGACCAGAATGGAGCCGGACATCAACCTACTCTAGGTCAGAAAGATGCAAGCCCACAGTTCACACTAAGAAACATAGGGAGGTAAACTCTTTGCTTGTTTTGGTAAAAATGACTATATGCACGCTGGTGCTGTGTCAGTCACAGTCAGAGAAGAGAAGGACGGCGAAGCTTTTCCTCCAAATCGTTAATTAGTTGCTAATTAATTAATATGATTTCTAAAGGACTCATTTTGGGACTTTTCTTTTCCTTCACTTGTTGAATTGTTCATGCAAAGCCTGCAGAGTGCATATTGCACTCTTATGTATTTCACTACTTGCACTGAAATGGTTGAATAAAATCATGCTAATGGTTGGAATTATGGTCAACAATGGTTGGAAATTAATGCTGAAGAATTAGATTGATTTTATTTTTAAATTCTACTTACCTCCCTATTATGTTTTATATACAACTTTGACAATGTGCCATGGCAATGTAAAATAAACCCAGCTAACAATGGTATATTGAAATACATCATTCGATGTAATGAGTTAATATTCACCTAAGGTTGACCTGTTGTTGTTGTCCATTGTACTATTTACTGTTACTGACATACTCCGGCCCTCCCAAAGACCCAGGCAGAGGGAGCCGGCCCTCCTAAGAAAAAGTTTGGGGAACCCTGGTGTAGAGGGTGGTTTGGGATTGGGCCATTCTGCGGCAAGGGGGCAATCGATTGCACCAGACCTACTCCCAGTGGCGCGATTTAGTTTACGTCGCCATAGTAACAGCAGCGTCTCTGATTGGCGCGACTTGCTTCAGGATTGTGGGTAGTGTAGTACTTCACCATAAATTCGGGAATGAAGCGCTAAAAATGAAGTTGAAATCCGAATGATTTATGGTTTCTATAATAGCATATGCCACCACTTCACAGTCGTTTCACAAGGTAAATCTGCCCTGTGTAGTTAACAGATTACGGTTTCCTATGGTGACTGAATCGCATTTTTACTTCCGGGATAGGTAAAGAAGGCGCGGCCAGTCGTATGAGATGGCAAAAACGCTTCACTTTTGACTGTCTTCTCCTCTCGGGTTAACCCACCGGCTTGTCAGTGGAAACTGCCGAAATGATGAATCTGGGAAGCGGAGGAGGGAAATGCGCCAAACCATCGTTTGTGTCTTATGTCACTGCAGAGGTAAGAGACGTTGTTCAGTCTGCATTTGAAAGCAGCTGCTGTTACGGCCACTTAAGCTAAACTTGCCAGCCTAGCATCAGATCACCAGGCTAGTGAACAGACAGGCAGTACGGGGGGATTTACCTACAGTTACCCTCGTTAAACTAGCTTGGTATTGCCGTCCAAAGCCGCCTTGTTGTGCGTTGGAGCGGTTAACTTGTCGTTTTTCTCCCGGCCATTGTTGTGAGTTCAGGTCTGTTGTCGTCCTGGACTTCCTGTTGCCTAAACAAGCATGGAGTTTCTGCCCGCCACTCCAGATCTGTGGAGCGACAGCCTCGAGTTTGGTCGTAATTTTCAGCCCTGATCGGAAACGTAGCCGTCCACATTTCCCTGTGTTCCGGTGGGGTCAGTCTTTGGGCCATATTTTCCACTTGCACGGGTGGTGTTTAAAGTAGGGGGAAAAATCAAACTAAGTACTTTTTCTGGCAGAACTTCCTAGTATTGTCGCAACCGGCAGCGTGGTCGCAAGCTTTTTTAGGCGAACTTTTTACCTCCCAACCTGCTGTTTTTCGGAAGTAAAAGCCGCTCGCGAGGATCTGATAGCTTCTGCTCGGTCCTGAAACGACCGCGGCCCTGCGAAACTAAACCAAAGACAAGGTTCAAGAAACGGCGTTTCGTCAAAACGAATATCAAACACCCTAGGGCGGTTAACTTTGTTGTACTAAACACAGTTTCTGTTATTCAAATGAACGCTTAACACTGTCAAATAAATCCAGCCATGTTGTATATACTGTACTGTACATGTTGTATATACTGTACTGTACATTGTACGTATACTGGTACACTCTGTCATGTCTGTCATGTCAGACATGTATGTAATTAACCTGCTAACATCTATGTCAGCATCTCTGATATATTCTCTGCACCACTGCACTTTATCACCTCTTATGCATCACCCCTTGTGTATACTATATGTGAAGATTGTTGTGTTGTAGTGGTGTTATTCTATGTTAAGTACACTGAGAGAGCCACGAAACCGGAGTCAAAATCCATGTATGTACAAATCTATATGGCCAGTAAACGTGATTCTGATTCTGATTACTGTACTTTGAGATACATATGAAAATACATGGACTTTAACAAGCATAACTCGGTGTCAGTGAAAACTCTTAGTCCTTACTCAGAGGTCTTATAATTCAAATGCAATCCAACCATTCAGCAAAGGAAAACAAGAAAATAAAAGGAAAAGATAAAATAAAATAGCCCTTCCAATCCATCTCTAACACACACAAGTACACATGAGCTTAGACATTCGCACATACCCGTTGATGAAAACCTGAAACTGGACCACTCTGTCAGATAAGTGTTAAAGCACTGTGTCTTCACTGGAGTGCCCGGTCTAATGTAAATTGTTTTCACTGTGGAGGTGTCAGGGTTGGGCAGAATAAGACATAATTTGATCCCTCATGTAAACTTTTAATGTCTCCCATTAAGATGCCATAGATATATGGTGGACAGGACACAGTTTAAGTCCCCACCAAGGATAAGACTGTGTATTGACGTCAGGTAAGCGGGATAAAAAAATCCTTACAGAATTGCGCATCATCCCAATTTGGAGCGTATATGTTGGCTAGAGGGCGGCACGGTGGTGCAGTGGTTAGCGTGTTCGCTATACAAGAAGAAGGTTCTGGGTTCGAGCCCCGGGGTAGTCTAACCTTGGGGGTCGTCCTGGGTCGTCCTCTGTGTGGAGTTTGCATGTTCTCCCTGTGTCTGCGTGGGTTTCCTCCGGGTGCTCCGGTTTCCTCCCACAGTCCAAAGACATGTAGGTCAGGTGAATCAGCCATACTAAAATTGCCCCTAGGTATGAATGTGTGTGTGTGTGTGTGTGTGTGTGTGTGTGTGTGTGTGTGTGTATGTCAGCCCTGTGTGATGGCCTGGCGGCCTGCCCAAGGTGTCTGTCCGCCTGCCGCCCAATGACTGCTGGGACAGGCTCCAACATCTCCTGCGACCCTGAGAGCAGGATAAGTGGTTTGGATAATGGGTAGATGGATGTTGGCTAGAATAACTAGGCGATGTCCGACGTCTGACCAGTGACAATTATTTAACGACCCCTTGAATCTGCATCAACCTTTGAGACTGAAAATGGAATATTTTTGATAATCAGCATAGTGGCCCCTCTGGATTTGAATTTAAATTTTGAGTGGAACAACTGGCCTACCCAACCACAGTGAAGCCGAACTTGGTCTGAGCCGTAAAGGTGTGTTTCCTTGAGAAATGCAATCTGAGCGTTGAGTTGTATAAGATGAGTCAGAACCTTCATGTTCCAGCTTGTGCAGTTGACTGACATACTCATACGACTCCCTGTTCCAGATGTTAGTGACATATTATGTCACTGCAGGAGATAATGGACGTGAACATCTATTAACAAAAGTTGGAGAGAGAGATAGTCAGTACGGCAAATGAAACGGGACATGTTTACCGTCAGTAGACCAGCAGAGGAAAGATAGACAGTCGAGATGAGTAAAAAGTAAAAAAAAGAAAGAAAAGGAAAACAAGGAGAGAAAAAAAGGGTGCAAAACACCATAAAACCCACATCCTGCATCCCATCTCCCCAGATCCCTCTTTCCCTACCCCCACCCCACATCCAACCCCAAAAGGGGCATGCATGCTATTGTGTAGCCTTAACAAACAAGCTAGAGTCCTACCAAGTGGACATATAAAAAATAAAAATATGTCAGCACTTAGTAATATTACTGAAACATTTCAGTGGGAGAACAACAAGAAACTGACAGTTCCAGTGTATTCAAGCAGTAACAGCTTGTCCAGCATCATCAGCCAGGTAATATTGTAAAGTGCAGTTTATACAAATGGTGTCATCATGTAATTACTATTCTCTTAGCAAATATATAGTATGGGCCAGAGTTTGAGTGAACAGCTGACTTAAGGCTAAGGTGGCTAAAAACAACTAGCTTAGCATAGCAAGACCAACTAAAAACAAACCGGTAGGCCAAATACCATACTGGCAATGTTAAACAAAATACAATAATCATCGAGTAAATTAAGATTTCCATGTTGACGTAACTATCAACCTATGTTTACCCACAAGTAACGCTAGTAGTAAAAGAAAAGGCCAGCATTGGTTTTGGTGTGCAGGTAATGCTAGCGTTAACAATCAGAGCTAGTCTGTAGTCAGTCAGATAGCATAGCTAGTTGTTAGTCTTAGAAGCTAACATAAATATTATTGCCATAGTACTTTAACCAACTTGAGCTGGACCAGGATACCACTCCGGATAAAGGATATTGCTTCTTCGGGAGTGTTAAAGGTTGCCGTTGCGCATAATCCTAAATCACTTGGGGGAAAAGCAGGGCATATTTCAGTTTCTTGGCCTCATCGAATGCTGCCGTACTCTTAGCAATAGCGACGGTGTAGTCCAGGAATAGTAGAAATCTTCGGCCATTGTCGAGAAGTGGACCCGCTTATCTTGCACGTTGCATAATGTCCTCCTTGACACCAAAATGGTGTAGGCGAACAATGAAGAGTCATGGCCTTGCTCCAGACTGGAGACGCAGCAGCAGGGAACCGTGTGCTCTGTCAAGCAGTGGTTTTTCTTCAAGTTGCAAAACAGCTTTGAACAGGCCAGCAATGAAGTCAATTGGATGTGATCCCTCGACGCCTTTACATAGACTATCCATCCATCCACCCATTTTCCGAACCACTTACCCTGCTGTCGGGGTCGCGGGGATGCTGGAGCCTATCCCAGCAGTCATTGGGGGTAGGTGGAGAGACACCCTGGACAGGCTACCAGACTATCACACAGGGCCGACACACACACACACCCACACACATTCATACCTAGGGACAATTTAGTACGGCCGATTCACCTGACCTACATGTCTTTGGATTGTTGGAGGAAAACCGCAGCCCCCGGAGGTGACCACGTTAACCACTGTGCCACACTGCCGCCCTTTCACGTTGACTAATAATTCTCACATTGTTTCTGCTTGACCTCCCCTCTAAATTACATTACATTACAGTCATTTAGCCGACGCGTTTATCCAAAGCGACTTACAATAAGTGCATTTAACGTAGGAAATCAGGAGAACTAGTCATCATATGAAACCTTAAGTCTACTAACTGGCATAACCATGCCAACATCCTGGCTCTAGTTTGGTAAAATTAAGGAGTAAACTACCAACTAAGCCTTATGTTCAACAACTCAACATCAGAGTCACCACTGAGGGGAGTTCTGTGATGTTTAATCACTCACACCCACTTAATCACTCACACTTTAACATCACAAGTGTGATGTTAAATCCTCACACTTATCGGATAGGAAAGCCACCTGTTCAGTGAGACTTTGTAGCTTGCGCTACAGGAATGTAGTCTCAGCCGAACAGTTATTTGCCTCCTTTTCCAATTCTGTCACGTGTCTAGACAGAGTCCCAGCATCGGATCTGACTGACGCTAAGTCACCTTGCAGTTTGGTCCATATCGATGCAATTTCGGACCTCAGAGGCGTTGCCAAAGTGTCTATTTTAGTTTCCACTGAAGCACAAATTTCGTCTTTCAGTAGGGCTGGGTATTGTCAAGAACCTCACAATTCAATTCAATTTCGATTCTTAAGGTCACAATTCGATTCGATATCGATTCAATTCGATATTGATCCAGTATGCTTCGATATCGATTCAATAATACTTGTAGATGACAAAAATACCCAAATTATTCATTGAGTACCTTCTGATATTTGTTTTATAATAATGTGTGCATTATTTGTATTGGTTTAGAACAAACTGACCCAAAAATGTATTTTACCATTTCATTATTCTTTAATGAATAGAAAATAAAACATTAGTAGTACAGTGTTTGGAGTCAGTGGCGTGCTCAGTCCTCTCTGTAGTTAAGTAATATATTTGTTGGGTGCTCTTTGGTCCAAGGTTAGTAGTTTCAGATGAGAAAAAGAGAACAAATCTCTCTGACCAAGGCACTCCGTGTAATTAAAATGTCTTTATTGAAACTTAGACATATCCAAAAAGGACCTAAAAATGCCCACGCGTAGCGGCTCGGGCCTTCTTCAGGGCATAGTGAGACAAAACAGGAGTGAATGGTTTTTGTGCAGGCACAGAGCACAGGTGTTAGTTGCTTGATTGGATCTGAAGCAACCAATTGCTAAGACCCGCCCCTCACACAGATCCTAGAGAGCAGTCACATGCCAAACACAGTTCTTTGTAAAAAGAAAACAAAAACACAGATTAAGTGTATACACACCCACAACTATAGCACAATAAAGGTTCACAGTGACTCAGAAAGACAGTAGACTATAAATTAGACATTTTTATAAAAAAGGCCTATAGTCTATCTCCTCGTTCAAACCTGGATATTCCATTGCCTTAAAATTCCAGATCCAAAAAGTTTCCTGCTGCAGCAACTTTTTCAATCTATCCCCCCCACGTACAGATTTCTTTATCATCTCAATACCCTGGACTCTTAAGGATGAAGGGTCGCTATGGTGCATTTCTCTATAGTGTTTGGCCATTGGATAATCTTCATTGTTGATCCTTATCGCATATTTGTGTTCAGAAAAACGTTCTTTTAAGCATGGGCACTGTAGGCGATATACAACAAACTCAGAATTACAATTAATAAAGCCATTGGTTTTGTATTCTTTTTGGGTTTTCAGGTCAAGGAATGTCTTGCACTGAATGACACCCACACAGTGTTTACATGACACGCACTTATAAGTTCCCCAAAGGTCTTTATGCAAGATCCACTTCTAAAGGACATTTTCCCAAATCCACCTATGACAGTGTTCAGAAAAGCACCTTCAATAAAAGACAAACTTGTCAGGAGTTACCTGCCAGGCTCAAAAGAAAAAACATGGTTGCATAAAGACCTTTGGGGAACTTATAAGTGCGGATCATGTAAACACTGGAACTGGAACCGGTATGGCCAGTAGGGCCGTGGCCATACCTACTTTGGCGTGCATCAAACATAAATGTGTAAAAATTCAAATCGCAAATACGTTACATTCTTAATGTATTGCACTTTTGCGTGCTTCCCGGGCTAATTTCCACTAGCTGTAAGCCTACGTACAGTACGTAGTTTATCACAAGCAACAAACTCTGTTTCCTAATGATTGATTGGTTATTTGTGTCACGTGAGCTTAACGTCACATCGACGTGAATTCACAAAACAAAATACCAGCGCTCTATGTAAGTAGACTAACTGCTAGTGTGTTCGCTAAATTTAAGCAATAGTAACGTTAAAATTAATGATGAAGCGTCAAAAAATAACTGATTTCTTTGGGTCAAAGTTAACCAAGGTAGCTGAGACAACCACCGTCACTCCAGCCCATAATGAGCCCTCCGAGGAACCAGAAGTAGAATTTCCAACTGTCGCTGCTCCAACTAGCCCCTCTGCCGCCGCTACCCTCAACGTTACGAGCCTCGCCCCAGCTGACAATGAGCCCTCTGAGCTTGAGGAACCAGCAGTAGAATTGCTAATTAGCCCCAGAACTTGACTTTGACAGTTTAGGCGCACGGTTGAATATGCTGCCAGATTCGATCCGAACGTCTGGAATTACCGTCACAACGGTAGCATCAGTAACATCGGCAATGAATGCTGCTCCGGTGGCGAAAACCCTATTGCCAGATGTACATGTACACAGGCTGTTGAAATTGTTTGATACAATTGCCGTGTCAACTGCCAGCGCCGAGAGGTTTTTCTCAACCCTTCGTCGTATGAAGACTTATCTAAGGTCAACAATGACGCAAAGGAGACTCAATGACTTGATGTGCAGCCACACACACAGGGATGCTTTGGCCAATGTGGATGGTCTCGCCATTGCCAGTGACGTCATCCAGCACAACGAGAGACGGAGGAACTCCTCTGGGAACGTTGACGTTTTTTAATCCTATGCAACTGGATTTGACGTGTCAAAGGATTTATGCTTTCTAATCATACTGATTATACTATTTGATTGTGACTCAAGTGTAGGCTATAATCAGGACAAATAAAACGGCAATAATAAATAATAATAAATAAAGTTATGCGTTACCAGTGTGGCTTGAGAGGGGGGGGGAGCGTCACGTCATTCGTGGCCCTACCCATTCGAAATGCGTTCCGCGGCCTATGACACAATGTGCTAAGTGCTACTCTCTCTGCTGACTAACGACGGCTTCCTTCACGTCCGTGTACATCTTTGGAATGGCGACTTCTGTCGTATGTTTTCGTGTTGGTATGGCGTAGCGTAGCGTGGTTCCAGTGTGTGTACCATCTTCTTAAAGCCCTCGTTTTCCACGACACTGTACGGGCATAGGTCCTTACAGATGAAGATCGCCACAGGCTCTGTTATCTTCTGTGCGCGCACAAAGCTTAACTGTAGTTTGCAGACAAGGGATTTGTCTAGCTGCATTTGTTTGCAATCCACAGGTTTAGCTTTAGCCGCAGGTTGCAAAACTTCTGCGTGGTGTCAACTCAAATGGTTGCGTAGGTTCGTCGTATTGTTGCGCTATTTTAATACTGATTCTCAAAGCTTACACACGACATGACTTCTATCGACTTCTTCTGTTCCGGTTTTACATCTGAATCCAAAATGTGTCCAAACGTCGGATTTTAAAGTTGTAGGCGCCGACTTTAAAGCGTTACTACTGCCCGTTTCTGTCGCCATTTTGTTGAATAAACAAGTGTGATTTGTGTTGTACGGAGGCCCCACTTGACCGAACAACCGTTGTTCGGTCAAGTGGGGGCTCCATACAACACAAATCACACTACGCCCACAATGGAGTGGGGCTTAATTACAACGGAAATAATCGATTTCAAGATTTTCCGAATCGATATTGAATTGGGAAAAAATATATTGCAATGCATTGATGAATCGATTTTTTTACCCAGCCCTATCTTTCAGTGATGCTAGCTCATGTAACCAGGTTAAAATTAATGTTTTTATTTTATTTTGTTTGAGTATGAAATATCACCAAATCCTGTCTGTGTGCTGTTATTTGTGTTTACTACATTTTATTTTATGTCATTATTTACTTTTATGTATGTTTTACAACGACCGTCATATACATGTACTGCCGCTTTAAGAGAGAGGTCTTGTGGGTACACGGAAGAGGGAACGTGGGAGAGGCCATTTTTGTTTTGTGGGGGGAGTGTCAAGCAGCGACCAAGCCGAGCCACACGTGTTTCTTACCGTAGCACAGTTTTGCTGATTGAGGAGAACGTAACCTTGAGTATCCCTGTAAGAAGATACTGCAAGCTGTGGGATAAAATACTTGTTTATCCTTCCTTACATCGGAGTCCCGTGGACGGTTTTTCCTTCTAACGCACACGAGTGAAGTACCCATATGTGCCGTTCTAGTCTAGACTGCTGAATAGGACAATACAAAGCTCAAATGACCGGCAGTGGAAACCAGTTATTTCGAAAATAAATGGCAAGGTGGGCCAAATAGAGTCCTGTGTGTCCCCCCTCCTTCCTTGATCATGATGATGATGAGAGACTGAGCCCCCCCCCACAACACCTGGGGCCCCACCCAACTAGAACACAACGCAGAGCTAACGATGAGAGTGACGGGCGTGCAGCAGGCTGACCAGCATAGAACAGCATAGAACTGCCTCCGTTACATTGGTGCCGTGACCCTCCTGGATCCTGAGAGCGACATCAGTTGCTCGCCGCGGGAGGCTGCTGTCGTCATCAAGCCCCAGACGTCCTCAGGTATTTCTATAGACTGTACACTCATGTTACAGTGGACTGGAGTTGAGCTGTGTGGACACTGGACAGTCATAGCTGTGGTTACCATGGACTGGGTTTGTGAACAGGACATTTGTATATATTGAAGGAAAAAAAAACACGGAAAAAAAAAGAAGAAAAAAGTTAATGTTGATGTGATTGAAGGACTCGTGTGAATAATCTATTGATGTGAACTACTAGATATGAATATGTGATTAATCTATTGGTGAATTTGTTGATTGTGTGTGATTGTTTCAATCTCTTAGTGCTTTCTAGATTCAATTATTTAAATGAATTGAGCTTTTCACTTTTTTATTTTATTTTTTATTTTATCTGAGTGTTAGAGGTGGGAACATGGCAGAGGGTGGTTCGTACGTAGGTGGGGGTAACATTGCTGATCAGGATCTTTTGGATCGCCAGTGTGCTGTGGAGAGGGGGTACCAGTTAGATGTGGATGGGGGTTTACGGCTAGGTGTAGGTAGGAGTTTCGGGCAGCTCTTAGAGGGCGGGGAACCAGACACCAGAGCACCAGGACCTAGAGACCCGACCACATTTGGCACTCCTCAGTTCACCTCCACACGCTACGTAGAACGGGCCAGGCCAGGTATCAGCGAAGGGGCTGTGCCAGGTAACAGCGAGCAGCCAGTGGGTGAGTTAGCCATGCTCATTACTCAGTTAGCAGAGAAGATAGGAGAGTCAATCACTGCTAAGCTGCAGGAAACACAAATGCTTAGAAACACACACACAGACAGTGCTAGGTCTGCTGAACAGCGTTCGGAGAAAGTGCCTAGTGTTAGAGTAGTAATGCAGACAGACGCTAGGGAGCCTCCTATTTTCAGGGGCGATAGCTCTGATAAGTTTACAGTTCATGAGTGGGAGAGCCTTATGACTTTGTATTTGAGGAAGCGAGCCATTCCAGTTAGTGAGCAGTCACATGAGATTCTAGCTAAGCTTATGGGGAAAGCAGGGGACGTGGTGAGAATAAAGCTGCGCAACACATATATCGACCACATAGCGAACCCCCACATTATTTTTGATGTACTAAAGCAACACTTTAGTGACCTCACATACTCGAGCATTCCCCTGGCGGACTTTTACAGTACGCTGCCCAAGCCAGGTGAGGATGCTATGGAGTATTGGATTAGGCTTAATAAGACAGTGGAGGTGGCTGACGAATGCTTGAAGCGGCAAGGCCGTAGTATTGAAGAGCCAAGCCACGGGGTAAGCATGATGTTTATCAAACACTGTCCAGATCAGTCTCTTGCCAATGTTTTTAAGTTCAAGTCCGCAGGGAAATGGTCTGCTAGCGAGATCCAGGAGAGGCTTGATGAGTACATGCTGGAGAGGAAGTCTCGTGTTGCTGCAGGTGGACAACGTGAAGCAGGCGCGGTAGAGCGTAGGTTCCGTTCACAGGTTCATGTCCCTGTAGTCGACTTGGCTCCCAACTTGAACACGACCGTGCCGGTGGTGCCATCTCCCGTCCCGGCTCATGCGTCATCTCCTACACCATTTTGCGCAAGGTCTCCTACGCCGTCTCCCGCACCGTCTCCCGCACCTGTCTCTGGCGGTGATGACTATATGAGGAGTTTGGTGAGCTTGCTAGACCGTTTGGTCACAATGCAGACTCAGGTTCCAGTTAGCGCTGCAGTCCGGACACCGACGCTGACTCAACTGCCAGCTAGTGCCGCAGGGCGGGTGCCAGACGCACCACAGCGGTTGTGCAGGGTTTGTAAGTCTCCGGATCACTCCACATTTTCCCACTGCAGCTGGGAGAACCGATGTATAAACTGTTTGTCTCCTGGTCATTGGAAGAGGGACTGTCCTCACCCTCAGCCGCCCAACCAGCTCCGTTCTCAGCCTGGTGGAAGAGCTGGTCATCAGTCTCGTCCGTTAAACTACTAAACCCACACCTAGAGAGGGATGGTGTGGGTAATGTAGATGTATCCTTCACTGATGTCTCCGACCTGGCTCACTTGTATGAAGACAAGTGTGCCAAAGCACCTCAGGGTTCGCGTATGGTGATTCAGGCGACACAGAGGATTCAGGCTTTCGGTGACTTGTTCTATGCTCCTGTTCTTGTCAACCAGAGTGTGCAGCTTAATGGCATGTTGGATACTGGCTCTATGTCATGCAGTATCAGTGAAAATGCAGTAGAGAAGCTCCGCTCTGGGGGTGTTTTGTCTGAGAAGCAGGAGCCTGAAGAGAACATTGTCTTGATTGGCTGCGGTGGTCCGGAGACTAGGCCTGATGGTTTTTATGACCTCAACATGCAGCTTTATGGTGTTTCCTTTGTTATACCCACTCTGGTCGTACCCGGTCAGCATGATGATCTGATAGTCGGCACAAACATTATTAAACATGTGGCCCATGTACTCAAGAGTGGTACTGAGTACTGGGACATCGCGTCCAGATAGGAACATCCGTCTAGTCCTGACGTTGAACAGTTCCTGTCCATGTTCACAAATGTAGAGCGCTGGAGGGGTGGTGCAGTTCCTGAGAAGATAGGTACTGTTAAGCTCACCCAGGCCGTGACACTCTTACCGAGGCACGAGCACTTAGTCTGGGGCAGACTTCCTGCTAAGGTGCCTATGTCAGCTGGAAGCACTGTTGTTGTGGAGCCGACAGACTCCAAGGCCATGCCACGCGGTGTCCTCGTAGGTCGACTTGTCACACCGCTCTGGGGTGATAGGTGGGTACCCATGACTGTTGTCAATCCGTCTGAAAAAGCCATCATGCTGAAAAGGAACTGCATGTTGGCTGATGTGTTTCCATGCTTGGCGATTGAGGACTTTAATGTTTTCCAGGGCCTGCAATCAGTTACGGGGAGGCATGAGTCCAACGCCACAGGTAGTGCCTGTCCCCCTGTCCAGCCGGCTAGGAGTTTGTCAGAGCTCTCACTCAGTGACATTGACCTCAGCTCCTGTCAGGTTAGTGAGGCATGCAAGTCCCAGCTCACTCAGCTGCTCACCGAGTACCATGACATCTTCTCCAGGGACTCTCTGGACTGTGGCGAGGTCACAGGATACACACATCGCATCCATCTGGTGGATGAGCTCCCCTTTCGCTTGCCCTACAGGAGGGTTCCCCCAGCCCACTATCAGAAGTTGAGACAGGTTCTCACTGATATGGAGGAGAAAGGGATTATCCGGAAGTCCTCGAGCACATACGCTTCACCGCTGGTTATGGTGTGGAAGAAGGATGGCGGGCTTCGGATCTGCACTGATTTCAGATGGCTGAATGCTCGGACCTTGAAAGACGCTCATCCCTTGCCACACCAGTCGGACTGTCTTGCTGCGCTGGGTGGTAACTGCCTCTTTAGTACGATGGACCTCACCTCTGGCTTCTTCAACATCCCAATGCATGAAGATGACAAGAAGTACACTGCTTTCACGACTCCCCTTGGGTTGCATGAATACAATGGCATGCCGCAGGGCCTTTGTAATAGCCCTGCAGCCTTCATGAGAATGATGATTGGGATCTTTGGGGATCTGAACTTCACGAAGCTTTTGTGCTATCTTGATGATCTTCTTGTCTTCGCGCCGTCAGAGGTTGAGGCTCTGTCGAGGCTCCGCACTGTGTTTCAGAGGTTGAGGGAGAACAACTTGAAACTGGCTCCGAAAAAATGTCATCTGCTGCAGAAGCGGGTGCGGTTTTTGGGCCACGTGGTTGATGGCGGAGGTGTGTCTGTCGATCCCTCCAAAGTAGAGGTCATCTCCAACATGACAGTGCAGGATCTCATGGAAGGTGATGGGTGCACGCCTTCTGTTCGTAGGATCAAATCTTTCCTTGGTATGGTATTTTACTACCAGCATTTCCTCCCGAACTGCTCCTCCGTGGCTAAGCCCCTGTTCGCCCTTACGGCTGGACAAAAGAGGAGGGGGAGGTCGGCTAAGGATAAGAAGCCCCATGGCAGCTTCCGTAAGCTTACCTCCGCAGACTGGACGGTGGAATGTGGGGAAGCATTTGATCTGTTGAAGACGATGTTACTGGAGTGTGTGGTGCTTGCCCATCCAGACTTTGAGGTGCCTTTCATTTTGTCGGTCGGTGCGTCTTTGGACGGACTCGGCGCGGTGCTGTCTCAAGTGCCCCGAGGAGAGTCCAAGGCCAGACCTGTTGGTTTTGCAAGCAAGTCCCTCAGTGCCTCACAGCGGAAGTATCCAGCTCATAGACTGGAGTTCATGGCGCTGAAGTGGAGTGTTTGTGAAAAGTTCAGCCACTGGCTGAAGGGTCAAAGCTTCACCGTTTGGACAGATAATAATCCGCTGACTTATCTCCTAACGAAGCCGAAGCTTGACGCGTGTGAGATCCGCTGGGTGTCTAAGTTGGCGTCTTACACCTTCGATCTCAAACACCTGCCAGGGAAGAAAAACGTGGTGGCGGATGCGTTGAGTCGCGACCCTTTTTCCAAGCCCGTCAGTCAGAGGCTACTTAGGGAGCCCTACCCGGCCCTTGTTCAGGAAGCCGACGGGGTTGAGGGGGACTCTGTGCAGGATGTTTTCAGACTCAGTTGCCAGTCCCAAACAGTGAGCAGTGCGCGATCTGGGTTTGCTTGTGATGCAGCTGAGGTTAGGGCTTTTTGTCAAGCCAAATGTGACTGGCCTTATGCATCAGTATTCACAGCACTCAGTTTGGTCCAGCACGTTCAGCATCTGTCGGGTGGTCAGGATACACTGCCGATGTTATCCACCGAGGAGCTCAGGTTGAGTCAGAAGCAGGACCCCTGCATCTCCAAGGTGTTGCCCTTTGTCGCTGTTCGGAAGCGGCCATCGAGGCGTGAGAGGCATGGTGCTGACCAGAAGGTCCTCAGGCTGTTGAAACAGTGGGAGAAGTTGGAAGTCAATGATGGTGTCTTGTACAGGGTGACGAAGGACCCAGTGTCCAAGCAGAGGAGGTCTCAGTATGTTTTGCCTCTGAGCCTGAAAGACAAGGCACTGTCTGGCATCCATGATCACGCTGGTCATCAGGGCCAGGACCGTACTCTCTCTCTTGCAAGGCAGCGTTTTTATTGGCCTGACATGGAGAGGGATATCAGAACATATGTCAGATGCTGTCGGAGATGTGTGTTTGGGAAGACCCCAGAGCCAGCTGCTTGCGTGCCCCTGGAGAGCATTAAAACCTCCGCACTGATGCAGCTTGTGTGTATGGATTTCTGGTCCGCTGAGGACAGTAAGCAGCGGTCAGTCGATGTCTTAGTGGTTACTGACCACTTCACTAAGCTTGCTCACGCGTTCCCCTGCGCCAATCAGACAGCGAAGCAGGTCGCCAAGAAACTCTGGGATCATGTAGTCTGTGTTTACGGGTTTCCGGAGAGAATACATTCTGATCAGGGCACAAACTTTGAGAGCAACCTGATTGCAGAGCTTCTCAAGTTGGCGGGTGTAGTGAAGTCCCACACGACGGCCTACCATCCTATGGGTAATGGCGGGACAGAGCGTTTTAATCGCACGATGGGGAATCTGCTCCGTTCCCTTCCGCTTCAGCAGAAGCAACAGTGGCCTCAGCAGATCCATTTTCTCACGCTCGCGTACAATGCCACTGTT
The DNA here is from genome assembly GCF_029633865.1 of Lampris incognitus. Classification (NCBI taxonomy): domain Eukaryota; kingdom Metazoa; phylum Chordata; class Actinopteri; order Lampriformes; family Lampridae; genus Lampris; species Lampris incognitus. Next base: position 113,099,195 of record NC_079211.1, read on the forward strand.
CACGAGACCACGGGTTACGCGCCTTTCTTCCTGATGTATGGGCGTGTCCCAAGACTGCCGGTGGATGTTATGTTCAGGCAGGTTTTGCATGACCCTCACATTGTTGACTATGACTCTTATGCTCAGTCTCTGCTTTCCTATCTAAGGAGTGCAATGGAGATCGCTCAGAAGCACTCCACGGCTGAGCAGCAGCATCAGGCGCGACAGTACAACAGACACGCCAAGGGCACTGTCCTGTCTGTCGGGGATCGTGTTTTGGTTGCGAACCAGAGTGAGCGAGGGAAGAGAAAGTTGGCTGACAAATGGGAGAACGGAGTGTACACGGTTGTCGGTGTCAACCCCAATATCCACGTCTACAAGATTCAGAATGCAGAGGGGCACACATGGGTGGTGCACAGGAACCGTTTGTTGGAGGTCAACTTCTTGCCCCTTCCTGAGTTAGATCAGGGTGAGGAGTCCAGTACAACCAGTCAGTTGCTTGACTGTGCAGAGTCCGATGAGAAGGACAGTGCAGATGGCCTGACGGTCCCAGGGGATGCAATGGGGCTTGCAGTCTCATCACTTGGAGACTCGCCTAGATCTGAGTGGGCAGAAGCGGAAGAGTTCATTCCGTCTAGTCTGGTAGTCAGTCCTGTGGGGGCCACTGCTCAGACTCCACCCAACACACACGCACCACCCAACACACATGCACCACACATAGAGGCATCACACTCACTCGATGTTGGTGTTATATCTCACACTGATTCGCACACAGAAGCACCACACTCACTCGATACAGATGTTGCAGCTCGCACTGTCTCACGCACACAAGTAGAGAGCGATGGTCGGGTTAGGACACGCACAGGGAGGGTGGTGAGGTCAGTGAACAGGTTAATAGAATCTATGGCTCAGATGCCATTTCTACGGAGTGTGAGGGATTGAATTTTGATGGAGGTTGGAGTCATTCAGACTACTTTAATCTGAGTTATTAGGTGTCTATCAGACAGGGTTGTTTTGGGCCAAGTGCATGAAGTGGCGTATCAGGCGTCACATTGATCTAAGGGAATACTGAGACTTGATCAACCTCATTATTTTCTGAACCTCGTAACCGAGGTAGCTCCTAAGTTGACTGGAGGACTAGGTCCTTCTTTTCACTTGTGCCAGTAGTCAGTGATGGGCTTTTCCTTTCCTCTTTCTCTTTTTATCCTGCTGTCAGGATGTTGGTGAATTTCAGGAGGGGTGAATGTAACCAGGTTAAAATTAATGTTTTTATTTTATTTTGTTTGAGTATGAAATATCACCAAATCCTGTCTGTGTGCTGTTATTTGTGTTTACTACATTTTATTTTATGTCATAATTACTTTTATGTATGTTTTACAACGACCGTCATATACATGTACTGTCGCTTTAAGAGAGAGGTCTTGTGGGTACACGGAAGAGGGAACGCGGGAGAGGCCATTTTTGTTTTGTGGGGGGAGTGTCAAGCAGCGACCGAGCCGAGCCACACGTGTTTCTTACCGTAGCACAGTTTTGCTGATTGAGGAGAACGTAACCTTGAGTATCCTTGTAAGAAGATACTGCAAGCTGTGGGATAAAATACTTGTTTATCCTTCCTTACATCGGAGTCCCGTGGACGGTTTCTCCTTCTAACGCACACGAGTGAAGTACCCATATGTGCCGTTCTAGTCTAGACTGCTGAATAGGACAATACAAAGCTCAAATGACCGGCAGTGGAAACCAGTTATTTCGAAAATAAATGGCAAGGTGGGCCAAATAGAGTCCTGTGTGTCCCCCCTCCTTCCTTGATCATGATGATGATGATGATGATGAGAGACTGAGGGCCCCCCCAACAACACCTGGGGCCCCACCCAACTAGGACACAACGCAGAGCTAACGATGAGAGTGATGGGCGTGCAGCAGGCTGACCAGCATAGAACACCATAGGACTGCCCCTGTTAGACTCAGATGTTGTGTATCAGCTCGAATTGATTCAGTAGCACTGAGGACAGCATTTTCTGAGTCAGAGTAGTTAACTTGGGCGGTGTTAGTCGGTGTTAGCCCCCTTAACACATGTAGTAAGTAGGCATAGTGCGTAAGTATAATGTAGTGCTCAAAAAGATACAGTAGTGAAAAAATATATTTCCAGAATGATTATTTGTTCCCAACTGAACCAAATGGGCTATGTAGACACAAAAGCACCGTTGTTTTATTCAATTATTGAACAACTGGCAGTGAGCTCTAAAATCTTCTGCCTACCCGCTCATCACGTCACCGGATGTCCGACATGTTGGTTTTTGACTGTTTGTTGCGATTGCTGGGATTCTAGGATGTCAGTGAGCATGTTGTATGCTTGGAGACTGTGGGGCTTGTCAGTTATAAAGCCACTTTATTTTTGTCACTGTATGGTTGTTTGGGCGGCACGGTGGCACAGTGATTAGCACGGTAGCCTCACAGCAAGAAGGTCCTGGGTTTGAGCCCCGGGGTAGTCCAACCTTCGGGGTCATCCCGGGTCATCCTCTATGTGGAGTTTGCATGTTCTCCCCGTGTCTGTGTGGGTTTCCTCCGGGGGCTCCGGTTTCCTCCCACAGTCCAAAGACATGTAGGTCAGATGATCCATCCGTACTTAATTGTCCCTAGGTATGAATGTGTGTGTGTGTGTGTGTGTGTGTGTGTGTGTGTGTGTGTGTGTGTGTGTGTGTGTGTGTACACGTGTGTGTCGGCCCTGTGCGATGGTCTGGTGGTCTGTCCAGGGTGTCTCCCCGCCTGCCGCCCAATAGGCTGCAGTATCCCCCGCGACCCTGAGAGCAGGATAAGCGGTTCGGATGATGAATGAATGGATGACTGAATGATTGGTTACAGTGAAATTTGTCTTCTGCGTTTAATCCCATCCTGTTGTATCGGAGCAGTGGGCAGCTGCAGCGCATGGGGACCAACTCCAGTTCTTTTTTCCATTGTCTTGGTCAGGGGCACAGGCAGGAGTATTAATCCTAACATGCATGCCTTTTTGATGGTGGGAGGAAACCGGAGCACCTGGAGGAAACTGACGCAGACACGGGGAGAACATGCAAACACCACACAGCAAGGACCTGGGATGGGGCGTCCGGGTAGCGTAGCGTTCTATTTCGTTGCCTACCAATACTGGAATCGCCGGATCGAATCCCCGTGTTACCGCTGGCTTGGTCGGGTGTCCCTACAGACACAGTTGGCCCTGTCTGCGGGTGGGAAGCCGGATGTGGGCATGTGTCCTGTTCGCTGCACTGGCGCCTCCTCTGGTCGGTCGGAGCACCTGTTCGGGGGGAGGGGGAACTGGGGGGAATAGCGTGATCCTCCCTAGCGCTACAGCTACCTGGTGAAACTCCTCACCGTCAGGTGAAAAAAAATTGGTAGTGACTCCACATGTATTGGAGGAGACGTGGTAGTCTGCAGCCCTCCCTGGATCAGCAGAAGGGGTGGAGCAGCGACTGGGACGGTGCAGAAAGCAGGGTGATTGGCCAGGTACAATTGGGGAGAAAAAGGGGGGAAAAGAAAGAGAGGACCTGGGATGGCCTGGGGTTTGAACCCAGGACCTTCCTGCTGTTAGGCAACAGCGCTATCTGCTTGGCCACTGTGCCGCCCTTTGTTGCCTATGGTGGGGGTTTTCCCTGCCATAGTGAAATTTCAGACAGTCACCAGAGAGCAGGCTCCCATGTTGGGGGAGGCATTAGTGACTATGGGGATGGGAAAGAAGCTGGTTTGCTGCCCAGTCTGGGTCGTGAACCTGGAGGACTGTGTACTGGGACTAGATGTTCTTGGGGCATTGGACTGTGTCATTTACAAAAAGAGAGGAACTCTGACACTTCCAAATGGACATGACATTCAGATGTCTAAGCGGCCACCCCGACCGGGCTGCCCTGTGGCCCACACTGTTGCAGTGCTGGCAGCTGAGAGGACAACAACCAACATGGCTGCCTGCTGCACCTATACCAACAAGCCACCCGGACCACCCTCCGCCCTGCCTGCCGCTGGTGTACACCCAAGCCCCACTGCACCACCTGACAGGGGGGTGAGAGTCTTGGCTGTGAAGGAGGTCTGACAGAAAAACTGATGGACTGACTCCCAGGGTACACTGTGGCAGCTCCTGCTAGAATTTAACGACTGTTTTTCAGTGAGACCTCGACGTCTTTCCCTGGCCAGAAAGGCAGCGGTGGACAAAGCCCTACTCAAAATGCAACAGGCTGGACTCATTGAGCCTTCTACCAGCTCCTGGGCCTCCCCAATAATCATGGTTCCCAAAAAATCCAAAAGATGATTGGCGGTTCTGTGTGGAGATAAGACTCCTCAACAAAGTGACCTAAAAGGACCCCCCCCCCACTTCCCCGCTCAGACCTGGGGGAGAGGTTACACTTTAAAGAGGACATACTATCATGCACACCTCTTGGCTCTACATGGATAATTTCAAAATTTCATAACTGAATTTTCATTGTTGATTCTGTGGTGGTTGTGAAAATACTGCCGCTGTTGTTCCACATCCATCAGCCCCCCACAGGTGTTACTCCAGTCAACATTAAGAGCAGCACAGGGTTGAAAGCGAATGAAAAATACACTAAAACAAAGAACATGCAGTATTCTCTCACAATTATGTTTTGAAAGTTGCATTGCCATGGCAACTGTCACTGAGCTATTGATTTAGATCTGTTGTTGAGTATTATGCAGCCTGTACTTGCTGATGTGTGTGTGTGTGTGTGTGTGTAGACCAAAGGGGAAAAAAGCCAATATGTCAGTTTAAGAGTTAATGTGGGGGAATGAAAGAAGTTTGTTACAAAAAACAGGGGCGACACGTTGGCGCAGTGGTTAGCGCGGTCACCTCACAGCAAGAAGGTTGTGGGTTCGAGCCCCGGGGTAGTCCAACCTTGGGGGTCATCCGGGGTGGTCCTCTGTGTGGAGTTTGCATGTTCTCCCCGTGTCTGCGTGGGTTTCCTCCAGGTGCTCCAGTGACCTCCCACAGTCCAAATACATGTAGGTCAGGTGACTTGGCCGTACTAAATTTTCCCAGGTATGAGTGTGTGTGTGTGTGTGTGTGTGTGTGTGTGTGTGTGTGTGTGTGTGTGTGTGTGTGGGCCCTGTGTGATGGCCTCGCGGCCTGTCCAGGGTGTCTCCCTGCCTGCCGCCCAGTGACTGCTGGGATAGGCTCCAGCATCCCCTGAGAGCAGGATAAGTGGTTCGGATAATTGATGGATGGAAAAAAAATTGAGGCAGAAAATTATATCTTATAATAAATGCTTTTATTTGTGATAATGATTTTCCACATGTGTTGTGCAAGGCATATTTTTGAAGTTGTTGAAAAAAGTTATGTGCATTTATGAAGTTGTTATTGTGAATGCAATATTCAAAGAAAATATCAGTTTTGTTAATATCATATAGCCCTACCGTCTAGTCATAACATAAATAATTGACCTAAATAGTTATACACTTATTCATGTTTTTCCTTGATGCACCCTTGTTGCTGGTTGGATAGCCACTTTGGATAAAATCAAAGTTTTGTATTGATTTCTGTAGTATTGTGACTTGTGATATCACGTTGTTCTATTGTTGCTCTTCACCCCTGTATATTCTCTGTAAATTCATATTTTTATAAAGTTTTTCAAACTTCACATCTTGCTTAACCTATTCTATTATTGTGATGTACACTGCCCGTTTTGCAAACTTCATAAATATGCAGTAAACATATACTATATCAATACAGATGCAGGAAAAAAAGTTTAATACATTACAGTACAGGCCTGTTTCGTGCCTCGCGCACTCATCAGCTGCTCATTTGATATTCCGCTCCACATTAGTTGAGCACTTCAACACCATTGACGGTTTCGGGAAAAAATGCTATATATATATATATATATATATATATATATATATATATATATATATATATATATATACACTACCGTTCAAAAGTTTGGGATCACCCAAACAATTTTGTGTTTTCCATGAAAAGTCACACTTATTCACCACCATATGTTGTGAAATGAATAGAAAATAGAGTCAAGACATTGACAAGGTTAGAAATAATGATTTGTATTTGAAATAAGATTTTTTTTACATCAAACTTTGCTTTCGTCAAAGAATCCTCCATTTGCAGCAATTACAGCATTGCAGACCTTTGGCATTCTAGCTGTTAATTTGTTGAGGTAATCTGGAGAAATTGCACCCCGCGCTTCCAGAAGCAGCTCCCTCAAGTTGGATTGGTTGGATGGGCACTTCTTTGAGCAGATTGAGTTTCTGGAGCATCACATTTGTGGGGTCAATTAAACGCTCAAAATGGCCAGAAAAAGAGAACTTTCATCTGAAACTCGACAGTCTATTCTTGTTCTTAGAAATGAAGGCTATTCCATGCGAGAAATTGCTAAGAAATTGAAGATTTCCTACACCGGTGTGTACTACTCCCTTCAGAGGACAGCACAAACAGGCTCTAACCAGAGTAGAAAAAGAAGTGGGAGGCCGCGTTGCACAACTGAGCAAGAAGATAAGTACATTAGAGTCTCTAGTTTGAGAAACAGACGCCTCACAGGTCCCCAACTGGCATCTTCATTAAATAGTACCTGTTAGAGCCTGTTTGTGCTGTCCTCTGAAGGGAGTAGTACACACCGGTGTAGGAAATCTTCAATTTCTTAGCAATTTCTCGCATGGAATAGCCATTTCTAAGAACAAGAATAGACTGTCGAGTTTCAGATGAAAGTTCTCTTTTTCTGGCCATTTTGAGCGTTTAATTGACCCCACAAATGTGATGCTCCAGAAACTCAATCTGCTCAAAGAAGTGCCCATCCAACCAATCCAACTTGTGGGAGCTGCTTCTGGAAGCGTGGGGTGCAATTTCTCCAGATTACCTCAACAAATTAACAGCTAGAATGCCAAAGGTCTGCAATGCTGTAATTGCTGCAAATGGAGGATTCTTTGACGAAAGCAAAGTTTGATGTAAAAAAAATCTTATTTCAAATACAAATCATTATTTCTAACCTTGTCAATGTCTTGACTCTATTTTCTATTCATTTCACAACATATGGTGGTGAATAAGTGTGACTTTTCATGGAAAACACAAAATTGTTTGGGTGATCCCAAACTTTTGAACGGTAGTGTATATATATATATATATATATATAGTGACAATGGTGAGGTGTGCGGTTGGAATGACAGATAATAATAATAATACATTTTATTTGTGGATGCCGTTCAGAGCACTCAAGGACACCTTACAGAACACAGTAAAAAAACAAGCAGCACTGTATCAGACAGCATAAGATCAAAACAAAGCAGGGTAGACAATAAAAAGTTAACACAACAGATAAGTATAAAATCATCATCTGCACAAAACTCAATGAAGCGTGGATCAGACTGAATATGCCAGTTTGAAAAGGTGAGTTTTGAGATGGGATTTGAAGGTTGAAAGAGAGTCAGTGTTGCGAATGTCTTGTGGGAGAGACTTCCATAGGTGGGGGGCAGAATGACTGAAGGCTCTAGTCCCCATGGTAGTCAAGCGGGCCGATGGTGTAGTGAGTTCGAGGGCATGTGGATATGAAGGAGTTCAGAAAGATATAAAGGAGCTAGGTTATTAAGGGTCTTAAAGGTGAGGAGCAGGATCTTGAAGTCAATACAGTATTTAACAGGGAGCCAATGGAGTTGCTGAAGAACAGGAGTGATGTGATCTATGGGAAGAGTTCTGGTAATGATACGGGCAGCTGAATTCTGGACCAATGGAAGTTTATGAAGACACATGAGGGGATGATCAGAGAGAGACTAGAGAGGATAGAATTACAGTAGTCAATACGGGATGTAACCAGGTTGTGAATGAGATGGGTTCAAGGTGGAGGTGGGATTAAATCAAGGATCGGCTCTGAGTCCTTTCTTGTTTGCAGTGGTGATGGACAGGTTGATGGACGAGATCGGGCAGGAGTCTCCGTGGACTATGATGTTTGCGGATGACATTGTGATCTGTAGTGAGAGTAGGATGCAGGTTGAGGAGAGCCTGGAGAGGTGGAGGTATGCACTGGAGAGAAGAGGAATGAAAGTCAGTAGGAGCAAGATGGAATACATATGTGTGAATGAGAGGGAGGATGGTGGAATGGAGAGGATGCAAGGAGTAGAGGTGATGAAGGCGTATGAGTTTAAATATTTCGGGGTCAACTGTCCAAAGTAACAGGGAGTGCAGAATAGAGGTGAAGAAGAGAGAGCAGGCAGGGCGGAGTGGGTGGAGAAGAGTGTCAGGAGTGATTTGCAACAGAAGGGTACCAGCAAGAGTTAAAGGGAAGGTTTACAAGATGGTTGTGAGACCAGCTATGTTATATGGTTTGGAGACAGTGGCACTGATGAAAAGACAGGAGGTGGAGCTGGAGGTGGCAGAGTTGAAGATGCTAAGATTTTCACTGGGACTGATGAAGAAGAACAGGATTAGGAACGAGTATATTAGAGGGACAGCTCAGGCTGGACGGTTTGGAGACAAAGCAACAGAGACAAGATTGAGATGGCTTGGACATGTGTGGAGGAGAGATACTGGGTATATTGGGAGAAGGATGCTGAATATGGAGCTGCCAGGGAAGAGGAGAAGAGGAAGGCCAAAGAGGAGGTTTATGGATGTGGTGAGGGAGGACATGCAGGTGGCTGGTGTGACAGAGGAAGACGCAGAGGACAGGAAGAAATGGAAACGGATGATCCGCTGTGGCGACCATAACAGGAGCAGCTGAAAGTACTAGTAGTAGATAAATATGCAGTAAATCTATGTATACTTACAGATTGTTGGCACTCATTTACTTAACATGGGTGTAATGTATATATTTTTTATCCCATTAGATGTCGGAATATTTGTGATCCTCATGAACGACCTAGCTTCATGTGATGAAGCTAGGTCGACTGCAGTGACATTATCTGTCACTGCAGTCGTCCAGTTTCCCAATAGGGTTTGTTAAATTTAAATTTTCATCTCATCTACTTGATTATCTTCATTACTTGTCAGTACACTGTCTTGAATTGGAATGGCGAATGGGGCAATTTACATTTATGGAAAGCTAAATATACAGGTTTTGGGCAATCAGTGTGAAATTCTTTTGCCAAATTGTTGTCCAGCTCACGTCAACACATGAATGCTGTGTAGACCAGAGACTTTTTAAATTTGGTTTTCACATGAGACTGTCCAATTGAATCCACAATCTCCCCTTTCTGATGTTCGACTACAAGGCTCCTTGCGTCATTAAACCAATTAGATGTAGGAATATTATAATATTTTATTATGGAAAGAGAGATCTACTAGGAAGGTGTTAGTAATACGTTTTCTGGCAAACAAACCATGTGCAGAACACACCACTAGTTGTAAGTGATTAGAATTGATCCTTAAAGAAAACTTTTTTTTTACAGGAAATCAATTTGGAGAAGGACACCCCAACCCCAAGAAAGGAAAAGCACCTTGATCTGCTGCCAGGTAATTATGTCAGACAAACACAGTCTGCATTTTTATTCTTCCAGCTATGGAGGGGCTAGATTTGTGACACACCGTGAAAGAACAGATTATATTTGTTGTTGTGGGTCAGAAGATGATTGGATGGAATTTGGCTTTACTATGTATTTTCAAAATGACAATCCATAATATTGCTAAAATAAGGTCTTTATCTTTTGCTGATCCTTGCAAAGTTATCCAGACTTTATTTTGCTTATTTAGACAGCTTTAAAGATTAAGAAGAATTTCTCAGAAAATACATTTTCATGAGGCGGCACAGAGGCGCAGTGTTTACCGCAGTCGCCTCACAGCAAGAAGGTCCTGCGTTCGAGCCCCGGGGTAGTCCAACCTTGGGGGTCATCCCGGGTCGTCCTCTGTGTGGAGTTTGCATGTTCTCCCCTGTGTCTGTGTGGGTTTCCTCCGGGTGCTCCGGTTCCTCCCACAGTCCAAAGACATGTAGGTCAGGTGAATCAGCCGTACTAAATTGTCCCTAGGTGTGTGTGTGTGTGTGTGTGTGTGTGTGTGTGTGTGTGTGTGTGTGTGTGTGTGTGGGCCCTGTGCGATGGTTTGGCGGCCTGTCCAGGGTGTCTCCCCACCTGTTGACCAATGACTGCTGGGATAGGCTCCAGCATCCCCGCGACCCTGAGAACAGGATATAAATGGTTTGGATAATGGATGGATACATTTTCATGAAAAATTGGAGAACAAATGACACCATGACGAACACTGTACACAGCAAAAATAAACAAGGGGGTAAAGGGCATTTCACAAAAAATAAGCAAAACAAGACAACAAAAATATCATTCAAGAGAAAAGAATCAAAGCAGAGCAAAGGACTATGAAAGTTCTTTAAAATTAAAGGTATTGAGACATATATATTAATATATTTTCCGGCCTTTTTATTCTCTTTGCTCATGATCTTAATATTCCGTGGATTTAAAAAGATGATAGTCACTTAAAAAGAATAAGTGAGATTAGATTTGATGTTACTCCATTTCCATGTGTAAATATACCAACAAGATTATAAAGTTGATTAAATCAGCATTGCTTCCTTGACAAGCCATCCACGTAAAGTTGAATAACAGTGAGTTGAAAAGATGGTATATCAGACATTTTAGGTCAATAGAAACTAGTTACTGGTGGTATCTAGCTACAGTTGTTTGGTTATAAGTAGAGAACGTTGGTGATCATGTGTTCTTCTTGTGACATTTCACTTGTTACTCGACTGCTGATGATGTAAATGAGCGGTGTCCCATTTCATAGTTAAATGGTGACAAGATGGCATCCCAAACGACAGCCTTGGTTCTGCGCTCTCTCTGACAAATACATCAGAATATAGAGGCTTCTACATGATGGCATGTCAGTCACAGTGCTCATCAACGGCAGCTCTGAGTCAGCCCTTCACTGTGGAAACGGGTCAAACAGGGATTCATCATCACACCCACCCTGTTTGCAATCTTTGTCTCTACCTCATTGGCGAAGAGCTGCCATGAGGGATCCCAATCTGGGATCCCAGAACTGATGGCAGGCTCTTCAACCTTAATAGGTTCAAGGCCAAGAGCAAAGTTTGCAACACCACCATCATGGAGCTTCAGTATGCAGATGACACTGCCATCACAGCACACGCCACAGAAGACCTTCAGGACATACTGAATGACATTGCCAAGGCATACAGAGCCCCGGGTCTAGCATTAAACATCAAGAAGACCCAGGTCCTATATCAGCCTCCACCCAACCAGCCCCATCACTCATCGACCCTGACTCTCAGCACTGGAGCTCCACAGGGCTGCATGCTGAGTCCTCCTCTCTATTCACTTTACACACATGACTGCACACCAACCCACAGTACAAATATGATAATAAAATTTGCAGAGACATTACTGTGGTGGAACAAATACAGAAAGGCAATGGGTCTGCCTACAGGGATGAGGTCCACAAACTGTCAGTAATGGTGCTCCAATAACAACTTGGCACTCAACACCTCCAAAACAAAGGAGATCATCATCAACATTAGGAAACAGAAAGAGGAACCCTGCTCCCTTATACATCGGAGGAGACATAGTGGAAAGGGTGACCAGCTTCAAATTCCTTGGTGCACACATCTCCCAGGACCTCATATGGACTGTCAATACAACTTCCCTAGTGAAGAAGGCACAGCAGCGGCTTTACTCTCTAAGGACACTGAGGAGAGGTAATTTGTACCAGCCATTGCTCTATAGAAAGCATACTCACTTATGGCATCTTGGTGTGGTATGCCAGCTGCACTGTGGCTGATAAGAAAGCTCTGCAGAGAGTGATTAAGTCAGCACAGAAAACCACTGGCACACAGCTACCTTCACTTGAGGACATACACAGATCATGCTGCCTATGTCAGACCACAAACATAATCAAGGACTCATCTCACCCAGGCAACCATTTTTTCACTCTGCTGCCTTCTGGGAGGCGCTATAGGTCTTTCAAGAACCGTACTTTCAGACTTTTGAATGGTTTCTACCCCAGTGCCGTTAAAGAACTGAACTCTGTTAACCAACTCTTAGGTTGCAAAAATATGCTGAAACTGTGCAACAACACCTGTACATTTTGGCATGTGCAATAAGATGTGCTGACTCGGGTTAGTGCAATAACAGACTGCCTATTTAGCTAGTGTAATAGATATTACACTCATCAATACATTACTTATATGTTGATGTGCTGCAAATGTGTGTCTTATTTGTATTTTGTCTATTTGTAAAAATGTTAATTTGTTTTTATTTTTTATTATTTTTTTATCTTGTATGAACCACTGGGGAGTTGCACTTAATTTTGTTGTACAGCTGTGCAATAACAAAGGCATCCATTCATTCTTTCGTTCATTCATTCATTCATTCATTCATTCATTCATTCATTCATCTACCCAGCCCATCATAAAAGTGGACAATAACATTTTTGAAAACGTTGATCACTTCCCCTATCTCGGCAGCCTTCTCACCTCAAAAGCTGACATTGAGCTAAGAGATATACTAAGAGTACATCTGATGCCATCTTACAATGCTGTGATTGCAAACATTCCCAAATCCTCTGTGAATGGTACACGTGGCCATTGAAACTCTAGTTAATGGTCATACCTATTTGCATAATGAAACTGATCATTGTTTCCAGTCGTTGGTTTCGTGTATTGTTTATAAGGGTGGGGATACCTGCAGTCAGGTGAGACTGAAGAGGTCACTTACATGAGTGATGAAAGGTTTTTGTCAGTAAACATTGTGTCCAGATGAGCTGATTAAAATTTTCGTGATCCATTTGACACTTGTAAAGCTGTGTCTGGCAGTGGTACGATGTCCGAAATCTCCACAAAGAAGCTGGTGAGTAAATTGATATCATACCCAATATGGATGATGGAAAGACATTTGAAAAGAAGACCCAGTTGTAAAAAAAAATAAAAATGGAACGATCCTTTTCTATTTCTTATGGTATTAGTTTTATAGCTTGACAATTCTTTTCCCCATGACACGCACAAATGCCGCCGTGGGCTATACGTGGCAAATTGTGGTCACTCACTCACTCATGGACAACCTGAGAGAGACGTTTAGTAGGGACATTAGTACGGATGTGTAATAGGGACGATGCGTGCAACTGCCGCCATGGGCTACGCATGGCAAAATGTGGTCAATCACTCACTGGTGTCCAACCTGAGAGGGACATCTGCTGTTGCTCACTTTTTCATTGAACGCTGCCTTGCTGTACCTACACATGCAGTACAGGTGTACCATGGGTCTGGACGGTTTTGTGCTTGCTTTAAGGTTTACTGTTCAATACACTTAACAGTTTCCAAATGCTAATTTTTGTCAATATTTTTTGTAGCAATAATAGTGGAAGTTTTAATCCTAAGTGTGTGCTTTTATTTGCACTGCTTGCAGGCGAAGTGGTTTTCTGCAGTGCTGACAAAGTGCTGAAGCACACTGAGGATGACCTGTCTCAGCGTGGAATCTTGGGCACACTCCTCTGCACCAACTTTCGTGTGTCCTTTGCCAATGATAAGGCGTCATTGGAAGAGACGGTAAGACCAATACATTCTTGTAATACTTTGGTAAAAACCTTTAAACACATGGCTTCAAGCCGCTTGAAATATGGTGTCTTGCAAAAGTATTAACCCCCTTGACAGTCATCACTCATTTCTGGATTATAAAAGATACTCACACATCTGTTCCTGAATAATAATATTTTTGTGAACCCATAAGCTCTACCAGCATGTTCCCAAAACCAAAATAAGTTGTTTCACTGACTTTTTTCAAACAAATTAAAAACTAAAATATAGTGCTTGCATAAGTATTCAACCCCTTGTGCTCTGAAAGCTCCAAATTTACACAAATGACAAATTATTCCTAAAACAAACCAGGTTAACACAATTGGACATAATTAGTGTGCACCTGTAAGATATTAAAGTAATGGTCTTGTTTGTGGGTATAAAAAAACACTCTGTCTAAAGTTCATTAGCCGGGCGTGAACGTCATCAGAAAATGAAGACAAAGGAGCATAATACTGAAGTAAGAGACAACGTGATTAAAATGCAGAAGGCGGAAAAGGGATACAAAACAATATCCAAGTGTTTGGATTTGCCATGGAACACTGTTGGAACCATTGTCAGAAAGTGGAAGCTGTATCACACCACCCAGACTCTTTGTAAGACAGGCTGTCCCTCAAAGCTAAGTGTCTGAGCAAGATGTGGGCTGGTGAGGAAAGCTACAGATGATCCTGCAATCACTTTGAAGGAGCTCCAGAGGTCAGTGGCTGAAACTGGAGTAAATGTGCATGAGTCAACCATATCACGGTCTGTCCATAGATCCAGCGTGTATGGGAGGGTGGCGAGAAAGAAGCCGTTGCTCAAAACTATGCATATAAAAGCACGCTTGGAGTTTGCTACCAAACAAGGGAGAGGCCCAGTTAGGATGTGGATAAAGGTGTTGTGGTCAGAAGAGACGAAAGTTGAGCTTTTTGGCCGAAACTCAAAGCATTGTGTGGTGCAAACCTAACACTGCCCATCCCCTGAAAAACACCCTCCCTACAGTGAGGTATAGTGGCGGCAGCATAGTGCTATGGGGTTGCTTTTCATCTGCAGGCAATGGGAACCTTGTTCAAATTGGGGGAAGAATGGATGGCGCTAAATACAGGGAAATATATTGGGGAAAAAAACCTGTTGCAGTCTGTCATAAAACTGAAGCTTGGGAGAAGGTTCACCTTCCAGCAGCACAATGATCCTAAGCACAAGGCTAAAGCAACAATGGCATGGCTCAGCAACAAAAAGGTGAACGTTTGGGAGTGGCCGAGTCAAAGTACGAACCTCAACCCCATTGAAAATCTGTGTCGCAGACAGAAAATTGCAGTCCAGAGGTGCCATCCCACCAACCTGCAAGACCTGTACAAATTCTGCCAAGAATGGGCAAAAACTACTCCAGAAGAATGTGCAAAGCTTATACATACTTACCTCAAGAGAATCATGGCTGTTATTACAGTAAAAGGGTACTCTACCAAGTGTTGATATGTGTGGGTTGAATACTTATGCAAGCACCATATTGTAATTTTTAATTTATTTGAAAAAAATCAGCGAAACATGACTTATATTGGCTTTGGGAACACGCTGTTAGAGCTTATGGGTTCACAAAAATAATATTTTTCAGGAATGGATGTGTGAGTGTCTTTTATAATCCAGAAATTAGTGATGACTGTCAAGGAGGTTGAATACCCCTGCAAGGCACTGTACTTATCTACCAGTCCTGACTTCCTCATACAATACCACACCTGCTCTCTCAGCACCCTGTCATATGCTTTCTCTAAATCCACAGAGACAAAATGCAACTTCTTCTGTCCTTCTCTATACTTCTCCATCAACGTTCTCAAAGCAAACATCACATCTGTAGTGCTCTTTCCTGGCATGAAACCATACTGCTGCTCGCTGATCATTACCTCTCCTCTTAACATAGCTTCCCCTACTCCTTTCCATATCTTCATGCTGTAGCTGATCAACTATATACCTTTGTAGTTACTACAGCTCTGCACATCACCCTTATTCTTGAAAATCAGTACCAGTATGCTTCTTCTCCACTCCTCAGGCATCCTCTCACCTTCCAAGATTGTGTTAAACAGTCTAGATAAAAACTCCCCTGCCATCTCTCCTAAACATCTCCATGCCTCCACAGGTATGTCATCTGGACCAAATGCCTTTCCACTCTTCATCCTCTTCATAGCTGGGCGCACTTCCTCCTTGCTAATCTACCGCATTTCCTTATTCACTATCCCCACATCATCCAACCTTCTCTCTCTCATTTTCTTCATTCATTCTTCCACCTTCTCAACACACTCTCCTTGCTTGTCAGAACATTTCCATCTCTGTCCTTCAAAGCTCTAATGTGCATCACATCCTTCCCAGCTCTATTTCTCTGTTTAGCCAATTGGTACAAGTCCTTAGAATCCAACTTCTCATACAACTCACCATATGCCTTTTCCTTCGCCACCTCTTTCTTCACTTTATGCTGCATCTCCTTGTACTCCTGTGTACTTTCTTCATCTCTCCGACTATCCCACTTCTTCTTAGCCAACCTCTTCGGCGGTGCTCAACTGGGGACTTGTGAGTATCCCCACACTCGCCCAGCGCTTGTCACCTTGGCCAACACCGTAAAAATAAAGAGTCCAGCCTCTCTTCAGGAATTTGGTACCAGAGCCCATGCTATGTGTGGAGGTGAGCCCAACTATATCTAGTTGGTACCACTCCACCTCCCGCACCAGCTTGGGCTCCTTCCCTGACAGAGAGGTGACAGTCTATGTCCCGCGGCCCAGTCTGCGATGCCGGAAGTTGGCACACCCCGGTCCCCGCCTTGTCTGCCACCTGGCCTGCATTGCACCCTACCCCAATGCTCATCCCCGGGAGTGGTGGGTCCACGGGGTGCTTTTGAGCTACCAATTTGGCAAAAATGAGATTAAATTCAAAGTTTAACATTGTGCTTTCGTGCAATTTCACAAGAAAATTGAATAAACCTGTCTCATCTGAAGTTGTTATTTCAAGGCAGGATACTTTTCACTTAACAAATTTTCAGTTTTTTGTTCTTATTTTTCATAAAATCCTGATGAAATTTTCCCCATCATCAACTTAATGCTATACATATAACTTTTGGGCTTGTGAACAAGTTTTAGCACTCCACTATAATCTATAAAGCTCAACAAGGTGATGTCGTCCCTGTTGCGCCTCCTTCCATTGAACAGCTTTGAGCTTCCAGTACAGTTGGCCCCTCTGAGCTCACAGACTCAGCATTCAGACACCTTAAAGCAGAAAAGATAGACCATTAGATAGCAACTATCCTCTAGTTAGCGTCAAAGAAAGTTGAATCAGTTCATCTGGACACAACATTTATTGACAGAAACATTTCATCATCTTCCAAGTGACCTCTTCAGTCTCAACTGACTGCAGGTGTCCCCACCCTTATAAACTATACAGTTACATAACGACCGAAACCAACGACCAGATTCATATGCAGAAATGGGTGTGAGCATTAACTGGAGTTACAATTGCCATGTGTACTATTCACAGAGGATATGGGAATGTTTGCAATCACAGTGTTGTAAGATGGTGACAGATTCAGGGATGGTCGCTCCCTCTTCACATAGATGGCCTCTTTGACTCCCTGTTCAAACCAGCGTTCCTCCCTATCAAGGATGTACACATCCTCATCCTTGAAAGAGTGGCCACTGGCCTGTAGATGGTGTAGACTGTGGAGTCCTGGTCTGTCGTGTTAGCTCTCCTGTGTTGTGCCATCCTCTTGGCCAGCGTCTGTTTAGACTGAGGTCACTGAGATGAGTGATGAAACATGTCTGTCAGTAAACGTTGTGTCCAGCTGAAGTGATTTAACTTGCTTTGATTTTCTTACCATACATCAAGATATCCTCTGGTTAAAGGTTAAAGACTTGTGCTTCTACTTCTATTTGATTCTGTTAAGAATAAATGCTGATATAAAAATTAAATTGTAAAAATCAAATGTTGTTTTCAACATTTGATTTTTACCATTTATTCTTAATAGAATTTATTCTTAAGAGGCTCCAATAACAGAATGCATGAAAATGCAAAAAGAAGAATGCCCCTTTATTCAGGCAATACCTATTTTATATTGCAGATGATATTAAATTGTGCGTGATTCGAATTATAGGAGCAAAGCAGTGAAAATCAGGTAAAAGATGGAAGTTTTGAGTGCAGAGCATTTATATTGAAGCAAGCGAAACACACAGAGTTGTTGACATCATTAGTGTGCGTAACATTTTGAGTCAGTCTGCTGGAGTTAGTTCTACATGGAACATTTCCATGAGTCCATTTGTACATCTGTTAACCCTCCTGTGTGTCCTTGGAATGGTACAGTCGTCTAAGGAGGATGTGCGACGTCTCCGTCTGGACCGTAGCTGGATAATTCAGGTTCTCATTGATGATGTTCTCCTGAGAAGTGAAGCTGGGGTACTTTCATTCTGGCCAAAGTGGACTGAATTCTGTCATGGTCCGGGCTTCTGAGAAGAGCTTCTTGACTCTGTTGTAGGGTACAGCTAATGAAACGTTCTCCTTTGTCTTTGCATTGTGTTATCAGTTCACTTAAAAACAACTTGTGACGACAGCTGCCTATGCTACACCTGCTTATCTCATAACTGGCCAGCCCTCAACTTAAGTTTGACTGGCAGCCTCTCTAGAACACTGCTTCAGTATACAGTGTAACCACACAAAAGTTCCAACTGCAAAAAAAGTGAATGTAAATAAAACTATGTTATTATTGTTTGTCATAGAGGAAATGAGATTTTTAACACAATACTTCAATTAGTCTACAAGACATCATACTTTTATCACAGGAGAGCATTCTACATTTGCTTCACTTTTGTATATCTTGTGGGTTTTACATGCTGGAATATATATAAATATATATATAATCTTTTTCTTGCATTTTTGCACAGGTTTGTAAGAAAAACAGAACAAAAAGTAAATGTGCCTGTGAATTTTACCCCATGAAAACCAAACCCACCAACCAATAACCCACCCTGAACCCACCCTACTGCACCCTAAATTGGAGATGCAAAACAAATGGATGAAAAAAAAATTGTTTGTATGTATCTCTCTCCCTCCCTCTCTCTCTCTCTCTCCCTATATATATATATATATATATATATATATATATATATATATACACATAGAGCGTTTTTTTTTCTTTCTTTTTTTTCAGAAACCGTCAATGGTATTGACAAAAGTGCTCAACAAATGAGGAGTGGACAGGCTTGTACTGTCTCATAAAAAATGTACTTGACTAACTGGATTATTTTGCTCCTTATTTGTTAAGCACTTTCCCTACCATTGAGTGTTTCTTTTATCAAAGTTTTATATATATATCGCTCATGAGTGGGTTACTTCGGGTGGAATGCCGAATATTGCTGTAAGTGGTATGTTGGAGTCTTTAAACTGCATCCATTTTAATCTGAAACACTCACTCAACGTATTTTCTGCCAAATTGCAAAATCCATCTAACTGAGTTTTCTTCCTTTTCAGGTGCAGCTTTTCAGAAATAAGCTATACGGGGAAAATGACATTCCTCTGTCATGTGTAGACAATATCTATGGAGGTACGATCAGGCAACATCTGGTTCCATTCACATTTTGCAGACGGTTCATAGGACTCCATGGCATTGCTGATTTGCTTGCGGTGCTTCGTTTCAGTGTATGAAGACAAGAAGAAGTTGATCACAGGAAGTCTTGTGAAGAACCGGTATCCATCAAAAATCATCATACACAGCAAAGACCTGCGAGTGTTTCAGTTCGTTCTGACCTTCTGCAAAGAAGAGGACGCAAAAAGGGTATTTAGAGAATACATATGTCATTCAAATAATAACGAAATGAATCAAAGTAACTCACATGAACCCAGATCCTTTCTTTAATAGAAGAGGTAATAAAGGTAACAAAGACAAATATTGCATAAAATACAATATTTTATAATTTACTCCACATGCAAGTTTGAAATGTTTGATTTGCTTGTTTATTTTTTCTTTAGATTTTTCAAGGAATTGTCCATCACTGTTTGGAGCCCAAATCTCTAAAGAATATTTTTGCCTTCTCCTACTGTGGAAAGACACATCTTTCAGGTATGTGATGGAGGAAATGCGTTAGTGTCTTTTAATTTGATGAACAGGATATTGTTTGGAAACATTTGATACCTTTTTTGTATTTATTCAAATTCAGTACTTATAGGGTGTCTGGGTAGCGTGGTGGTCTACTATTGTCTACCAACACGGGGATCGCCGGTTCGAATCCCCGTCTTACCTCCGGCTTGGTCAGCCATCCCTACAGACACAATTGGCCGTGTCTGCGGGTAGGAAACCGGATGCGGGTATGTGTCCTGGTCACTGCACTAGCGCCTCCTCTGGTCGGTCGGAATGCCTGTTCGGGGGGGGGGAATAGCGTGATCCTCCCATGTGCTATGTCCCCCTGGTGAAACCCCTCACTGTCAGGTGAAAAGAAGCAGCTGCCGACTCCACATGTATCGGAGGAGGCGTGGTAGTCTGCAGCCCTCCCCGGGTCGGCAGAGGGGGTGGAGCAGTGACCGGGATGGCTCGGAAGAGGGGGGTCAGTGCATATACTTTCTTAACGCTGAATGAAAACATTCTAACAGCATCAGCAGCATGATATCAGGTTGTCATTGTGAGGTAATTTAGGAGAACATGTATTTCCCAAGCCTTGAGTCCTGCAGCACTTTTATGATGTGCTGACCTCATGTCATGAAGTTACACCCTGACCTGTTCATTTTGCATAGCATATTCAAATGGGATAACGCTTTGAAATTAGGATAGATTCCCCAGCGCCTAAGCAGCCCACACATGATTGGCATTCTGCTCTTTGCTCACCACGAGGTAGGGCCTGGTTTACACAAAACACAAAACATGTCCTCTGATTGAGTATAGAACACGGAGAGCCCACGTTGCTTGTATACTACTTGACGCAAATTTGTAATTTCATTGTACCCGCTTACAAAGGTCTTCCACAAACGGTCAAATTTCAAATTGTTTGAACTTTGAGGCAGGCTGAAGTGGAATATTTGACGTCGCAAGGTTAGGGGGTGCCACTCTTTCTATAGGAAAACAATTGCTCGGCCATGAAGAACGGTTTTGCCTGTGATCATGTGTCGAAGGCATAACGAATGATTAACCAATAAACGGATGAGCTAGAAACATTGTGACCACTCACAGGTGATGCGAATGACACTGATCATCTCCAAACAAGTTCAAGTTCAACTTTATTGTCGTGTGTATTGGAATATACTGACGTTCTCGTGCTCCGGCTCTCAGCCCTAACACGAGGGACACCAGGACGAAGGACTCAAGGACACATCATTCCAAACAAAAAAAAAGGACAACACTACAGACCTACATAGAATATGTACACAACGAAGTCATACATTATATACACAATATACAGTACACGATAACACAACAATGCAAGATAGATATGAGTGCATCAGCTGTACAGCAACTTGAGTGCCTGTGCAAATAAACTATTACTTAGGCGGCTGGCGTGTGATTTGATGTTCTTGTATCGTGTCTTAGATGGAAGGAGCAGGAACAGGACATGAGCAGGTTGGCTGCTGGTCCTTCGTGATGTTCTGGGCTTTCCTTTTGCAGCGCAGTGCATGGTGTAAACACTATGAAGTTGTTCCATGTCAGTGATTTCTGCTGCTGTCTTCACAGTTCTTTGAAGCAGTCTGCAGTCCCGAGCAGTCAGGTTTTCAAACCTCACTGTCATACAGCCTGTCAAGACACTCTCCATGGTACTGAGCTAAAAGCTCATAAGAGTTTTGCTACTCATACCAAAACTCTTGAGACACATCAGAAAATGCAGTCTTCCGGTGAAACTCGTGTATGTTTCTTGAGTGGTGCTCTCGCTTGAGATCACCGCTGCCAACGACCAAGACTTTTCATGGTTTCACTGACAGCAAAGTAGAAGAGGTACTCTGATGCCACATATTTAAACTTTTAAACGTTCATTTGTAACTGTAAATAACACAAGAAAGACATTTAGATGTGACGTGACTCGTATTGCAGCCGACAAGAACAGGAAGTTCACAACTGAGGGAAAACTCGCTCACGTTCTGCCTTTTGGGGGGGTCACGCTGCAATTTATGGGTCATTATCGCCATCTTGTGGCAATAAGGGAAAATTAATTTACACCACTGGAGCTTCACAGCCTCAAAATACAGTCAAGAAGGAACGGATCCTTCTGCAGGATGCAGTTGGTGTTGAGAGACTTTGTGAGGGTGTCTGTGATGTGTAAACCGAGAAATCGAATATTTCAACATATGACCATTGATAGAAATAGGAATGTGATTTCCTCTGATCTTTCTAAAGTCAACAATGATTTATTTTTTCTTAGAGAGAGGTTATCATTTAGAGAGAAGCTGTTATCTGAAATATCAAATCCATCTCATTATATCTCAAGCTTTTGCTCTGTTAATAAATTTGATCTTGCCCCTTCTACATATTGGTCTCCATGTTGAGGTGTAGCAATTGGATGTACTGAAAAGACATTTAAAATCTTCCCATATCAATTTCACTAAGCCTATTACATTTAGTACAATATTGCTATTCAGGGGAAATGTTGGGACATTAAAATCCTCTTAGTGTAGTTCGCAATTTTACACTGAAAAGTTTTTTTTTTCATTTCCAGGTCTGAAAATGTATGACTATTACCAGGAAGAAGGTTAATTAATTGATAGTATGAAGAAAACAATGTTTTCCAGGCTTGAGCTTATATCAGTTTTTTTTAAAAGTTGTATCAATATTTTCCCAATAAATGAAGCGATTGGTAGGTGTACACGGTCTTGGAAGATGGCCTTCTTTTAACTTTATGCGCATGTATTTTTCCTCTTGGAGAGTAGATGGGTAGTAGGCTACAGCAACACTGACCCGAGAGCAACTGCAGTAATGGGAAACTCCAAATTATTGTTTCCTTGTCAATAAATTTCCATTAAAAATAAACCGATTTTTCCAGGTTATATACTGTTGAAACGGGTTGGCTTAAAAGGTTTCTGAATATTTGGTTAGAGAAAATGAACATTATATTTAATTAAGTGCTCTTAAAGTTTCACGGTTGAATATTTGTTTTGTAGCCTAATGTGTGTAAGGCCAGTACACCTGTTGTTTCAGTGTGACCTGGCGCATCCAATCACACCGCAATGCATTAACCATTAGGTGTGTTCTCCCTCAGGACAGACCTTGGCCTGAATGAGATGTAATCTGAAAACCCACACAAGTGTGGACATAAATCTGGCCACAATCTGGATATTACAAGCAATGTCATTAATTTACCATATCCCAGTTGACATGTTTCCCTTTAGTTTCCTGCCTCAGCCCCAACGAACGTGTTGAAGCATGGTGGAAAACAAATTGTGGGGAGCCATGGAGACTTGGTGCCTCATGGTGGCATCCCTAGCTGTATGTGTTATGGTCCTGAAGAAAGGGAGGAATATTTAATAACTTCCAAGCAGACGATGCTTCTCTTTTCATTTAGAATGCAGACCTCATTCATTCATTCTAGTTTTGCTATTTTTGTCTTGCACCTTAATATTTTCTAGATGTGCGCATACTTGGTTCCTCTACTGATTGTAAATCGCCATAGAATTCCTGGAGTTGCTCAAATGCTTTATTTTCACACAACATATCAACTTCCCCACTCACAGCTGTGGCCACATCCTGGATTTGGTCTGCTCCACTGGTCTAGCAATACATCAACTCTCTAGCCTCAACCTCAATATCTCTGACCACCTGGCAACCTCAGTGGACATTGACATTCCTATCCCTATCCCAAAAGTCAAACACATTACATCCTTCAGAAATCTCGAATCTATTTCCCCCTCAGCTCTTTCTGCCTCTCTTGCCAGTAAAATGTCTGCCTCCCCTCCCCCACAGTCTTATAATCCCTCTGGTCTTGTCACTTATTATAGTGACTCACTCTCCTCCTGTCTTGATCAGCTGGGTCCCATTAAAACCAAAATAGTCTCATTCACACCCTCAGCTCCCTGGTATACTTTTCAGGGATAGACGCTAATATTTTTAAGCACTGGCCCCATGGGCCACCAAGCCCCTAAATTTGGTGGCCAAAGTACATTTTTGGTGGCCCAAATGTAAAAACACAGAAAAGGCAATTTAACACAACTTAACACTGTGACACATCAACAAACGAAAAGACATCAACAAAATTAAGATATATAACTATTTATTTAAATTGAAAACTCAAGTTCATTTGCGAACGTACATACATAGTCTCTCTTAGTTCAGTCTCTTTTTCGCACCCCCCCCATGCCTCTGCCTCATACATGCTCTCTCTCGCTCCCTCCATCCCTGCCTCCTTCCCTCCCTGCATTGTGCCTGTCAGTCATGTCTGCAATAAAAACATTACTAAAAGCAGTAGAAAACCTATGACACATACTTTTAACTGTAGCCAAAATCGTCAAAATACTTGGGCAGAATGATTTTTTTTTCATAATTATTTAAATTGAAAACTCAGGTTTTTGTAAACATGGTACATACGTATATTCTCTCACAGTCTCAGTTCAGTCTTTTTTGCATCCCTCTGCCTCATACACTCTCTCGCTTGCTTGCTCCCTCCCTCCCAGCATTGTCCTGGCATCAGTCGTGTGCAATAAAAACATTGCAAAAATTAGTAGAATTATAATCCGCAAGAACCGAAATATAGCGGATTTGGCACAGCTTCTCCAGTGTTGGTTCCCAGATGTAATTGTAGATGTGGGGAATGAATCTACAGCAGTAAAATTGCCGACAACAACGTTAACAACATTAGCTATGAGCAATTACCTGCAATACAAACAGAAAATATGCTACGCGAGCTAGCCATCAATAGCCTGATGCTGATGAAGAGTAGCTAACGTTACATTATTTGTCCAATAAATTTAGGTAGCTGCTCTACTTAGTAGCATTAGCACTACGTTAATTTGCAGCATATAAACATAACCAGCTAGCTACCTAACTAGATTAGAATTAAACCAACCCACCTTGCTATGGCTTTGTCATTTGCATATCCATGCACCCTGTCCACACCGTTCTTGATATGTAGTTCAATAAACCCAGGGAAAGCACTGAATGTGATTTCGTTACGTACAGACAAGGCTCAACGTTTTCGGTTTTTATTTTTCAAAGCCATCCAGCATGTCTAATTTCGCCACAAGAGGACACTGTTACATAACCTCACACGCAAAGGAACAACTTTTGGATCCGTGGCAACATAAAATCCGGGTGAAAATCAGTTTAAACCGATCTGCTCCTTTTAAAAAAATCTGGGTATTTTTCGGTGAAAATCGGTAAAAACCAAAAACGTTGAGCCTTGCATACAAAATAGTATGCGATGTTGAAATTTTTAATCATTTTCTCCCGTTATCCACTCTCCATTTGACATATTTGTCTCCCCATGGGTGTATTTTCAGGTGATGTAACTGCAAGGTGTGCAACTGTGCACCTTAAGTGTTGTCCACTTATTCCATGACTTGTGATGTGGTGTTTCCTGAAGGCATTGTTTCCGGTGAAAAGTGAGCTAGACTTCTCGGCTTGTTGAGGAAACTGGCGGCACACTGCAGTACATTACGTCCTTAGATGTGTCGTATTCTAGCCACTTAAACTCTTGCTTCCATTCACTCCTAGATTTCCGTTGCCGTTCCGTTTTTTCATAGTCCACCTTTTGTGTTTCTGGTTCTTCTGTAGGGATCGTGTTCGCAGCTTGAGTAACGTTAGGCTTAGTAAACCCATACTTCAGCAGCCCCGACATATCGGCAGCTAACCGGCGACGAGTAAAATTAAGTTATTGTTAGCTGTTTTCGTAGAATGTTGAATTAAAAGGCACGAATGAATCTGGATGTTTGTGGAACTGTGACATTGCATTTGCAAAGGGTGATGGTTTTTTTTTTTTAATTTAACCTTGACTTGGTGGCCACAGGGGGCCACCTACTCGGGATATATGGTGGCCACAGAGTAACTTTTTATGGCCACAGGCCATCGGGCCATGGTTAATGTCGAACCCTGCTCTTGAACTCCATTAAATGAAATCCCATAAGCACCAGCTTGAAAGACTTACCAAGAAAATTGGTTTAACAGTGCATCTCCAAGCCTACTCAGACTACCTTCAACAAAACAAAGATGCTCTCAACACAGCCCAGTCCACCTACTACTTCTACCTCATATACTCTGGCTCCACCAACCCCAAGGCTCTCTTTTCCACAATAAACAAACTTCTCAAACCCAGTGACAATACCTCCAGTTCCTTCACAGTTAACAAATTAAACTCTTTCCTTTCATTTTTTCAATCTAAAATTGACATCTATAGCAACCTGACCACCTCCCCCATCCTCTGCGCTTCCCTACCTGCCCCCTCCCCTTTACCACTCAGTCCCTGTAAAAGTTCTCCCTTGTGTCTCCAGGGGAGCTGTCTAGCTCCTCACGCATCACAGAAATCATTAACTCCTCCTTCAGCTCTGATTCAGTCCCCCATACACTTACTTAAACTGGCAGTTGTGACCCCCACCGTCAAAATACCTGGACTCAACCCTGATCAACCTGAGCAATTTTAGGCCTATCTCCAGTCTCCCCTTGCTGTCAAAAATAGTGGAACATGTTGTCACCTCCCAAATCAGGTGAGTTACTCACCTGATTGTATTAATCAACCAATAGTCTTGTTCCAACCTAGCATTGACACACCCTGGTTCTACTAGTCAACCAATAGTCTTTGCTAAGGACCTTGATTTGTAGACTCAGATGTGTAACTGCTTAGTTAGAACAAAGACCTGCACCCACACCGGCTCTAGCGGGATATGGGGAAGCAGCTGACATGGGCAGTATTGTTGATATCATGCAATATCAAAATACTAAACTAAAATATTGGTAAAGTAACAAAGACTATTGTCATTACCACCTCTTAGCATGCCATTGTTTAAAGGTGATCAACAAGAATACAGGTTCTCTATACGTGCATTTGAACATGGTATTGAGAATAGGACCAAAAACTGCAAGGACAGGCTGTATTTTTGGAGCAGTTTACCATGGGACAACTCAGAGAACTGGTACGGAGCTGCAAACATGGAATCTTCCAAAGGATACATGGAGGCCAAAAGGCTCCTGAAGAAGTATTATGGTAACGAGTACCAGATTGCCACAGCTCACATTGGTAAAGCCCTAAGCTGGCCATCAGTTGAAGCTGAAAAAGCTGAAGCCCTACAAGCTTATTCAGTCCTTCTAATTGGATGCTGTAAAACAATGGACAGCATTGAGTTCATAAAGGAGATGGATAATTCAGCCAAATAGAGTGCCATTTTCTCCAAACTGCATTACAAACTGAAGGAGAAATGGGAGAGGCTTGGTATATGACCTACAAGAGAGAAACAGCTGGAGAGCTAGATTTGCAGATCTAGTTAATTTCATTGATCACCAAGCTAGGATCTTTTCACATCCTTTGTTTGGGAGTCTAAAGGAGACATTTAACTCTTCAGGAAGGCGATCCCCAGGACCAGTTCCATATCAGCCAAATATGCCAAGGGAGAGGAAGAGTGGTTTTACTACCAGTGTTTCAACTGTTAAAAGGGGATTGAACGTCCTCAGGTGCCGCTCTCAAGATGTGTCTGTTCTATCAGAGAACAATTTAGACTCTTGCAATGAATTGGACAAGAAAAGATGGATTTCTTAAAGAATAAAGGTGTTTGCTTTGGCTGTCTGTCACCTGAACACATTAGTATGGGATGCACATAGAAAATTATTTGTCAAGTGTTTTCACTTAAGCATCCTACCATGCTACACATTCATGAAAAGATCAACACCTGCAAATAAAAGGAAAGTAATGAACCGAGTGTTACTAGTGCATTGGTGATGGTGAGACCCTCACAGGGGCTGGGTAGCCTGACTCCATCTTGTCTGTAGTGCCAGCGAGGGTGAAAACGAAGAAAGGCGGTCACATGATGGAGACATATGCCTTTCTAGATTGAGGAAGCACTGGCACATTCAGTACAGAAATGTTGCTTAGAGATCTCAAAGTTTCAGGAAGAAGAACAGACGTCCTTCTCAAAACCATGAATAAAGAAGAACTTGTCAGTACCTTTGTAGTCTCTGGCATGGAGGTATTTAGCATGGATGACAAGACATTTGTGGAACTCTCTGCTGTCTTCACATGGAAAAAGATCTCTGTGACCAAAGAGAATATTCCCATCCAGGAATATGTGGATCAGTGGCCATATCTGCAACAGGTACGTCTTCAACACATTGATGCCAACATTGGCCATTGGAAACAATGTACCAAAGGCCATGGAACCATGGATGATTATCCACAGCCAGAGAGACGGTCCATATGCTGTTAAAGCCACTTTGGGCTGGACCATTAATGGACATCTGAAAAAGTTTCTGTAGTCAGCTATAATTGCACACAGAATTTCTGTTGTGCAGCTGAATGAGCTTCTTCAGCAATAAATCAGGCATGACTTCCCTGAACGGCAGCATGAGGAGCAGCTTGAAATGTTCAGGGATGATCATGTCTTCATAGAGCGTGTCTCTAAGTCAGTGAAACTGGTAGATGGTCACTATAATGTAAGACTACCACTTAGAAAAGAGGATGCTGAATTTCCCAATAATCGCTGTTTGGCAGAACAGCAGGCCCTCGGGCTGAAAGTCTCCTCAGTTCTGCAAGAACTAATGAAGTTCATGGCCAACATCATGGATAAAGACTATGTTATAAAGGTGGAAAAAGTCACAAGACAACAGCAAAAGAACTTGGTATATCCTGCACCATGGAGTTTACCACCCAAAAAATGCAAACTTAGGATGGTATTCGACTATGGTGCTTCTTACCAAGGAACCTCACTAAACGCTTGGCTTTTACGAGGCCCAGACTCAACAAACAGTCTCATTGGTGTTTTTATCCAGATTCCGCCAGAAATCTGTAGCCTTTATGGCTGACATTGAAGCCATGGACCACCAGGTTAAAGGCTCAGACAAGGTTTAAAAGCTAATGAGGTTTCTTTGGTGGCCAGATGGAAATCTGGATGGAGGACTTGAGGAGTACAATGTGGTGGTGCACATCTTCGGTGCCACATCCTCTCCAAGTTTTGCCAGTTATACTCTGAAGCAATGAATACAACAACAATAACGCCAGAAGTCATACGCACAGTGCTAAGGAATCTTTATGTAGATGACTGTTTAAAGTCTGTAGCAACTGAATATCAAGCCCTGACACTCACTCAAGACCTCACAGCTGTGTGTGCTAAAGAAGGCCTTAGACTGAACAAATGGTCGTGTTGTTATTACCTCAATACCTGAAGAAGAGAGAGCTAAGGAAATAAAGGATCTTGATTTAGATCAGGACGTGTTACCTATTGAAAGGACCCTTGGAATCCAATGATGCATTGAATCAGACTCACTACAGTTCAAAACTAGCCATCCAAGACAGACCACTTACTAGAAGAGGTATTCTTTCTATGGAGAGTTCTATTTATGACCCCCCTGGGATTTCCAGCATCTATCATTCTTCCTGCAAAGTAGAAACTGCAGGAGTTAAGCAGGATGAGGCTTGAGTGGGACAAAGGCATACCAGAGGTCCTTGCTCAGAAAAGGCACAGCTGGTTAATGGATCTGAACCAGCTGTCAAACTGCAAGGTTAAGAGATGCATCAAACCCTGTGGTTTTGGAGAGTTGGTTTCAGCTCAGCTCCACCACTTTGCCGATGCATGTGAGACTGGTTACGGCACCATTACCTACCTATTGTTGGAAACACAACATCAAATCCACTGTTCCTTCATAATGGGTGTCAAGTTATGTTTTTGGAATATGTGCAGCTTCCCCACTTAAAAGGGATTGATGCATCTACCCGAAGGTTTTTAACTGGATTCCACTCAGTGACCAAAAAGCTTTTCCCTTTTCCCTCCTTTTATTTTGGTAGGTTCGGCAGTTTGATTTGATCCATCAGTCATTTGCCATTAGCCAAAAGTCATACGTCATAAGGCATAAGCCATAAGGTGAAAAACCTTTGAATACAGAAAAAAAAATGTGTGCAAAAATATGCCATTGAAAATAAATGCAAATGGACAAAAAAAAGCATTTGTAATTATTGCAAGAAAACGATCATTAAGCATCTGCACCTTATTTCACTTAATTATACATTTAAGCATCTGCACCTTATTTCACTTAATTATACATTTTCTTCCATCAAATGCAAATATAGCCAATACCCACTGCTTTTTAATCATCTCCATTCCCCATACGTCTACTTGACAAAAATCACTAGATTTGCTAACAGATTTACAGCCAATATCCATGTGAGGGCAATTCATATTTGATGTTTGCTTACTTTTAATCATTCACCATGACCTTACATTGCTTAGATAGATGCTTGAAGTCCATGTGTAAAAGAACAAAGGTAGTCTTATAAAGTGTCTTCTCCAGGTGCACAAATAAGGGCCTATTGTTAATTGTTGGCTGTATAGGAGACTCATTGAGTGTAGCAAGTGTGTACACACTAATTGGAGAAATGGCCTTGGTAGATGAGAGCTGGAAGACATGAGATAAGGAGGGGAAGAACAGACAACTGCCCTATAAGAGAGACTACTGTATTGATCGGTGCACAGTCAAGCACCTGGGCTTGGATGTATCTGTTTATGAACACATATTAAAATTGTGTGACAATACTGTAAGATATTTTTTGTCTCATTCCTCATTTCTGTCAGAGTGGAATTAAATAATTGCCATGACAATCCATCTCTATCCTTGATCGCCCTAACCTGCTGCACATCCTTCCCAGCTTGGTCCCTCTGTCTAGCCAGTCGGTACAAGTCCTTTTCTCCTTCCTTAGTGTCTAACCTCTCATACAACTCACCATGTTCCTTTGCCTTTGCCACCTCTCTCTTCGCTTCACGCTGCATCTCCTTTTACTCCTGTGTACTTTCTTCATCTCTGTTATTATACCACTTCTTTGCCAACCTCTCCCTCTGTATACTTTGCTGTACTTCCTCATTCCACATCCAAGTCTCCTTGTCTTCCTTCCTCTGTCCTGATGACACACCAAGTACCTTCCTAGCTTTCTCCTTCACTATTTCTGCAGTGCTTGCCAAGCCATCTGGCAACTCTTCACTACCACCCAGTGCCTGCCTTAACTCCTCCCTGAACTCCACACAACAGTCTTCCTTCTTCAACTTCCACCATTTGATCTTTGGCTGTGCCTTCATTTGCTTTCTCTTCTTGGTCTCCAAAGTCATCCCACAGACCACGATCCAATGCTGCCTTGCTACATTCTCCCCTGTCACCACCTTGCAGTCGCCAATCCCTTTCAGATCACGCCTTCTACATAAGATATAGTCTACCTATGTGCACTTTCCTCCACTCTTGTACGTCACCCTGTGTTCCTCCTCATCTTGAAACATGTATTCACCACAGCCATTTCCACCCTTTTCACAAAATCCACCACCATCTGTCCTTCCACAGTTCTCTCCTTGGCACCTTACATTACAATAATCAAGTCTGGATGAAAGAAATGCATGTATTGGAGTCTCTGCATCAGCCATGGACAGGAAAGACCGAATTTTAGCTATGTCACATAAGTGGAATAAAGGCAGACTTGGCGATTTCTTTAATATGCTTATCAAAGGAAAAGCTAGGCTCAAATGTAACGCAAGATTTTTGGCTGCCACACTTTGTGAAATCAGAGATGTCGATTGTTATTGTTACTTGATCAAATTGGTGTCTGTGTCTTGCTGGGCCAATGACCAGCATCTTGGTTTTATCTGAATTTAAAAGCAGAAAGTTTAGTGACATCCAATTTTTTACAGCAGCCAAGCAGGCCTCTAAATTAGTCATTTGAGTATGATCATCAGCCCTCATGGGCACATACAGCTGAGTTTCATCAACATAGCAATGGAAATTTATTCCGTAACTGCATATAATTTGGCCAAGAGTTGAAATATGAAGAGAGAAAAGCAGAGGGCCAAGAACTGAGCCCTGAGCTACACCATATTTAATGTCAGAGAATTTTTTAAAAACTTTATAGGTTTTCTTTTTCTTAAAAAATATACACACAAAAATTAAAACACCCCCCCATATAAAAAAACAAAAAAACAAAAATTGTTGGAATGGAGGAGTTGGATGCGCCCCCCCCCAAAAAAAACTCTTACTGTGGTGCTAAACCCAAAAAAAAACATATACTTCAAAGAACTACATCCAAGGATGTAGGTTAGCACTCACCAATTTCAAAAAGGACAGGGACAGTGCCTCATTTCCACCAGTTTATTTTGGCCTTCATCAGAGTATGCTCTGATGAAGGCCTGTAGCAGTAGGCCGAAACGTTAGCATGTTTTGCTGGCCAAAATAAATTGGTGGAAATGAGGCACTGTCCTTGTCCTTTTTGAAATTGGTGAGTGCTACCCTACATCCTTGGATGTGGTTCTTCGAAACAAAAAGCAAGTCAGGGGGGAAAAAAACAAACAAAAAACAAAACTAACAAAATCATCAATTAAACATGTATGAAAACAAAGGGGCTTTGTTTGTTACAATTGGAACCACTCGATAGTCAGATACCTAGTGCTAAGTACATATATGCACACAAACATGCACAGATATACAGACGCAGAGATATATACAGTATATGCACATACTTATGCTTGCTTGCTGGTTGTTCATTGTGCCCGATGATGACCATCTTCTCCTATTTGTGGGTCCTTTGGTGGCTGAATAGTCCGATCCTGGATGCACAGTTGCGGTTGCAGACCGGGCATGTAAAAGTGGTGCTGGAGGGGGTAGGGGTAGCTTTGCGAGCATGCCTCTTCGCACGCTTTGCTACACGGTGTTGTGTGCGCTGGTTTTCCATGTACTTCATTCCCTCTGAGATGTGAGAGCACCAGGTTTGTGGCAGAAAGCAAGTTCCTCCAAAGAAGAGGGGTTGATCTGACATCTTTTTAGTGTGGTCTTCATTTGGTCTTTGAACCGCTTCTTCTGCCCACCAGCAGTGCGTTGACCAAGGCGTAGTTGGCCGTAGAGGACTTTTCGTGGGAGTCGTTCGCTAAGCATGCGAATAACATGCCCAAGCCACCTGAGTTGATGGTGTTTTAGGGTAGACTCCACGCTGCAGCTGCCTGCCCGCTCCAACACCTCTGTGTGTGGCACTCTGTCCTCCCAAGTAATGCCGAGGATCCTCTGGAGACGTATGCACATTGTCTACAAATAGAGATATACATACCACACATCTCAATACACATATATTAACGCATCACCCATTCCTAGTCCTAACACTTAGAATAAAAGGGTAGTTGCTGTAACTGGGGGAAAGAGATCTCTTCTGGTATTTCTAAAAAAGATAGAGCAAGAGTGAATTCTATAAAGGGAGACCAGAAATCCATAAATTTCTGACGGGACTTAAATCTGTTATATCTGAGTTTTTTCCAGTGGAATTAAATATAGCACTTCTTTGATCCAACTTGTGAATGATGAGGGCTTATTAGAGTTCCAATTGCGAAGAATACGTCTCCGGGCTTGAAGTGAGGCAAATGCTATAGAGTTAGCTTGGGGTGTAGTGATGTCTACATCCTCACTGGGAACTCCAAAAATGGCCGTGATTGGGCTGGGTTTAATTGTTTTACAACAAATAAATTAGAAAGCTTCGAAGCTACGACCCCAAAATGTAGTCAAAGATGGGCATTCCCAAAACATGTGCACAACTGTGGCTGGGTTCAGTTGGCACCTAATACAAGTAGGATCAATATTGGGATAGAATTTGGACAGTTTATCTCTCGTGTAATGTAAACATTGTAATACTTTGAATTGAATAAGGTGATCCCCAAGGCAGAGAGAGGTGGTGTGAATGCACTGTAAGGAATGTTTCCGTATCTCTTCAGTGAGCTCGATGTTTAAATCCTGTTCTCAGGCTGATTTTGTTTTATCCAAGGAAGTTGAGCAAATTGCTTGGATGATCTTGTATATTTTTAGAAATATCTGGGTCCCAGTCCAATATGGTGTCTAATATGCACTTTTCCTGCAGGACAGGAAATGAGTATTGTTCTTTGGCAAAGCTGCGGGCCTGGGGTATCTAAAAAAGTGTGTCTTCGGTATATTATGGTCCTGTTGGAGAATTTCAAATGAAGCAAAAATACCATCTACAAATAAGTTGCTAACAAAGATCAAATTGTTATTATGCCACCTTTGAAATGCTGCATCAGTCTGGGAGAGCTTTTTATCACAGGATTATTGAAATGTTTAATAGTTCCTCTGGGTAGTGGAGAACTCGGTATGGATATTGGATAGACTTGGGGATTAGAATGGGTCTCCATAAGGGCCCAGGTGGGGCCACTTTTATTTTCAAACACTGCGATCCAGTAAGTTAATTTAACTATGTTGGCTGACCAGCAATAAAACATAAAATTAGGCAGTCCTGGTCCTCCCATTAACCTAGGCATCTCCAAAATGGTTCTTTTTGATTGTGGCCTGGATCTATTCCAAACAAATGAAGAGATGTGACTGTCAAGGTCACGAAACATAGATTTAGGTAAGAAGAAAGGAATCATTTGGAACAGATACAGGAAACGAGGCAGCACTGTCATTTTAATTGTATTAACCCTGCCTGCCAAGGAAATTGGTAGTGATGCCCATTTCAATAGATCAAGTCTTGTACGGCCAAGTAAGTTTTTAAAGTTATGGCCATATAAATCATTATAAGATTGCATAACAATGATTCCTAGATAGGTAAATGAATGGTGTTCCAGCTTAAATGGAAAGTTATTGTTGTTAAGATCTGATGCTATTTGGTTAACAGGAAAAAGCAGACTTTTGGAGAAGTTTAATTTATAGCCCGAGAGTCTTCCAAAGTAGTGAAACATACCTATAAGCCAAGGTAGGGATTTTACTGGATCAGATATGTAGAGAAGGAGGTCGTCCGCATAAAGTGAAACTGTGGATAGAGCCCCCTTTCACGATGCCAGCTATCTTTTCTTCTGCTCTAAGGGCTATAGACAGGGCTCAATAGCAACATTAAATAAATATGGAGATAGGCTTCTGTAACACCGCGATGGAGGAGAAAATAGCCTGAGTATATGGAATTGGTTCGCACTGACGCCTTTGGTGTTGCATAAAGTAGTCTGATCCATGTAATGAATACTTTGCCGAATCCAAATCTTTCCAGAGCAGCCAGAAGGTACTTCCATTTGATCCGATTGAAAGCTTTCTCGGCATCTAGGGAGAGTACAACTTCTGCTTGCTGGGTCGAATGACAAGAATAGAGCACATTAAACAGTCTACGCATGTTGTAGAAGCAATGCCTACCCAGTATAAAAACCTGTTTGGTCAGGTGTAATGATGCTAAAAATCACAGTTTCAACGCGTTGGGAGAGGATCTTCGTTAGTCAGGGAAGGAATTTGTTATTTGATTGTTTGTTCTGCAGTGCTAAACGATATATGCCCTAATCCATAGCTTGCTCCACAGCCCCCCCACATCAGAGAATTTTGATGTAATATTACTGTTGCAGACACAATGTGTTCTTCCCGGTAAGTAGGACTTAAGCCAAGAGAGAGCTAAGCCAGAGACACCAAAATTACAATTTAATATGTCTAATATTATACAGTGATCTGTGGTGTCAAAGGCTCCACTGAGGTCCAGTAGTAGAAGAACAGAAGTGGAATCAGAGTCCATAGCTAGTAAAAGATCGTTCACCACTCTGGTCAGAGCAGTTTCAGTAGAGTGACAGGCCCTGAAAGCCAATTGAAAAGGTTCATATTGTAGATGGTTTTCTCCTATATGGGTCAAAAGTTGTTGATACACAACTGTCTCTTGTACTTAAAAAAATGGAAGATTAGAGACGGATCAATAGTTATTAAGAGACCCTGGATCAAGTCTGTGAATGTTGCTGCAGGTCATGGTTATCCAAAGGAATTGAATCGAGTGCAGCTCGATTCAATTCCTTTGGATACCCTGGATACCCTGGATCAAGGTGCGTTTTTTTTTTAAGTAGAAGTTTGACCACAGCTGTTTTAAAACTGCTGGGAACAGTGCCAGTAGTAAGTGATAAATTAACAATGTCTAGCATTGTAGGTCCCAGGAAAGGCCAGATGTCTTTAAAAAGTTTTGCTGGTAAGGGGTCAAGTACGCAAGTAGTTGGCTGAGTCCCAAGTCAGCCGACCTGAGGGACCTGGAGGTGGAATAGAGGGTTAAAAGGTCTGCAATATAGGAGGGGGCCAGCCCATTTAGGGCTTTATAAACAAACAGGAAAACCGTAGAATCAATTCTGAGCTGCATAGGCAGCCAGTGGAGAGAGGCCAGTGTAGAGATAATATGGTACTGTCAGGAGCCTGGCTTCGGTGTTCTGGGCCAGTTCCAGGTGGGACAGGGGCAACTGACTAATCCCAATGTACATGGAGTTGCAGTAATCTAAGCAGGAGGATTTTTGGCACTTTTCTTAGCCAAGTTACACAGAATTGAAAATAGAATAGCATTGTAGCATAAAATTTTTTTTGTTACCCCTTTTTCTCCCCAATTGTATCCAGCCACTTACCCCACTCGTCCGAGCCGTCCCAGTTGCTGCTCCACCCAATCTGCCGATCCGGGGAGGGCTGCAGACTACCACATGCCTCCTCTGATACATGTGGAGTCGCCAGCCGCTCCTTTTCCCCTGACAGTGAGGAGTTTCACCAGGGGGCATTAGAGAGTGGGAGGATCACGCTATTCCCCCCAGTTCCCCCTCCCCGCTGAACAGGCAC
This sequence comes from Lampris incognitus, assembly GCF_029633865.1. Taxonomy (NCBI): domain Eukaryota; kingdom Metazoa; phylum Chordata; class Actinopteri; order Lampriformes; family Lampridae; genus Lampris; species Lampris incognitus. The sequence continues at coordinate 113,135,384 of NC_079211.1, forward strand.
CCCGACCAACCAGAGGAGGCGCTAGTGCAGCGATCAGGATACATACCTACATCCGGCTTCCCACCCACAGACACGGCCAATTGTGTCTGTAGGGGCACCCAACCAAGCCAGACGTAACATGGGGATTTGAACTGGTGATCCCTGTGTTGGTACGCAACAGAATACACTACTACGCTACCCGGGCGCCCCAGCATTGGTTAATTTGACCTTCATGCGGCACAGGTGACATTACAGACTCCAGTTGCAAATTATAGAAAATGAATAATGTTCAGTACAGCTGTTAGGGAAAAGTATTGTATATCGTGTCTGGAAGACAAAGTCTGGAAAAAGTTGAGCATTTTGAGTTGAGCAAGTTGAAAGTGGGCAAGAACCCTTAGTGGGAGTAGTAGTAACTGTGTATCAGAGAAGCTTTCCTTTCTTTCATCAGACAGGACTCTGGAATGTTTTTCAGGAAAACAGGGCCAACTGAGGACCATGATGTTTGATTCAGCGGATGACTGGGCTGAGGATATGAAGAGAACCAAAGGCAGTTGCCAAGTTGTCACTGCAAATGCCAATTTTGATCTCTCCTCTTGGTAAGTCTGTTTTATCCCCACTAAAGGCAAAATTGGTATTACAGAAAAGTTAAATGAAAGCTACATATCTTGGTGCACAGTAGACCAAGGCTACTACCTAATTCTTTATTTGATGAACTGTAATCTAGAGATGGAGCTGGGCGATACTGGGGGAAGAAACAAATATGGCAGTATTTGTTAATTGAATATTTCTATTGATATTGTGACAATACCTTTTGTAAAATAAAAAAGTCTCAAGCTGTGAACTTGGAATTACCACACGTAAAAGATGCATGAAAGATATTGTCAATAGGATGTTGAATAGCAGAAAAAATGGCTTCAGTATATCTAGTCTTGATTAATAAAGGTATCCGTACCATATTTGACCACCAGTGACACTATTAGAGCGCAGTCAGAAAAGCAGGTCCCTTTGTCTGTATCACATGTTCTTCCAGCGCTCACACAAGGACAAACATATTACTTTAAAAAATGTCATTGATTTAAACAAAAAGTCAACTGGAGGGAGTGAGGCCACTACAACTAAAGCAAAGAAACAAAAGACTGACCATAACATAGAACCGAGAAAACAAAAGAACAAAGACAGAAACTGCGTTAATATTGGTCAGGGTCTTCCTAGGTGAAGAACACTGCAATTGGAAAGATTTTATGCTTGTTTCACGCAATTCGACAGCTGGTGGCAGTAATTGCATATCCGCTAATAAGAATAGAGGAAGAATATCACAAGCCAGTGTAAACATTGCAACTTCCAAAACATTCCCAAAAAAAAAAGCTTTCCAAATCTTTTATGAGGTAGGAAATGCAATTAATGTCTTTGTTCCACCTCAAGGCCACAGAAGTTGGATTTTGGGGAGATCTCTGAATGCAAACAAAACCAAGTTGTTTTCAAGGAAAACTCCATTGAATAACTTTAATCAAGAGGAATAGTGTTAACAGTTTGACTATTAAAAGTGCATATCAAATTTTTATATTTTCGATTGGTATGATTGCAAATCTTCAATGTCGCAAATATTTAGAGCATTTTTTTTATTGTCATTAGATAGGCAGAAATCCAAAATTCCCCATTTTAAATTGTCACTCCCTAATGGTGTCCTTGATTAGAATTAGCAGTATTTTCATTCTATCAATTGTAACTACAACTGGTAAAGAAGTTTTAGTTAATAATAGAGGTCAACTGCTAATGGCTAAGTGTGTAAATTTTAAAGCAGCCTGCCAAACACATGTACTTTGTTGCTATTACTGCTCCTCATACAGAATACATGCTATCTCTGCTTTGATCTTCCTCCTTTTACTCCTTAAATTGAAGTTTTTGCAAGTAAACAAGTTTGCTAGGCTTTCCCTTGAAGTTGGATCAACTTCAAGGGAAAGTTGAAAGAAAGTAAGTCCTTGCAGATCACCAATTGCTGCTTTTCAGTCTTGAAAGTGAATTATTAGTGACCAAATATGATCAACCAGCTGACACCGCACCACTTTTGGATACTAATATTCTCTTAATTTGTGTTTGTTATTTTCTATACTCACTCTTAAAGTCACACCACATTTGCACAGCTCTCATAAACGGTTATAGTAACATTTAAAACACCAGTATGAGAGGCGAAAAAGCTGCTATGCTTTGAAATTCTATTACCCAGCTCCATCTGAGGAACTTTGTTTGAAATGCTTCAGTTGTATTATTGAGAGGTGGTAAGAAATGGCTTGCAATAACTTGACTGATTTAAATGGAAAAAAATTCATTTCCCCCCCCACACAGCTTGCCCCAGTTTTTCATTGTTCCAGCAAATGTTTCTGAAGTGGACATGAGTCATTTCCAAGGACGGGGATTGCCAGTAGGTGTCACTCAGTAAGGGCTGATTCAGACATTCACAGATATCCTGGGCAGCATATTTTAAATATATCTAAATGTACATGCTAGAATCTGCTGATTCTGGTCCTAAGGTTGTGCATTGAAAAACTTCCTCATACTAGATTCATAAACTAAGTGATATTGCAAGACAACTGTACCTTCACCAATATTTCCCATACTATTTATTCTTACCGTGGTGATGAGGCAAGGGACCATACCATGTGGGAGGGTCCAGGGGAAGAACATTTTCATAGAAGAGCTCTTAAATGTGCAGATTTTGTGACTTTAATATAAAGACTTAGATAACACACAAGTGAATTAGACATACCTATTATGCTGATGATACACAGCTGTATGCGCCCATAAGAGTTGATGATCATACTTAAATGACAAATTTAGAGGCCTGCTTGGCTGTTGTGAAAAATTGGATTTCGCTAAATTTCCTGCTTTTAAACTCAGATAAAACTGAGATGCTGGTCATCGGCCCTGTTAGAGAGACACAAATTTGACCAAGTAACAATAACAGTCGACAACTCTGTCATTTCACAAAATGTGGTAGGCAAAAATCTTTGTGTTACATTTGATCCCAACCTTTTCTTTGATAAGCACATTAAAGAAATCGCAAAGACTGCATTTTTTCACATATGTAACATAGCTAAAATTTGGTCTTTCTTGCCCATGGTTGATGCAGAGTCTCTATAAAACATGCATTTGTTTCATCCAGACTTGATTACTGTAATGTTCTGTTTTGAGGTCTGCCACATACTAGTACTAAAAGTCTTCAGATGGTTCAAAATGCTGCAGCTAGAATCCTAACTGAAAATGAAAAAAATGGCTATATTACACCAATTCTTGCCTCCCTTCGTTGGCTTCCTATCCATGTCAGCTCAGACTTCAATGTGCTTCTGCTGACTTATCAAGAATCAGGAATACTTTATTTGTCATTTCACTTCATGTACTTCATCTTATCTCATCTCATCATGAGCTGCTTCTCCGGGGTCGGGTCACGGTGGCAGCAAGCTAAGTAGGGCACTCCAGACGTCCCTCTCCCCAGCAACGCCCTCCACCTCTTCCTGGGGGATCCTGAGGCATTCCCAGGCCAGATTGGACATGTAGTCCCTCCAGCTAGTTCTGGGTCTACCCCGGTGTCTCCCCCCAGTTGGATGTGCCCGGAAAACCTCCAAAGGAAGGTGCCCAGGAGGCGTCCTAATCAGATCTCCAAACCACCTCAACTGGCTCCTTTCGACGCAAAGGATCAGCGGCTCTACTCCGAGCTTGCTCCGGATATCTGAGCTCCCCACCCTATCTCTAAGGCTGAGCCCAGAGACCCTATGGAGGAAACTCGTTTCAGCTGCTTTTATCTGCAATCTCACCCTTTTGGTCACTACCCAAAGCTCATGACCATAGGTGAGGTTTGGAACGAAGATTGACAGGTAAATTGAGAGCTTTGTGTTCCAGCTCTGCTCCCACTTCACCACAACGGTCCGGTACAACGTCCACATTACTGCTGATGCTGTACCAGCCTGCCCTCACTCGTGAACAAGACCCCGAGATACTTGAACTCCTTCACTGGAGACAACAACCCATCTCCAACCCAGAAGGAGCAATCTGCCATTTTCCGGTAGAGAACCATGGCCTCAGACTTGGAGGTGCTGACTGTCATCCCAGCCATTTCCCACTCAGCTGCAAACCACCCCAGTGCGTGCTGGGGGGTCGTGTACTGATGAAGCCAACAAAACCACATCATCTGCGAAGAGCAGAGATGCAATTCTGAGGTTCCCAAAAACAGACACACTCCTCACCTTGTCTGCACCTTGAGATCCTGTCCATGAATATCACAAACAGAATTGGAGACACCGGACAACCTTGGCGGAATCAGACACTCACCAAAAACGTGTTTGATGTTGTGCTAAGAATATGGACACAGCTCTCACTTTGGTTATACAAGGACTGGATGACTTGTAGCAACTGCCCCAGTACCCCATGCTCCCACAGTACCCCCCACAGAGTGCACTGGGTTACATGGTCATAAGCCTTCTCCAAGTCCACAAAACACATGTAGACTGGCTGGTCAAACTCCTATGCCTTCCTCAGCACTTCCGCAAGGGTAAAGAGTTGGTCTGTTGTTCCACAGCCAGGACGGAATCCGCATTGTTCCTCCTGGATCCGAGGTTCAACAATCAGTTGGAGCCTCTTTTCCAGCACCCTAGAGTAGACTTTCCCAGGGGGGCTGAGTAGTGTGATGCCCCAATAATTGGAGCACACCCTCCGGTCCCCTTTTTTAAATATGGGAACCACCACCCCAGTCTGCCAATCCACAGTTACTGTCCCCGACTTCCATGCGACACTTAAGAGGCTGACACACTTCATGTACTTGTACAAGTACACTTCATGTACGTGCATACATGAAATGAAACAAAATATCGTTTCCCCCAGGAGTGCAACACAAAGACAAAAACACTTATCCAAAAACTACAAGAACACATATATACAAACTAAAACACATATATCCAACCTACGAACACATATGTGCCTGAAGAGGTAACACCGAGGGCGGTATGTCAGGACGCGGAAGCAGGGCAGGCTAAGCTAACTGCTAGCCCATGCAGCCCGGAAGTTCCGATAACACCGAGGGTGGTCTGGCGGCGGTCTCGCCTAGCCTTGACTGTGTTTTTAGTGTCATTGTGTGGAGTGCGGGGAGAACCCATCCACTGAGGACACACAAGCCAGTGCATTCTTAGTGCCGGCCCCAAGCCCGGATAAATGGGGAGGGTTGTGTCAGAAAGGGCCTCCAGCATAAAATCTTTGCCAAATCAAATATGTAGATCATGAATAAGATTTCCAAAAGGGATCAGTCGAAGCCCGGGTTACCAATGACTGCCACTGGCACTGTTGGCTAGCAGGGTGCCTATGCTACTGTTGGGCAAAGGAGAAGGAAAGGGGGAAGGCATGTTCAGAGAAAGCGGGAGAGGAGGAAGGGTAGGAATGTGGGGGGAGAGAGTCGGAACATTGAATGTTGGCACTGTGACAAGCAAATGGAGAGAGCTGGCTGATATGATGGAAAGAAGAAAGGTAGGTAAACTGTATGCAAGAGACCAGGTGGAAGAGGAGTAAGGCGAGGAGCATCGGAGGTGGGTTTAAACACTGCAAATGGGAGGAGAAATGGGGTAGTGGTAATTCTGAAGGAAGAGTATGTCAAGAGTGTGCTGGAGGTGAAAAGAGTGTCAGACAGAGGGATGAGTATGAAGCTGGAAATTGAAGGTGTATTGATGCATGTTATCAGTGTATATGTCCCGCAAGTTGAGTGTGAGATGGAAGAGTAAGAAGAATTCTGGAGTGAGTTGAATGAAGTGGTGGAGAGGGTACCCAAGGGGGAGAGAGTGGTGATTGCAGCAGACTTCAATGGGCATATTGGTGAAGGGAACAGAGATGGTAAGGAGGTGATGGGTAAGTATGGTGTCAAGGAGAGAAATGTGGAAGGACGGATAGTGGAGAATTTTGTGAAAAGGATGGCAATGGTTGTGGTGAATACATATTTCAAGAAGAGGGAGGAACACAGGGTGTCGTACAAGAGTGGAGGAAAATGCACATAGGTGGACTATATCTTATTTAGAAGGCATGGTCTGAAAGAGATTGGAGACTGCAAGGTGGTGACAGGGGACAATGTAGCTAGACAGCATCGGATTGTGGTCTGTGGGATGACTTTGGAGACCAAGAAGAGGAAGCAAGTGAAGGCACAGCCAAAGATCAAATGGTGGAAGTTGAAGAAGGAAGACTGTTGTGTGGAGTTCAGGGAGGAGTTAAGGCAGGCACTGGGTGGTAGTGAAGAGTTGCCAGATGGCTTGGCAAGCACTGCAGAAATAGTGAGGGAGACAGCTAGGAAGGTGCTTGGTGTGTCATCAGGACAGAGGAAGAAAGACAAGGAGACATGGGGGTGGAATGAGGAAGTACAGCAAAGTATACAAAGGAAGAGGTTGACAAAGAAGGGGGATAGTCAGAGAGATGAAGAAAGTAGACAGGAATACAAGGAGATGCAGTGTAAAGTGAAGAGAGAGGTGGCAAAGGAAAAGGTGTATGGCGAGTTGTATGAGAGGTTAGACCAGGGGTAGACAATCTTATCCAGAAACGGCCAGTGTGGGTGAAGGTTTTTGTTCCAACCACGCAATTACACACCTGTGTCTCCTAATCAAGTTCCTCAGCAAAGACTCTACTGGTTGATTAGTGGGATCAGGTGTGTAACTGCTTGGTCGAACAAAAACTTTCACCCACACTGGCCCTTTCTGGATAAGATTGCCCACCCCTGGGTTAGACACTAAGGAAGGAGAAAAGGACCTGTACTGATTGGCAAGACAGAGGGACCGAGCTGGGATGTGCAGCAGGTTGGGGCGATCTAGGATAGAGATGGAAATGCACTGACAAGTGAGGAGAGTGTGTTGAGAAGGTGGAAGAAGTACTTTGAGGGGCTGATGAATGAAGAAAATGAGAGAGAGAGAGAAGGTTGGATGATCTGGGGATAGTGAATCAGGAAGTGCAGTGGATTCACAAGGAGGAAGTGAGGGCAGCTATGAAGAGGATGAAGAGTGGAAAGGCCGTTGGTCCTGATGATATACCTGTGGAGGCATGGAGATGTTTAAGAGAGATGGCAGGGGAGTTTTAACTAGATGGTTTAAAACAATCTTGGAAAGTGAGAGGATGCCTGAGGACTGGAGAAGAACCATACTGTTACTGATTTTCAAGAATAAGGGCGATGTGCAGAGCTTTGGCAACTATGTACAGAGGTATAAAGTTGATCAGCCACAGCGCCATGAAAGGGCACTACATATGTGATGTTTGCTTTGAGAGTGTTCATTGAGAAATATGAGAAGGCCAGAAGGAGTTACATTATGTCTTTGTGGATTTAGAGAAAGCATATGACAGGATGCTGAGAGAGGAGGTGTGGTTTTGTATGCAGAAGTCGGGAGTGGCAGAGATATACAGTGCATCCGGAAAGTATTCACACCCCTAAACTTTCCCCACATTTTGTTATGTTACAGCCTTATTCCAAAATGGATTAAATTCCTTTTTTTTCTCATCAATCTACATACAATACCCAATAATGACAAAGCGAAAAAGGTTTTCTAGAAATTTTTGCAAATGTATTAAAAATAAAAAACTGAAATATTGCATGTACATAAGTATTCACACCCTTTACTCAGTATTTGGTTGAGGCACCCTTGGCAGCGATTACAGCCTCAAGTCTTCTTGGGTATGAAGCTACAAGCTTTGCACACCTATATTTGGGGTATTTCTCCCATTCTTCTCTGCAGATCCTCTCGAGTTCTGTAAGGTTAGATGAGGAGCGTCGCTGCACAGCTATTTTCAGGTCTTTCCAGAGATGTTCAATGGGGTTCAAGTCTGGGCTCTGGCTGGGCCACTCAACGACATTCACTGACTTGTCCCAAAGCCACTCTTTCGTCGTCTTGGCTGTGTGCTTAGGGTCGTTGTCGTGTTGAAAGGTAAACCTTCGCCCCAGTCTGAGGTCCTGAGCGCTCTGGAGCAGGTTTACATCAAGGATCTCTCTGTACTTTGCTCCAGTCATCTTTCCCTTGATCCTGACTAGTCTCCCAGTTCCTGCCGCTGAAGAACATCCCCACAGCATGATGCTGCCACCACCATGCTTCTCTGTAGGGATGGTATTAGCAAGATGATGAGAGGTGCCTGGATTCCTCCAGACGTGATGTTTGGCATTCAGGCCAAAGAGTTCAATCTTGGTTTCATCAGACCAGAGAATCTTGTTTCTCATGGTCTGACAGTCCTTTAGGTGCTTTCTGGCACACTCCAAGCGGGCTGTCATGTGCCTTTTACTGAGCAGAGGCTTCCGTCTGGCCACTCTACCAAAAAGGCCTGATTGATGGAGTGCTGCAGAGATGGTTGTCCTTCTGGAAAGTTCTCCCATCTCCACAGAGGAACGCTGGAGCTCTGTCAGAGTGACCATTGGGTTCTTGGTCACCTCCCTGACCAAGGCCCTTCTCCCCCGATTGCTCAGTTTGGCTGGGCGGCCAGCTCTAGGAAGAGTCCTGGTGGATCCGAACTTCTTCCATTTATGAATGATGGAGACCACTGCTCTTCGGGACCTTCAATGCTGTAGAATTTTTTTTGTACCCTTCCCCAGATCTGTGCCTCGATACAATCCTGTCTCGAAGGTCCACAGACAATTCCTTTGACTTCATGGCTTGGTTTCTGCTCTGACATGCACTGTCAACAGTGGGACCTTATATAGACAGGTGTGTGCCTTTCCAAATCATGTCCGATCAATTGAATTTACTACAGGTGGACTCCAATCAAGATGTAGAAACATCTCAAGGATGATCAGTGGAAACGGGATGAACCTGAGCTCAATTTTGAGTGTCATAGCAAAGGGTGTGAATACTTATGTACATGCAATATTTCAGTTTTTTATTTTTAATAAATTTGCAAAAATTTCTACAAAACCTTTTTCACTTTGTCATTATGGGGTATTGTGTGTAGATTGATGAGAAAAAAAAGGAATTTAATCCATTTTGGAGTAAGGCTGTTACATAACAAAATGTGGGGAAAGTGAAGGTGTGTGAATACTTTCCGGATGCACTGTATGTAGGAGTGGTGTAGGATATGTATAAGGCCAGTGTGATAGTAGTGAGGTGTGTGGTTGGAATGACAGATGGGTTCAAGGTGGAGGTGGGATTACATCAAGGATCGGCTCTGAGCCCTTTCTTGTTTGCAATGGTGATGGACAGGTTGACGGACAAGATCAGTTAGGAGTCTCCGTGGACTATGATGTTTGCGGATGACATTGTGATCTGTAGTGTGAGTAGGGTGCAAGTTGAGGAGTGCCTGAAGGGGTGGAGGTATGCACTGAAGAGAAGAGGAATGAAAGTCAGTAGGAGCAAGACGGAATACATATGCATGAACGAGAGGGAGGACAGCGGAATGGTGAGGATGCATGGAGTAGAGGTGATGAAGGCGTATGAGTTTAAATACTTCGGGATCAACTGTTCAAAGTAACGGGGAGTGCAGAAGAGAGGTGAAGAAGAGAGTCCAGGCAAGGTGGAGTGGGTGGAGAAGAGTGTCAGGGGTGCTTTGCAACAGAAGGGTACCAGCAAGAGTTAAAGGGAAGGTTTACAAGATTTTAGTGAGACCATCTATGTTGTATGGTCTGGAGACAGTGGCACTGACGAAAAGACGGGGCAGAGCTGGAGGTGAAAGATTTTCATTGGGAGTGACGAAGAAGGACAGGATTAGGAACGAGTATATTAGAGGGACAGCTGACACTGGACAGTTTGGAGACAAGGCAAGAGGGGCAAGATTGAGATCGCTTGGGCTTGTGTGGAGGAGAGATGCTGGGTATGTTGGGAGAAGGATGTTGAATATGGAGCTGCCAGGGAAGAGGAAAAGAGGAAGGCCAAAGAGGAGGTTTATGGATGTGGTGAGGTTGGACATGCAGGTGGTTGGTGTGACAGAGGAAGATGCAGAGGACAGGAAGAAATGGAAACGGATGATCCGCTATGGCGACCCCTAATGGGAGTAGCCGAAAGTTATAATAGTAGTAGTAGTAATAGTAATAGTAGTTGTTGTTGTAGTAGTAGTAGTAGTGTGGATTGTGGGGAGGTGTGTCGAAGGTGTCTGGCTGGGAGGGCTAGCGTTGGATTGGCTCAGGGAGCTTGATCTGCTGCATCCTTTGGGCCCAAGGACCATGGCCCTGACCAGAGCGACACCCAAAGAGGAAACATCGAGGGCAATCTGACAGGACATGGAAGCGGGACAGGCTAAGCTAACAGCTAGCTTATGCAGACTGGCAGTTCTGACAGTCATCCTGGGTAGTGTTTGTTCTCCTGGACAGTGACGTTATTTTTTTTAAGATATATGTTACTTTGGATATATGTGTTCTTGTAGTTTTTGGATATGTGTTTTTGCCTTTGTGTTGCACTGCTGTGGGCTGGGGGAAACGATGTTTCGTTTCATTTCATGTGCACAAGTGCATGAAATGAAATGACAAAGTGTTTCTGATTCTCATTCTGATATATCCAAACTAAACACATATATCCAAACTAAGCAAGCAAAAAAAAAAAAATCAAAATCAATGTAAAATTATAAAATCCTAAATGGACTTGCCCCAACTTACTTGTCTGATCTCCTTAAACCATACATTCCATCTTGAGCACTTCACTGTCAAAATACAGGGCTCCTGTGTGTATCCAAAGTTAAAAACAAGTCAGCTGGTGGCAGGGCCTTTTCCTATCGGGCCCTGTTCTTGTGGAATAACCTGCCTGCTGCCATCACACAATCAGTCTGTTGAGTCCTTTAAATCCAAACTTAAAACTCATCTTTTTGCCTCAATCTACAATTTATTGCCTTTAAGTTGAGTACTTCACAAGCTGTACTGCATGGCGGGTCAGTTTCTGTCTCAATGAATTTACCAACCACTGTTCTGCCAACGAGATTATGGAGTATAAATTAATGACTATTGCAAACTGTTCTCTTCTCTCACATGTCTTTTCTCTCTCTCTGAATGATGTCTTCTCCTTTCTCTTCTTCTGTGTGTGAATGGTGTGATGTGAGTCTCCCCTGTGTGCACATGTGTCTGTCCTCCTCCTAGGTCTCCATGGTGACAGTGGTCGCCACCTGGACACTGCTTGACATCCCCCTCATCACATTTTTTAAATATATATACAGTGCTGCTTGAAAGTTTGTGAACCCTCCAGACATGGTCACTGTTTTTGTAAAAAACATTAAAATCACCTTATTACACATACATCCAAATCCCAATTTGTAAAGCACACCTTCCAAATAATGGACACACACACAGAAAGAGATATATTTTCATTATTTAATTCAACAAAGGTAGTTTATTTCACAAAAACTGAAAATTTAACATATGCAAAAGTATGTGAACCCTTGTATTAGTAGCTTGTGGCTCCTCCTTTTGCAGCCATTACTTCAACCAAACGTCTTCTGTAACCACTAACCAGTCTCTCGCATCTGCTTATGGGGATTTTTGCCCACTCCTCCTTGCAGAACTCAGCCAGTTGAGAGAGGTTGGAGGGACATCTGGTATGTACCAACTTCTTCAGGTCTCGCCACAACATTTCAATTGGATTAAGATCCGGACTTTGACTGGGCCAATCCAGAGTACGAATCCTCTTTCTCTGAAGCCATTCCTTTGTAGTTTTGCTGGAATGCTTTGGGTAATTGTCTTGTTGCATAATCCATTTTCGTCCCAGCTTCAACTCCCTGACTGATGGCAGGAGATTCTGGTCAAGAATTTGTTGATATGCCGGAGAATTCATGGTTCCTTGGATAATATGGAGTCGTCCAGGTCCAGAAGCAGAAAAGCAGCCCCAGACCTTCACATTTCCACCACCATGCTTCACTGTTGGGAGGAGGTTCTTTTCTTCATATGCAGTGTTGGCTTTTTCTCCAAACATGTTGGTTTTGATTGTGACCAAATAATTTTATTTTGGACTCGTCTGTTCAGAGAATGGACTTCCAGAAGGTCTCTGGTTTGTCCAAGTGCTCTCTGGCAAAGTTGAAATGGGCAGCTTTGTTCTTTTTTGAGAGCAGAGGCTTCCTTCTAGCAACCCTCCCATGAATGTCATGGCTATTCAATTTTCGTCTGATTGTAGACGCATGCACATTTGTCCCAGATGCTACCAGAGAGGTCTGCAACTCTCTAGAGGTGATGTGTGGGTTGGCCTTTACCTGATTTTATTATTTTTCTGGTGCTTCTGGGTGATAGTTTTGATGGGCGTCCACTTCTAGGCAGAGTTGCTGTCATGTTGAAGGCCCTCCATTTGTAAATTATTTGTCTTACAGTGGATGGATGGAGCTGGAATCTTTTGGAGATGGTCTTATATCCCTCCCCAGACTGATGGGCTATCACTACCCTCTTCTTCATGTCCTCGGATATCTCCTTTGCTCTCGGCATTGTTGATTTGTATGGGACCACAGTGGTTTGGTTGGTTTCCTCTCTCTTTTAATTAGTGCAGGCCAAACCCTTTCCCAAGGATGTCTCATTTCATTGGTCTGCTTAAATGATTAATTAAGCAACCAAATGTGTTTCACCCGAGTCTGTTACCTGCTTGACTTAACCGATGCAGCTGGGGGTTCACTTACTTTTGCACATACACTAATTCCATGTTTCATGTAGTTTTTGGGTTACTTAAACAAGTCCCACTATACAAGTACATTCAACTGATAAACATATATCTGACATTTCATACATAAAAACTGGTGATGATAGAATAAGAAAATCATGGTAAAACAACAGAAAAATCTAAACTGCTCAAGGGGTTCACATACTTTCAAGCAGCACTGTATATATATATATATATAAAATAAAAATAAATATATACACTACCGTTCAAAAGTTTGGGATCACCCAAACAATTTTGTGTTTTCCATGAAAAGTCACACTTATTCACCACCATATGTTGTGAAATGAATAGAAAATAGAGTCAAGACATTGACAAGGTTAGAAATAATGATTTGTATTTGAAATAAGATTTTTTTTTACATCAAACTTTGCTTTCGTCAAAGAATCCTCCATTTGCAGCTATTACAGCATTGCAGACCTTTGGCATTCTAGCTGTTAATTTGTTGAGGTAATCTGGAGAAATTGCACCCCACGCTTCCAGAAGCAGCTCCCACAAGTTGGATTGGTTGGATGGGCACTTCTTGCGTACCATACGGTCAAGCTGCTCCCACAACAGCTCAATGGGGTTCAGATCTGGTGACTGCGCTGGCCACTCCATTACCGATAGAATACCAGCTGCCTGCTTCTGCTCTAAATAGTTCTTGCACAATTTGGAGGTGTGTTTAGGGTCATTGTCCTGTTGTAGGATGAAATTGGCTCCAATCAAGCGCTGTCCACTGGGTATGGCATGGCGTTGCAAAATGGAGTGATAGCCTTCCTTATTCAGAATCCCTTTTACCCTGTACAAATCTCCCACCTTACCAGCACCAAAGCAACCCCAGACCATCACATTACCTCCACCATGCTTAACAGATGGCGTCAGGCATTCTTCCAGCATCTTTTCATTTGTTCTGCGTCTCACAAACGTTCTTCTTTGTGATCCAAACACCTCAAACTTGGATTCATCCGTCCACAACACTTATTTCCAGTCTTCCTCTGTCCAATGTCTGTGTTCTTTTGCCCATCTTAATCTTTTTCTTTTATTGGTCAGTCTCAGATATGGCTTTTTCTTTGCCACTCTGCCCTGAAGCCCAGAATCCCGCAGCCGCCTCTTCACTGTAGATGTTGACACTGGTGTTTTGCGGGTACTATTTAATGAAGATGCCAGTTGGGGACCTGTGAGGCATCTGTTTCTCAAACTAGAGACTCTAATGTACTTATCTTCTTGCTCAGTTGTGCAACGCGGCCTCCCACTTCTTTTTCTACTCTGGTTAGAGCCTGTTTGTGCTGTCCTCTGAAGGGAGTAGTACACACCGGTGTAGGAAATCTTCAATTTCTTAGCAATTTCTCGCATGGAATAGCCTTCATTTCTAAGAACAAGAATAGACTGTCGAGTTTCAGATGAAAGTTCTCTTTTTCTGGCCATTTTGAGCGTTTAATTGACCCCACAAATGTGATGCTCCAGAAACTCAATCTGCTCAAAGGAAGGTCAGTTTTGTAGCTTCTGTAACGAGCTAAACTGTTTTCGGATGTGTGAACATGATTGCACAAGGGTTTTCTAATCATCAATTAGCCTTCTGAGCCAATGAACAAACACATTGTACCATTAGAACACTGGAGTGATAGTTGCTTGAAATGGGCCTCTATACACCTATGTAGATATTGCACCAAAAACCAGACATTTGCAGCTAGAATAGTCATTTACCACATTAGCAATGTATAGAGTGTATTTCTTTAAAGTTAAGACTAGTTTAAAGTTATCTTCATTGAAAAGTACAGTGCTTTTCCTTCAAAAATATGGACATTTCAATGTGATCCCAAACTTTTGAACGGTAGTGTATATAAATAAATACAAATCCTGATTTGATGTTATATCCTTCTCTCACTCGGATGTGTGACTCACATTTTTTTCTTGTGTCTTCTCCCGTGTGTGTGTGAATTGTGTCTCCCCTGTGTGCATGTGTCGTCTGTCCTCCTGTCAGGTCTACATGGTGATGGTGGTCGCGTGGCTCAGGTCCTGGGCTGTTCTGGTGGCATCTGGACACTGCTTGGCAACCTCCTCATCATATTCTTCATATATTTTATAATTCCATTATAATTCTGTTATCCTCTTTCAGTGCTGTATTGTGTAAACTGTGTGAGCACAACATCAATTGCACGTTGTCTGTCTTGGGAGAGAGATCCCTCCTCTGTTGCTCTCCCTGAGGTTTCTTCCTGTTTTTCTCCATGTTAAAGGTTTTTTTTAGGGCGTTGTTCCTTATCCGATGCGAGGGTGTAAGGACAGGATGTTGTGTTGCTGTAAAGCCCCCTGAGGCTAATGTGTAATTTGTGATATTGGGCTGTACAAATAAAATTGGCTTGACTATTAGAAAATATGACCGACACTCAGGAAACATTTGATATAAAACAGATTTTGTTAAGAGAAAAAATAGAATAAAATGAGAAATTGGCCAGAATCGAGTTTGAGAAAAGATTGTGTAGTATGCAATTTCCTGGTACAGTATCGCATCAATAACAGTATGTAGGAGTTACACAAGACTCACCATGTGCCGTGCTGTAAAGCTAGGGCTTGAACTTTGGAAGTTCAGTCCACATTTGGATTCCATCCAGTCAGCCTGTGTTTCTTGTACACTGTCCTTCTCACCTGCTCTTCCCCCTTCTTTAACTTCTGTCTCTATCTTCCAGGCCTGTCTCATCACTCCCTCTCTGTGTAATCATTACCCGGCTTTGTAAAATTGTTAATCATTGTTAGGCTAATAAAAATGTTGCTGCTGTAAATACACAAAGTTGGGCAATAGGGCTATTTGTTGGTTGGTTTTGAATCAGGCAAAAAAAGCAACCAGGAAACCCTAGCAGTTTTAGGTAACATAGTCCCAGCTGTAGCCTACTTGCTAGTCTTCACCTGTCTCTCATTTTCCTTATCTGCTGTCTTTCTCTTCCTTGGCAAATACTTCATTAAACTCATTTGAAGGAGTTTTCACAGGTAAGGGTAGGATGAAGGTCTTGTTCACTGGTGAGGGTAGGATGGAGCGGGAGGTGGACAGGCGGACTGGTGCAGCATCAACGGTAATGTGGACATTGTACCAGACCATTGGGGTGAAGAGGGAGCTGAGCCAAAGGCAAAGCTCTCAATTTACCAGTCAATCTTCATTCCAAACCTCACCTATGGTCATGAGCTTTG
The DNA here is from genome assembly GCF_029633865.1 of Lampris incognitus. Lineage (NCBI taxonomy): Eukaryota > Metazoa > Chordata > Actinopteri > Lampriformes > Lampridae > Lampris > Lampris incognitus. Next base: position 113,151,130 of record NC_079211.1, read on the forward strand.
GGTAGTGACAGAAAGAATGAGATCGTGGATACAAGCGACTGAAATGAGTTTCCTCCGTAGGGTGTCTGGGCTCAGCCTTAGAGATAGGGTGAAGAGCTCGGAGTAGAGCTGCTGCTCCTTCGCATCGAAATGAGCCAGTTGAGTTGGCTCGGGCATCTGATTAGGATGCCTCCTGGGTGCCTTCCTTTGGAGGTTTACTGGGCGCGGCCAACTGGGAGGAGACCCCGGTGTAGACCCAGAACTAGCTGGAGGGACTACATGTCCAATCTGGCCTGGGAATGCCTTGGGATCCCCCAGGAGGAGCTGGAAGCCGTTGCTAGGGAGAGGGACGTCTTGAGTGCCCTACTTAGCTTGCTGCCACCGCGACCCGACTCCGGAGAAGCAGCCGAAGATGAATGAATGAATGAACATTAGAGGAACCATTTCATTACACTTAACATTCATGCAACACAGAAGGTAATAAAGGCAGTAACATTAGTCTGTCAGATGTTTTTACCATTTTTTTGTCCAGTCAACACCAATCACCACGAAATGGTGACCTGTTCATTCTAAACAAACTGAACAACAGCAGTCGGTTGGAACTGCTGTGACTGTTTTTCTATTTAGAAAGCATTTTTTTAATATTTGTTTTTTGCTAATGTCAAATAGTTAATCGATGGCAATTTACCCTTTCTTTTACCTGCCAAAGATGTCTGTACTACAGTGGCAGGGATGGCTGGCAACCATACCAACATGTACCCCTGGCTCTGCAAAATGACAGAAGCTAAGCAGATGTGGGCTTGGCTAGTACTTGGATGGTAGACCTCCTGGGAAAACCGAGTTGCTGCTGGAAGTGGTGTTGGTGGGCCAGTAGGGGGCAGTTGCCTCTGGTCCAAATAAAAACAACTAAAAAAAAAAAATCCCAGCGCAGTGACAGGGACACTGTGCTGTAGGAGATGCTGTCCTTCTGATGAGACTTTAAACCGAGGTCCTGACTTACTGATCATTAAAGATCCCATGGCACTTATCACAAAGAGTAGGGGGTCCCCGGTGTCCTGGCAAAATTCCCAACATGGCTCTCTCCATGTTGGAAATGAAAACGAAAATCCTAGAATTAAACTGGGTTTTGCGATGCTGTTGACTGAGCCAGAACAAGAGTTTGTATCAAAAACATTAAATCAGGGTTACCATGCAGCCTCGAAAACATGGAAAATTCTAAAGTTATGTTGTAAATTGATGGGCAGATACTATCACATGTCCCAGATATTTCACTCTTGTCTGGAAAAAATTTGCATTTAGGTGGAGATAATTTAAGCCCAAAAGTCTGCAGTGCGTTTCAGTACTTTCATTAGCTTCTCTTCGTGTCCCTCTAGTGAATCCGAAAAGACTATTAGGTCATTGAGGAAAGTAATAACTTCCTGAAGGTTTAATCCAAGTGTAATAAAAAAAAAAAAAAAGATTTCCATCCCAGTCTAAGCATAGCTCATTGACCCATATGATTTGTACTCTGAATTGGGATTTTAAGGAAACATTGTGAGCTCATTTTTTTTTGTCCTTTTAGATCTGGTGTTGGTCCCACCACAGTGGATGTGCACTCTTCAAGACAGCATCTCTGCCATTGCTGCAAGAGGATCACGAACAACATTCTTACATGGACAAGTAAGAATTGGCTAGATTTTTCTTTTACATCTTCGTTTAGCAAGCACTTTTGTCTGAAGCGACTTACAAATGGGGACGGCAGTTAGTAGTTATATTTTTCTGTCAACCTACTGGACTCATGAGTGCATGTTAATTTCAGTGCAGTTAGTGTATGTGCGCAGTCGTACGATCATCAGAAGTGATGCTTGAAAAAGGGGATTCCAAGTCAGCTGGACGATGCCACAAATACTTATCACAGTTATGCTCAGAGGTCATCGAGGGATTAAGGTAGGCCTGGAAGATAGATGTTTAAATGAGTGATAAGTGAGGCCGTAGCCGTGGTGGAAGACGAGTTCATTTCATTATTCTGGGCCTGATGGGGGTAAAACATGAACCAAAAAAAAAAAAATCAAACCACTTCAAGTGCACATAGATAGTAGCTCTCCAGAGGTAGAGATTAAAGGGTGAACGGGAATGTACATGATAATATGGGTTTAGGGGTAAGTTTCAGCAGTTACTTTAACTACTTGATATGCCAGCAGCAGAGTTTTGAACTTGTGGACAGTAAATGGAGGGGAAAGATACAAGGGGAAGGGAGCCATGTGCATCTTGGCAGATTGAAAACCGAGCACGTGTCATTGTTCTGAATTCTCTGTGGCGTTTGGATTGTTCAGGTTTGGAGACGGCAAGAAATGCAACACAAATGCAGGGCTCTGGGCTAACATTTTACATGGTCAGCCCTGGTGCCCCTGAGTTTTTCAGTAAGTGGCAAATAATTTTTCAAAAACATCAGATACCTCACTCAGTTGTGTGACTGAAATGTTGTCACATTATGTACTATTAATATGCAGCACATTCTGTGCACCTGCAGCATTTACATACAGTTACACTGTTTGACCAGTTGGGACAGTCAAGCACACTTGAATGAATAGTAGTCAATATTAGTAGTGGAGAAGAAAGTTTACCAAAAGCGGTAAGTGATAAGTACTGCATCTCTGATTGAGAAATGCCGTCCATACATCCATTATCCAAACCACTTATCCTGCTCTCAGAGTCGCGGGGATGCTGGAACCTATCCCAGCAACCATAGGGCAGCAGACGGAGAGACACCCTGGACAGGCTGCCAGGCCATCACACAGGGCCAACACACACACACACACACACACACACACACACACACACACACACACACACACACACACACAGTCATACCTGGGGCAAATTAGTACGGCCGATTCACCTGACCTACATGTCTTTTGACTGTGGGAGGAAACCAGAGCACCCAGAGAAAACCCATTGCCCTGATTGAGAAATGTTGATACAAAAACAGCCTCCTGCTTCTAAAAGAACAGCGTCAAAGTAGTGAATTGTATGTTGACATGAAGACTGCTGACCTGCACTACCCACCGATCAATGGAGTGAAAAGTTTCATTTTGTAGTCAAATTCACACTTGTCTGAACCTTAGAGAAGAATAAAGCAGTGGACTCTTTTTACACCGGCATCCTTGTTAAGTTGATGCTGTGCATAATGATTTGGAGGCCCCGGCGAGGACATTTTCATAAAACTTGTTTTGCTGTTAAGAGAAATTGCATCCGAAGACGGACACGAAAAAGGTTTTTCGGTCGAAAGAAAAGGGGGAAGAGTTGTTAGCTAGTTGGTAAAGTGCAGCGTTAACTATGCTAATTATCTGGTCAAAGCCTGAGACACCATTTTACTCTTACCTGTGTTAGTCAGTGATTAAGGAAAAATGGCCGAACCTTGAGAAGAATTATTGAATGAAATCGAACAAGTGCTTTGTGGATTATCAGTGGAGAGATTGGAGGAACAATGCCAACATAAGGGGGAAAGCCGATGTGCGTTAATCAAACATGTGACACGGTTTTGCGAGTGCAAGGGTTTAATAGACTTGGAGGACACGGGCATGTCAGTACTTTTAGAACTGAGTGATGCTGTGAAAAACATACATGAGGAGGGTGCAGCAGCATCTGCAACAGAGGGACATGCAAATGTAATGGTTGTTCAGGAGTCTTTGGCGACTGAGGGGGGAAACTGCGCAGCCACAACCGTTGGGGGAGTCAGAGGCCATGCTGAGAGGGAGGGGCCCTGTGCTTCACAAGGGTGGAGACTCCACAGCAACAGTTGCTGCGCGTCTTCAAATGGCTTAATGAAAGGACTTCAAAATTAGTGGAAAAATCAGCGGGTCAAATCAAAAAGACAAATTGACTTTTACCGGCTTTGAACATCAGATTGAAAATGGATTAAGGAAAGCGTATCCTGAGATGGACATAGTGGAGGTTGTAATTCGTGCTGTGAGTCCAGGAGGGAAATTGAGGAGTTATTGAGAGGGCAAAACAGACCCCCACTTTACACAAACTCAGACAGATTTTGCGTGCTCACTATGCAGAAAAAGATGCCACAGACTTGTGTCAGTAGTTGACTAAAGCTGTGCAGGGTCCGTGTGAGACAGCCCTGGATTTTCTGGTTCGAGAGAGCGTTGTCTGCATCAGAGCGAGTCCCGTCCGGCCTGAAATACAACCGAGAGTTAGTGCAAAGCCAGTGTCTTCAATCTGTTGTTACAGGGTTGTCAAATGATAACATCAGTGCAGAAATGAGAGGCCACCTGCAAAACACGAACACAAGCAATGAACTGTTACTAGAGAAAATACAGGTTGCACAGTACAATGAAAGTTAGCAAGTCCAGAAAACAAAAGCAACCGTCAAAAGCCTCACATAGTTTGAATTTAGTGGAAACTAATGGCAACGCAAATGTTCAGGTTGATGCGGTTCCGGTTTCAAAACTTAGAGGAGAGCAATTCGGCTATAATGGCGCTTACCTGTCAAGTAGCATCAATAGTCAATACTTTGAGAGGTAGACCCCATGCCAAACCTGCTACATCAGAGAATAGAAGGCTCAAAACACACTGCAACAAGTGTCAGCAGGGCAAAGTACCAGACTGGGACCAGTGTTTCAAGTGTGGCAGTGGCACTCACTGGTCTAGAGGATACCGATTGGGAAACACCAGAGGGCCTTCGGAAAATGGCCGGAGATTGTGACTGGGGGGTCAGGTCATAACCTCTGTTGGATTTATGTCCCACAACAGTGTTGATCATGAGACAGTCACTGGACCAGTTTGCACCGGGTGAGCTGAAAAGCAGTGGGTACAAATCACACAGTACCCTACCAGGACATGGAAAACACCAATCACCATCAGACTTTACCAAAACAGCATGAACCAGAATACACCAATTCTGTCACTAAAATTAATAATTTTCCCACCAAGCGCAAAAGCCTTGCCTAGTGAATTGGTAAAAAGTGCCTGGTGTGGTGTGCCTTGAACAAAATGAAAACTCAAGCTCTGTGGGATACAGGAGAACTAGTAACTATTCTGAGTGAGAAATGAAGTCCAAGCATTTGCCACACACCCCAGTCAAACCTATCAGTGATCTTATGGAAAATGAGAAACTGGTGAACTTGAAAGCAGCTAATGGCACAGGAGTCAGTTGAAGTGAGTTTCAGTTTGCTTGAGCCAAAGTCTGAACTGACTAGATGTACAGATCTACTGGTGCCAGTGTTAGTAAAGTTGTGGTGGAAAAACCAATTATTGGCTTCTCTGCATGTGCTGATTGTGTTTTATTGTTCCCATGGGAAATCAATTTATTTATATTTAGTCCCACTCCACATTTTCCCCCAGTTGCTTGTATGACATCCACCCCAGTGTTGCAGGGCACGCCCAGACCCACTGTCCTAAGTTAAGAATGACTTTGAAAGGCTCGTATAATGGGTAGATACTGATTTTCATATTATGACATAGGGATTATTTCCAATTCAAATCAAGTTATATGTACACAAACACCTACAACAGTTGTGTCCAACCCTGCTCCTGGAAAGTCTCCATCCCCCTTGACAGTCATCACTAATTTCTGGATTATAAAAGGTACTCTCACATCTGTCCCTGAACAATATTATTTTTGTGAACCCATAAGCTCTAACAGCATGTTCCCAAAGCCAAAATAGGTTATGTACTAATGACTTTTTATTAATGAATTAAAAACTAAAATGCAGTGCTTGCATAAGTATTTGACCCCCTTGCAGCCCTGCGTGGCTTGGCAGAGGGGGTGGAGCAGTGACCGGGGCAGCTTGGAAGATTGGGGTAATTGGCTGGGTACAACTGGGGAGAATTAAAAAAAAAAAACAAAAAAAAAACAAACAATCAAAAAAAAAGACGATAATCAGAAGCTTCAAATGTGATTAAATAAAAGGCAGCAGCAAACAGGAAGCCTTGATTTAAAAGAACTGAGAGTTGTAGCAGACCTGTGGTTTTCTGGGAGTTTTTTCCAGATATGGTGCATGAAAACTGAAAGCTGCCTCTCCATGTTTAGTTTTGACTCTGGGAACAGAAAGCAGACCTGTCCCAGACCATCTAAGAGGTCTGGGTAGTAGATAGTGTAGCAGTTTTTGGGCCCTAAACCATTCAGTGCTTTATTATATTATATCATACTGCTCTTAAAACATGTTAATTCTATACTGTAGTTACAGTTAGATATAAGCTTAAAGTCAGAAATCAAAGAAGTTGAATCAGTTCATCTGGACACGTTTATTGACAGATACGTTTCATCATTCATCTAAGTGACATCTTCAGTCTAAACTGACCGCAGGTATCCCCACCCTTATAAACAATACAGTACAATACAATGCCCAACGACCGAAACCAACGACCAGTTTCATATGCAAATATGGGTGTGACCATTGATCATGTGTACTATTCACAGAGGATTAAGCACATTGCAATCACAACATTGTAAGATGGCGACAGATGTATTCTTAGCCACTGCCCCCCCCACCCCCCACCCCCGGTTCAGGGATGGTTGTTCCCTCTTACCACAGATGGCCTCTTTTACTCCTCATTCAAACCTTTGTTCCTCCTTATCATCCCTGAAAGAGTGGCCACTAGCCTGTAGATGGGTGTAGACTGTGGAGTCCTGGCCTGGCGTGTTAGCTCTCTTGTGTTGTTTTTTGGCCAGTGTCTGTTTTGTTTCCCCAATGTACAAGTCACTGCAATCCTCCTGGCACTCAACAGCGTACACTGTATTGCTCTGTGCCAGCGGACCCGATCCTTGGGGTTGGACCAACTTCTGGCACAGCGTGCTTTGGGGTTTGAAAGCAACTGAGACAGGCCAGGACTCCACAGTCTACACCCATCTACAGGCCAGTGGCCACTCTTCAGGGATGAGGATGTGCACATCCTTGATAGGGAGGAATGATGATTTGAACAGGGAGTCAAAGAGGCCATCTATGTGAAGAGGGAACGGCCATCACTGAACCGGGGGGGGGGGGGGGAGCTAAGTGTACATCTGTCACCATCTTACAATGCTGTGATTGCAACTATTCCTCAATCCTCTGAATAGTACACATGGCTATTGAAACTCTAGTTAATGGGCACACCCATATTTGATCATGAAACTGGTCATTGGTTTCAGTCGTAATACATCTGTCGCCATTTTATGATGCTGTGATTGCAACAATGCTTAATCCTTAATGTCTGGTATCACAACGCTTTTAACAACCGCAAAGCTTTTGCTGACTACACCTGGATACCCTGTTTTGGCCACAATCTGCATTTGTCAATCAAGAAAGCCATAGGCATTGATCGTGTGACAGGCTGTCTTTTCCGACTCCATTCCTTTGCTGCAGCAAAGAGAAATGAAGTGATCTAAAAAGTTTGCTCTGCAGTATCACCTCAGAAAAGAAGGGGGCAGATAGTTGTGGAACAAGACACGATTCTTCCACACCCACAACACCAGTAGATAAACTGAATGGTGAGATCACTGACTATAAATGATTAGGAGACATCAGCCCTGCAGAGGACCCCCTGACTTGGTGGAGTCAACATGATGCACATCTGCCCATCATGGCTCACTTTGCACAACAGCATCTGTGTATTCCAGCATCCAGCTGTGCATCTGAACGTGTCTTTAGCAAGTCTGGAAATGTCTGCAGTCCTAGGTGTTCTAGGCTGAGTGAGGAAAATGTAGACACCCCTGTTTTCTTGGCCAAAAGTCTTAACAAGGCAAAGGGATTGATTAACAAATGTGAAAAACTGCCAGCCACCCTAGGGCTACGGTTTAGGCTGAGTAGTGACAATTTTTGTCATAGATCTCGTTGTGTTGAATGTCTATTGTTTTCAAATCTATTTTGAATTGTGACAAAGAAAAGTTGTTCAGAATTAAGATAAAGCTCAATGGTCGAGCTGAAAATACTTTTCTTTACCAAGAGAAAAAAAAAGATTACACAGCCAAGATTTAGGATAGGTTAGAGATAACTGAACGGTTTGAGATTATGCTGCTGTTAACCCGAATTTTTGTCATTTTAGTTGAAATGCCATTGCTTTAACTTAATTTAAGTAATGCGCATGTTGTACCGGACCATTGTGGTGAAGAGGGAGCTGAGCCGGAAGGCAAAGCTCTCAGTTTACCAGTCAATCTTCATTCCAACCCTCACCTATGGTAATGAGATTTGGGTAGTGACCAAAAGGGTGAGATCGCGGATACAAGCAGCTGAAATTAGTTTCCTCTGTAGGCTGTCTGGGCTCAGCCTTAGAGATAGGGTGAGGAGCTCGGACATCCAGAGGGAGCTCGGAGTAGAGCCGCTGCTCCTTCACATCGAAAGGAGCCAGTTGAGGTGGTTCAGGCATCTGATTAGGATGCCCCCTGAGCACCTTCCTTTGGAGGTTTACCAGGCACGGCCAACTGGGAGGAGACCCCGCGGTAGACCCAGAACTTGCTGGAGGGACTACATGTCCAATCTGGCCTGGGAATGCCTTGGGATCCCCCAGGAGGAGCTGGAGGGCGTTGCTGGGGAGAGGGACGTCTTGAGTGCCCTATTTAGCTTGCTGCTGACGCGACCCGACCCCAGAGAAGCGGCTGATGATGAATGAAATCAGGCATCTGATTAGGATGCCTCCTGAGCACCTTCTTTTGGAGGTTTACCGGGCACGGCCAACTGGGAGGAGACCCCGAGGTAGACCCAGAACTCGCTGAAGGGACTACATGTCCAATCTGGCCTGGGAATGCCTTGGTATCCCCCAGGAGGAGCTGGAGGGCGTTACTGGGGAGAGGAACGTCTTGAGTGCCCTACTTAGCTTGCTGACACCGCGACCCGACCCCGGAGAAGCGGGCAAGCGGCTGATGATGAATGAATGAATGCTTTAATTTATTTTATTTATTGTTCTCGCTCTAAAAGTTTGTGTTTTGACTGAAAACGTTGTCCATGTTTGAAATAAAGCACAATAATGATATTTGAGAGTGTTAACACTTTAAAAAAAAAGTATCGGAATTCATGCTTTGGTAACGGTATCGGTATCGAAACAAAAATGTTGGTAGTATGACAACACTAATACGCACACTAGAAGCAGTAGGCAGTCATGTACACTAGGGACAGTGACCAGCTGCAGTGCAGAGGCCAGGGGCCAACTCCAGTTCTTTGTCATTGCCTTGGTCAGGGGCACAGGAAGGAGTGTAAAACTTAACATGCATATCTTTGATGGTGAGAGGAACCTAAGCACCCAGAGGAAACCCATGTAGACACGAAGCCTGAACTTCACACAGAGAAGACCTGGGACAGCCTCGGACCTTCTTGCTCTAAGGCAACAGCACCAACCACTGGGCCACTGTGCTTGGATCTATGCGTCAGTTATGTGCTGGGTGGTTTTGCAGGGCCTTCCGATGTGAGCCAAAGCAGCTGCTATACCACAATATTCTGCAGTTAGTACTAGCTGCGTCCTTAACAGTCACATGCATCTCTTTGCCATTATACCTTAGTCTGAAAGCCCAATTTTAAAGTCTGTTTTCTTGTCTGTTGTATTTAACCAACATTTATTTGTTTTTGCTATTTATTTTTTCATCATGTAATGGAGAGTAGGCTCAAACACCAAGTGGATAGATGTGCATGTTATTTTTTTTCTCATACTCGAGAGGTCATCTAATTGTCCTTCAAAACATTTGTTCAGACATGATTTTGCATGTTATCTTCCCATTGTGTCGGCATGCTTTTGTGTTTTTCAGAATGCTCACAGCCGTGGCGCATAACTACCTTTTCTCAGTGAAGACAGAGGACCTGTCGGACACTCTGCCCACTGTCCAGGACATACAGCTGTCTTACAATAAGTTCAAACAGTTCTTCCTCATTGGTTTGTTGATTTTTTTTTTTTTATGTTTCATGTCCAGTTTTGCTCCTCTGACGAACATAAATCCCATCAGAATCCAGGACAGGATTCTAATGAAAGAACAAATAAGATAAAATCCCATTTCAAAAAGGAGTAAGGCAGTAAAAGTAAGAAAACAAATTTGAATATAAATGAATGGAGACTGTGGCCAAGGGAAAAATTTACCCGAGGCAATTTTCCAAAATGTTCTTTGTTTTAAGATGAAGATTAATATGTGATGTACTAGCATAGAAATGTTTAACTGACGGCCTGTGTTACTTGTTCACAAGTTTTGTCTTCTTACAGACAATACAACAGACTTTTGGGTATCGGATATGAAATGGTTTTCTTTGTTGGAAAACTGTGGATGGTTGGACATCATCAGGTCAATTGAATTTTTTTTTATATCATTTTCAATTATGTAGGGATTTGTCTTTACATTTTTTTGTCATTCAATTTTAACTCATACTGATGTACATCAGGCACTGTCTTCAAAAAGCAATGGAGGTAGTGGAGTGCCTTGAAAAGGAAAACACCAATGTCCTAATATTAGGTATGTCATTAAATGGGGTATCGCTTTAGTGCGAAGTGAAATTAAGAATAATTTATTATCATGAAACAAATGAATTTCACATGTATTTTACTTACTGTTCTTCATTCCTCTTCTGTTCTTTGGCAAGTGTACCATAGCCAATGATGAGAACTAGTAATTAGTGATGATTTCTCTTTGTGTTAGAGGAGGGTGGCTCAGACCTTTGCTGCATTATCTCCAGTCTGGCCCAGCTGATGCTGGATCCTTTTTACCGGACTCTGACAGGCTTTCAAAGCCTTATCCAGAAGGAATGGGTGGCCGGTGGCCATCGCTTCTTGGACCGTTGCAATCAGTTACATCTGAAGGACAAAGAAGTAGGTTCTTTTTTTTTTTTCATATAGAACTCTTTATTGATTTTTCCAAGACACAGGAAAAAATACAATAAATGAAATGAACACCGGAATTTACGTCCCCCGTCCTACCCACCCGCAAGCCCCTCCCTCAACCTCTGGCTCCTCAAAGTTCAAGTGTAAATATCAATGAAAAAAGAGGCGCAAAGCACTTGTATATACAATAAACAGTAAATACAATGAATATGAGATTGAAATAAATGATAAAAACAGGATGGAAAGGTAATATATAAAAGTGCAGGTAAAGAATAAAAACGGAAAAAAGAAAGGGAAAAACCATAAGACTGACATATTTTTGAGAAATAATATAAACAATACAGTCTTATGTTAGAGAGGAGAACTCGGCAGGTCTCAAAGAAATAAAGTGAGACCAGAAAGGTTCCCAAATTTTTCGAAAATTTCTGTCCTTCCTCCTTGTGTATCTAACTTTCTCCAGGTGCAAAAGGCTCATCAGGTTTCTCATCCATTGAATAAAGGTGTGTGGGGCGGGGGGGGGGGATTCTGTTGATTCATGTTCTGAAGATTGAGATTTCTAGCTATTAGGCTGAAACCAAATGTTTTCCTTCCCTTAAATGAAGCTTCCCCACCTGACTATCCTTATGCCCATGTAGCTCGAGCAAATAAACAAGGTGGAGGTGTTGCTTTAATATATAAGTCTATTTTCAATCTGACTTGTAGACTTGAATCTAAATTCCAATCTTTTGTGGCTCTTGTTCTGGGTCCATCTCCCTCAGCCATGAATAGAGTCAGCTCAGTCCAGATTGTGATAGTCTATCGACCTCCGGGCTCTTACTCAGTATTTCTTGAAGAATTTGGAGAGTTTGTCTCAGGTATTGTTACTCATTCTGATGAGTTTCTAATCCTTGGTGATTTCAATATTCATCTAAATAAGGCTGCTGATCCTCTAAGTAAAGCCTTTCTGGCATTTGTTGATACTTTTGGGTTCGCTCAGTTTGTTCAAGAGTCGACTCATTGCAGTAATTTGGTTTTATCTCACACATTTCCTTTGTGCTGTAAATTGAGCCTTCATTTTCCTGGCAGATCATGCCCAGTGGCAGACAGAATTGCATCGTGAAAGCAAAGCTTAAAGGGAACCAGTCTAAATGCTGATGGTGTCATTATTATATAGCTATTACATGGTGCAGTCAACGTTTACTTCATAATGATAAGTTAAGGCAAAAAAGTTGTCTATTTCCACTTTAATTGCAATTGTCAGTGTTTCCAAACAGTGATGGACTGCACTGTCATTTCAAACTTGGTTCACCTTAGTTCTTTAATACACCATGTGGTGCAACCTGGACACATCATCAGTAATGAACCGGAGTCATCAGGTGATTCTGGTCTTAACATCAGGTCTTAACCCGGGTCTTAACCCTCACCCGAACAGCCCAGCCAGAGGTGATCAAGCCCTGATTTGTGTCCAGGTAGCACATTACGCCACATGTTACCCCCTCTTCACCCCTGTTCACCCAGAGCCAATGGGAAGCCTTTTCCGTGGCTTCCAAGATGTTCCTGATGGCTCTTCTTCTTTGCAGCCCACAAATACCAAAGAGTTCCAGGACACGGTTTAGAGACTGGCCTGCAAAGCCCCTGCAGCCCATTTCAGCTGGCTCACAGTGGGCCTTCTACCCATTCCTCCGACACTCAGCTACCAGATCTGCATACCTGGCTCTCTTCCTTTCTTGTGCCTTCTCCAGCCGATCTTCCCAGGGGACAGTTTACTAGCAAAACTACAGGCTTGGTTGCCATCGACATCAGGACCATGTCTGGCCCTGAGTGTAGTGTCGGGGAAGCTGTTGTTTCCATAGATCGACCAGGAACTGCCAGCCCCTTGCTGTTGCGAGCAGCCCTCCCTGGGCCTTTGGCTGGGGCTGGGCCCTCTTCCCTGTTCGAACTAAGGTGATGGTGCATTTTGTTGGGTGTTGCTGCTTGCTGTAGCTGATCCCAGTGCAGATGGTGTCTGCTACTACCCAAAGAACTTGGTCATTGCACCAACAATACCGCCCCTCTCCCAAGGCTTTTGGACTGCAGCTCAGGGTGTACTCCAAGGACCCCCTTTTCTGACAGAGTTGGCAAGTTGGTGAGTCCACCAGGTCCCAGCTGAACAGGTTGGAAGTGCTCGGGAGGACATTATACACTGACTGGGCCAAAAACTTTTCAGTGTGATTCCAAAAAAATCAGTGTGATTCCGCCTTCCAGAGTTCTGCCCAGGTGCTCTTTCCGCTGGTTGTATGCTCCCACTTGGTCCGGACCCCCTGCTTGCACATACCCACCATTCTGCTGTAGCAAGCTTCCTCCACCTCTACATGTACCTCCTTCTGGATCAGCTTTTGCTTCTCCTTTCCTCGGGCTTTGCTGTAGCATGGTCTTGAGTTGCTCTCAAACCCGACCCAACCAGTTACCACAATGCCTATCAGGATGCTGTGCCACAACCTTGTCTCAGTCCGCTCAACTGCCTCCTGCGCATGCCACTTTCTTCCTGTTCTGACCTCGATACCTGCAGAGGAGACCTTGGTGTTGGTGGAATCTCAGTAGAGCAGGACTTCTCTGGCTCAGGTGACCTTGAACTCCTCTACTAGACTGCTGAGAGGAAGCTGTAGCTTGGTGTTATGCCCATAAAGAGCAATGCTGCTTAAGCTCCGTGGCAGGCCCAGCCACCTGCGCTGGAACTAGCTGAGTTTCCTTTCAAAGTCCTTCATGATGTTGATTGGGACTTCATAGATTAGCAGTGGTCAGAGGAGTTGAGGCAGGATTCCATGTTGATGTATCAAGGCCTTTCATTTTCCAGGTAGCCCTGACTTGTCCACTGTGTGTTGAGGTCATTACTGGTTGCCTGGTGTACTGTTTTGTCCTTCAGATTGCTGGTGAAGATCTTACCCAGGCTCTTGGCTGGCTTTTCAGTCACAGATGGAATTTGGGTGCCTCCCAAAGAGAAGCTGAACTGGTCGGTTACTCTTCCTTTCCTGAGGACCAGAGACCTGGATTTTGTGGGCTTGAAGCTCATTCTTTCCCATGTAATGACCCGTTTAAGTCCTTGAAGGAGCCACCTGCATCTGCGCACTGATGTAGTTGTTACCGTTAGGTCATCCATGAATGTTCTGATCGGGAGTTGTCGGATGCCAGATTTGGACCGAGGACCTCTGCACTCCACTTCCACAGACTTCACAAACATATTCATACTTTGGGGTGTAGCTTATGGTGCTTGGAGGTTCTGGGCACTGTGAGGTGTCTCCAGACCTAGCTCCTCCTCCATCTCACCGGGTGCTGTATCAGGTACTTGCATTGTCCGTTGCACCACTTGCTCATTCCTCAAGCAGCCCTTCTTGGTGTGGTGGATCTTTAAATCAAATCAAATCAATTTTATTTGTATAGCCCAATATCACAAATTACAAATTTGCCTCAGTGGGCTTAACAGCAACACAACATCCTGTCCTTAGACCCTCTCATCGGATAAGGAAAAACTCCCTAAAAAACCCCTTTAACAGGGAGGAAAAATAGGAAGAAACCTCAGCGAGAGCAACAGAGGAGGGATCTCTCTCCCAAGACGGACAGCGTGCAATGGATGTTGTGTTCACGCAATTTACATAATACAACATTGAAAGAGGATAGCAGAATTATAATGGACATAAAATCTATGAAGAACATGATGCACAGATGCCAAGCAGTGTCCACGTGCCAACGGAGCAGTCCAGGACCCAAGCCACGCGACCAGCATCATCATGTAATAAGAAAAACTTAGGTGAGGAGTGGAAGGGCAGGATGCTGCCTGCCCTTCCACTCCTCACCTAAGTTTGGGCAGTCAGCATCCTGGTGGACTCAATATTCACAATCATCACGAAGCCAACTTCTCTGCACAACAATGGTCTGGGTACTCAGTTCAGGCACACAAGGTGCAACTTGCTGAGTCTGCAGTACGCACCCACCTGAGGACCAAGACCAGAGGTGCTACCGGCGTGCATACGTAAGAGGTGGAGCCCTACATCTAAGCAGGACAATTGCAGGAAAAAGCGAGGCTCAAGAGGAGGAATATGCAACAGATTTAGGAGGAGAGGCAGCTGACTATTGCTAGCTGCAATTACACTTTTGAATGTATGCTCCCTTCATAATAAGGTAAACGATCTTTCGGCATTGACAAAGTACGATGGGGATTGCAGGCACCCCAGTCTCCTCTGTTTCATGGAGACATGGTTAACGAGTGAAATATTGAATGTGAGTTTGGATGGTTATACATTCATATGTTCTGACAGAGCCCCAGTCAAAACCAGGAAATCAATCAGTGGAGTACTGTGTATGGCGATCAATGACAGGTGGGCAACAAACTTTACAATACGTGAGACTGTAAGCACCAGACACCATGAATTAATGACCGTATCTTTCCGACCACATTATCTACCTGGGAGTTCTGGCAAATCACAGTTATTCTGGTTTACGTGCAAGGTCCTGATTTCTCATGCACAGCGGAGAAAATAATGGATCGTTACAATAAAGTACTTAACAGAGCAGCTGATCAAAGAGTATTTCTACCTGGTGACTTTAACAACTGTGACGTTACATCTCTACTGTCCAACCTTGAGCAGTATGTGAGTTGCCCAACTTGGCTGAACAGAACACTGGATCTATGCTTTGGCAATGTATCGAACGCATGCATTGCAAGGTGCCACTTACCAATGGGCAATTCTGATCACCATGTTGTGCATTTGCAACCTAGATATCAGCAGAGACTTACAACATTCCCCACACAGACCAAGGTGATGGACAAATGATGAAGTTAAAGAGTTGCGAGGCTGCCTAGAGTGCACTGACCGGGATGTTTTCTTTAATAGTAATGATTATTGCAACATGCTCATTGACTATTACTAACTCTTTTGCAGAGTCAATTTTTTCCCCAAAAATTTATTAAAGTTTACCCCAACAACAACCCCTGGATCACTAAAGATATGAAACAAAGTCGGATCCAAACAAGTATGCCTTCATACAAGGTTATAGAGAGAGAATAAACACCTTAAATAAGGATATTCAAAACCAACCGAGGAAGGCTAAACTGGACTATAAAGCAACATTTAGGACAAGGTTATTTCTAGTAATGCAAGAGATGCATGGTAAGGTCTCAAAATTATGATGGGTGGGCTACAGATAAGAAAAACCATCTAATGCCTTGATCCTACAAAGTTTGCAAATTAATTGAATAAATTTAATGCATGATTTGACAAGTCCAATGACCCCACTGAGGAGCTGCTCTTGCCACAGACTGACAGCAACAAATAAGTATAAGAGAAGGAGGTTGTTACCATATTTCTCAAATTTAACCAATGCAAGGCTGCCAGGCCAGATGGCCTTAGAGGAAAGATCCTAAAGGATTGTGCTAATCAACTGGTTGCTGTGTTTGCCAGACTTTTCCAGTTGTTCCTTGACATTAGCTCAGTCCCATTCACCTGGAAAACACCTACAATCATCCCTATTGCCAAGAAGCCGAGGGCCAAAGACATGAGCGACTTTTGTCCTATAGCCATTCTCAATAAATGCATAGAAAAAATTAT
This sequence comes from Lampris incognitus, assembly GCF_029633865.1. Lineage (NCBI taxonomy): Eukaryota > Metazoa > Chordata > Actinopteri > Lampriformes > Lampridae > Lampris > Lampris incognitus. Next base: position 113,167,428 of record NC_079211.1, read on the forward strand.
ATGCAAAAAAGTTCACAGTATCACTGAGCGACCAAATAGGCCCTTTGAAGTTTGCATACATGGCCAAAAGGGGAATAGAGGATGCAAGCTTGACACTCCTACATGCTGTATCACAACAACTAGACAAGGCAGGGGCATATGCAGGCGTTTTATACATGGACTTTTCGTCAGCTTTTAATACCGTGCACCTAAATACACCGAAGCGTCTCTGTGACCTGCAAGTTCACTCCACCTTGATCGTGTGGATCAGAGTTTTTATGCTACCTACCCTAACGTGTCAATCTGAAACAGATGGGGGTTTTTTCTGATGAGCGGGTTTTAAATAGAGGTGTTCCTCAGGGCTGTGCCCTGTCCCCTGTTTTATTCTCTATTTATACAAACGGAATCATGTCCAATAACAACTCCCCTACCTTAGGGAAGTACGAAAATGGCTCGGGTAGCTCGCTTGACCAATGTTCAGTCTTTAAACACATATGTGGACTATGTTGTTGAACTGACAGAGTGATTTGATGTGAACACTCTTCAACTCAATGTGAGTAAGACCGAGGAGATGTCCCTGGGATGCAACAAGATCATCAAGCTCCACTCACTGTCAAAGCTACTGCAGATTAATGGCCAAGAAGTGAAGAAAGTACCATTTTAAATACCTTGGCACTGAAATAGATCAGACCCTCTCTTTCTCGGGGCATAGGGAGGCTGTATATAAAAAGGCCCAGCAGTGACTTTTTCTGCTGCGGATACTTAGAGGGTTCCTTGTCAAAATAGAGATCCTGAGTTGTATCTACCAAGCTCTGATCGAAAGTGTACTAACCTTCAACATTGTGTCCTGGTTCGATTACTTTTCTGTGAGGAGCGAAGCCAAATTCTCCAGACTGGTCGATCAGAGAACCAAAATCACAGGCTTCCCACAGACCCAGCTCCCAGATGATCACGCAAAAGTAGTACACAGAATGGCCAACAAAACCCTCGATGATACATCCCACCCCCTTCATACCTCTTTTGAGATGATGCTGTTGGTGTGGAGGTTCAGAGTCCCGTGACCATGAAGTGTTGTTTTGAAAAATCCTTTATCCCCACTGCCATTGCGCAGCTCAGCAGCAACTACACAGGAACCTGTGGACTTATAGGGCTGAGCTAGCATACAGCACTTTATATCTAGTATTTAATTTTTAACTGCCACAGGTCAGTTTTTTAACTTTTAACTCTTACTTCTGTTTGGTATACCACTTTTTACTGCATAAGATTTTACTACATGTATGTGTTGTCTTTTTATATGCGTTTGATGTTCTTATATGGACTGTATTGTATCTCTTGTTGTGGCAGTTTTGCTAACAATGTTGGTGAGAATAAGAACCCAGTTCTTACAGCAGTCTGTCTTTTCATAAAGCTTTATTCAACCGCACATATGCATATGGGCTCACCTAGGGGAGTACTCAGACATCAGTCATCCAGGTAGTAAAATATCTGAGAGCAGTTTAAATCTGTTCACTGGACGTCACGTGTCTCTCCTCTCAGAGTTGGACGTGACTGAGCCTGTAGTCTGGCCTGCAAAACAGCTATGTTTTCCTACATGCCGAGATTCATAGTGGCTTTCACCTGTCTTTTGCTTCTAATGTTCCTCTTTTAAAAAAAAAAGAGATGTCATACCAGCAGTTCATATGAACATGACAGGTATGGGGACAGCAGCGGAGGGAAGTAGAAGAATCATCACAATATTCCCATTCTTTGGCATCTGTATGAAAATAGAAAATAGAAAGTATCTGTATGAAAATACAGATGCTTTCCAACTGCATAAAAAAGAACCAAAAAAAATCAATAAAACATATATCTGTGCCTGTACCTTGAATGGCTTGATTGTAAATGCAGCCAAACTTACTGCTTTACCCAGAATGTTTCCCCAGTGTTCCTGCTCTTCTTGGAGTGTGTGTGGCAGCTCTTCCAGCAGTATGGACCTGCATTCCAGTTCTCAGAGACATACCTTACTGTCCTGTCCGACAGTATCCATGTCCCAGTCTTCTACACCTTTCTTTTCAACTCTGACTACCACAGGGCCAGTATTTTCAGGGTGAGAACTCTCATTTTCATATACATTCTTTAAAGAACATCAAAGCTTTATAAGGTATTGAATAACTACAAACCTGTTTTTGGAGTGAGATCTCAACTTTCTGTGGGTTCATGGGTATTTTTTTTCGGGGAATTCAGTTGACCATCTAAAAAGAAAGTCATACTGAACTGTTTAATGAAATGTACTTACCTTCAGAAAAGGTTAGGAAGAAAAGAAAACTAGGACTTCCATCTATTCATCAGCTAGTTTCTTGACATTATTGGCTATTTTGATTATGTAAATGCATTGATTTACATATCAATGCAATAGATTCATCATTTTTTAAGGACTTTTCTATCAAGTACTAATAAATGCAATAAACATTTTTACTGAGCATGTTTCTATTCTATACATTCCTTCAAACCATCTCTACATTGCTGGCAATGATATTGAGCTCAGCTATTAGTTGTTGATACATGTGCAGTTTCTGGAAGATCATGGCAGCGGCAGGTCCAAACTGAATCTCTGATTGTGAAAATGAAAGCCCATCCGAAAAGCCAAATAAGGTTCCAAGAGGCTTTTGGTTTCCAACTCACAAGGAGAGTCTGGAGATTCCTGTATTTGACCATCATCTACAGATGTTTTTGATGAGTGAATGGTTGAGAGCAAACAGCGAGTGGTGGTGCCTTTGCTCAAATTGCCCTCCGATGTCAACAGAAACTGAATCATTCTGCTGCAAGGAATTTCAGCGTAGGCAGTTTTTGGATGCTGTCGCCGACACCAACCCCACTTGCAAAAAAAAAAGTATACTTGAAGTTAATTTTATTAAGTAAACTTAAGTAAACTCAAAGTAAAGTTCAAGTTCTAGTAAAGTTCAAGTATATGTACTAGTAGTATATTTGTAAGTATACTTAAGTATAATTTTGTTTAGTATATCTCTGATAAGTGCTTAAAAAGTAAACTGAAAGTATACTCACTGATTTTAGTTTAAAATAAATATACTAATAGCAGACTTGAATAAACGACTTTTCTGTAAGAGTGCATTACTATGCATGAAAGTTTTACCCCTCACATGGGCAGAGGTGTGTTGGATACTTTCTTCAAGATCCCTTCAGGGACATTTCACCGATTTTCAACCTCAGGTCCATGTATTAATCTTATGGTTGACATCTCTATAACATACGCAATACTTGTCAGTGTTGTCTGCATCACCGTAGCCCACTATAGCAACCTGGTTTACTTCTGACATCAATAATGTCAGCATAGAACATCAGTTCTGTTGGCAGGAGAATGTCGATTTCTCTATCAAAATGATTTGCATTGAAGCAGTTATAGTGTGAAAACCCTAGAGAGACCGCTAGCATTTACTGGACTGACAGATTATTAGTGGCAAATAAGTTTCAGCTTTGCAACCATACTCCTCCCCCGCAACCCAAAGACTTTGGTTTTCCGGATGCTGCCCGGTGAATCATGGATTGTTGTTTTGTCTGTTGCAGCGACGAGGACCATCTAGTCATCCTATAGGGGTCGATTACTGTGGGTGCAAAGGTGGCTGGTTAGTCGATCTGTGCCCTGAATGTTCTTTGCCAGTGTGGGCATGGGATAGTGGGAGTAGCTGGAGGGTTGCTGGCACGGTCTTTCCTGGCCTGCCTGCGGCTCTCTGCTGCAGCAATCCTGGTGGCCTCATATGTGTTTGCACTATTTCAGACAGCTGCACACTACTCTCCTCTGTTCAGAGCTTTCTGTTTCCATGTGTCATTGTTGATGGTGAAGGCCTTTAACGAAACCTTCAAGGTGTCTTTGAAATGCTTTTTTTGACCACCATGAGAGCGCTTGCCTTGCTTGAGTTTGCCATATAACAGTTTCTTTGGGAGCTGGTGGTCTGGCATGCGAACTACATGGCCCGCCCAATGAAGCTGTGATTGCATGAGGATGGTGTGTATACTCGGCAGTCTTGAGCTATGCCAATAAGTTTTCTGAGGCATGTGGTGTGAAAGTGGTTAAGTGTTTTTGGGTATGGGTTTTTGGATCATGGGTATAACACCACCGGATTGCTACCGCTGGCATTGTTTATGGTCGCAACTAGGACAGCATTTGCCATGAATAATTTGCATGTCCAGTAAGTGCTAGTGGTCTGTCTAGTCTTTTGAATCTATAACCACTTCAGTGCAAATCATTTTGACAGAGAAATTGTCTTTCTCCTGCCAATGGAGCTGACATTCTCTGCTGATGTCACTGGTGTCACAGGTTGTTATAGTGGGCTAAGGTGATGAAGACAGCATTAACAAGTACTGTGCACATCATAGAGATGTCAACCCTAAGATTAATACATGGACTTCAGGTTGAAAATCGGCAAAATCTCCATGAAGGGATCCTTAAGAAAGTATCCAACACAGCTCTGTCCATGTCCATTAAAAGTTAGTCTGAAAATGGCATGGATAAATTCGCAATGATGTGCTGCCCACTAGCAGTAATGTTACTCGCGGCTTCCATCTTGAACCAACAGGCTAAATATTTAGCTAGTTTATCAGTCAGACATCTGTAAAATTATAGCTGGACCACCAGTCACAGAGCTGAAAGCGTAGCATTTTCATCCCACCAATCACAGAGCTGAAAGCATAGCATTTTCATCCCACCAATCACAGAGCTGAAAGCGTAGCATTTTCATCCCAACAATCAGAGTTGAAAGCGTAGCATTTTCATCCCACCAATCACAGAGCTGAAAGCGTAGCATTTTCATCCCAACAATCACAGAGTTGAAAGCGTAGCATTTTCATCCCACCAATCACTGAGCTGAAAGTGTAGCATTTTCACCCCAGCAATCAGAGCTGAAAGCATAGCATTTTCCTCCCACCAATCACAGAGCTGAAAGCGCATTCTCATCCCAGCAATCACAGAGCTGAAAGCATAGCATTTTAATCCCACCATTCACAGAGCTGAAAGCATAGCATTTTCATTCCATCATTCACAGAGCTGAAAGCATAGCATTAACATCCCACCAATCAGAGCTGAAAGCATAGCATTTTCATCCCACCAGTCACAGAGCTGAAAGCATAGCATTTTCATCCCACCAATCACAGAGCTGAAAGCGCATTCTCACCCCACCAATCACACAGCTGAAAGCATAGCATTTTCATCCCAGCAACTGCAGAGGTAGAAAAATTCTGATAGGGGGACAAGGGGAGCTTCCTTCACATTCCAACACAAACTGAATAGGTAGGTTTGAAGGGTTTATATCCTCAGAAACATTTTGTTTGATGTTCATTGTCAAATTATGAATTCATAAAAAATTAGAACTGCCTAAATATTTATTTAGAATACCTTAGGAGAGGGCCTAGAGGGCCCTGATAGTTCCCCCCTGACTTTCAGCTCACTGACGACATCATATTTGAAGCTATCTTTCAAAAAGGTGTTAGAAAAATTAGGTTGCTAGTTTACTGAAATGGCGTCAATTTTTTGATAGGATCTTGTCAGCAGTCAGTCGATTATCGTACTCTATCAGCCTTCTCGTTGTTAAGCCAGGCCACCACTCCTGTCTGCATCGATGAATGGATGATCACTGTCTAATTAAATTAATAGTACTTGATAACATGAGTTATATTTGCAGTGTATGATTTAGTTGGGGGGGAAAAGACCCACCCCTTCTCTTCTTTTTTATCTGTAGGTTGATTCACCACTCTCACAAAGGCATCCCCTGAACTCCTTAACCGTGTGGGACTGGTCTGTGCAGTTTAACTGCAAGTCCCAGGATCTGTTTATTAACCCTCTGTATGCTGAGAAGCCCAAGCAAGACAAGTCAGTGAGGAAGTCACACCGGTCCAAGGTAGGAGAAAAAAACTATTCTGCACTGTTTTTCATTTGCAAAGACACCAAGTATAAAATTAAGAAAAACTTAGGAAAATCTGGGAGCTCTAGCCTGGAGTTAACAGTGAGGTAAATACATGTCTAGCTAGCTTGTCCTACCGATGGAATTACTCAAGGGCAGGGTGACCATTTTTTGAGGACTTTAGTCAGTCTCAATCAATCAAGCCTCTCCTCGTGAAGTAATGTTTAAGATATTCCTTGATGCTCATTTCAAAAGAAGCAGTTTTTATACTCATTGTTTCTCAAGTTAGACATTCTAAATTGCCATTGCTCATTTGCCCTGAATAACTCAATTGGTCTCCCTGTATACTTTAAATGGATAGCATTTATGACATATGTTGTAACCCTTTTGGTGTGGGTGTGTACCCACATCAACTAAGTGGTGATGACCAATTCTTATAAATAAAAAAAAACGAAAATAAAAAAACAGGAAATGAGATTGAGATAGTTCAGTTTAATTTGACATCTAGACGACGTATTAACAAAATCAATAACTTTAAGCTTAAAACTCTCATGACTTTTTTGAAATTGAAATGGTAATTTGTGACTTTCCCTGGGGACAAGTAATAATCATTCCTCCTCAGATCACATGCGAAGTGCTCAGTTGTCTGCTGTTGTAGTAATAGTACTGAGCCATAGTAATAATTAGATTCCAGTTCCATTCTTTAAAATCAATTTCAAAGGAAAATTTAATAAATATAAATGGGGGGGGGGGTTCTGCAGAAACTTTTCATAAAAACCTAAATATAAAATTAACTGTTTTATTGGGTTAAGAGCAAGCGTGGTATTTGATACATAAAGAATAATGTTTCCTTTACAAGTTACCATTGCCAAAACATTACATTGTTTCATCTTTCCAAAAATGCCAATCAGTAAATCAAAAAGTAAAATATCACCCAATCTTACCTCTAGCACCAGAGGCAGCTGTCCTTGCCAAATTCAGCCTTCAAAACTCCCCTAAAGAAAGGCTTCTTTAAGGATGAGACGGATAGCCTGAAAAAGATGCTCAGAGTAAAACGCATCAGCCGCTGGATGCTGTCTCCAGACTCGCCACAGCCATCCTCCATGTCTCGAGAGTTCTACGACGCCTGGCAGCGGAAACCACTGGACTACCATGGCCTTCTCCTGCCTTGCCTGGATGGCCCCTCAGTTTGTGTCTGGATACAGAGGTACCTCCGCTGGATCCATGAGGTGCAAATCTTCGGGGGCGGTTCAGTCACTATCCTCAGCAAAGTGTCTGACTTGCTAGACGAAGTGCAAGAGCTGCAGCGGAAACTTGACCGCCATGGCTGCAGCTTGGTCACAAACCACCAAGGAACCAGGTCAAAAACCTTCAAAGCTCAGAGTGATGCAAGATCTTCTGTACACCTCTCGTCGTCATTTCCTTTCACCACACTGAAAAATAACTGGCCCTATAAACCAGCCATTCCCACTAGCCTTCATCGCCTAATGGCTTCAGGAAACTTGGAAAACCAAGAGAATGATGACCAAGATTCTATTGTCTGATACTGGGACACACTGTAAGTGGAATATAGCACTGGGTGGTTTGAAGGGTCATGGTAGGAACCCCCCACCCCCACCCCCCCCACCCCCACCCCCGCCAAACACACATTAACATTCTGATTGTTCCCTTTACCCATTGATGTGGTCAGAAGTGAAGATGAATCCACACAGGTCATACTTTAGACATCAATAGAAAAAGTGATATGAGGAGCACCCTGTTGACATGCAAGCTGTGGAGTCCTGCAAATGACATAGTCACTCTGCATCGTCATCTAAAGCAGAAGGTATGTGGTAATCCTGAACAGACAACCGAGGATGTATTGAACACAGACATCTTAGAAATGTGTAATTTTTCATCTAGAAATTGATAGTTTAACATGTACAAGAGGTCGCTTTTTTGGAAAGAAGCCATTTGCTTACAAAGCTGCATTGGGTAATATAGTGGTCAAGAGTTAAACATGAAACAAAGGGGAATTATATGCCCGTAAAAGTAATTAGTGCAATGTGTCAGCTATATACGTATGTGATATACTCTACATGTGTATGTACTATATATGTGTGGACGAGAAAGAAAGGGGCAGAAGATAAGCTAGCAAAAAGCATGTCCTAGACTGATGAAATAATGGACAGCAGCTCGCTGACGTCAGAGATGAGAAAAATGGTGTTTTATATGAGCCGGATGTAACTTGAACAAGGGTCCAGGTGTGTGGAAGCACATCAGCATGATCACAACACTCAGCAGCTAGGCGGTGCCTTACATTATCAGTGCTTTTGCATCAAGGATTTGCTGTTTATTTGTTTTGTTATCTCCCTGTTTTTTTCTTTTTTCTTTTTTGGGAGGCAGGTTTGTAAAAAAAAAAAAAAGAACATTGATGGGATTAATTTTTTTCTCCAATCCGCAGTGTAAAACCATTTATGTCCATAAACCATGGTAATTTAAAGTATAACTAATATCTGTTCAAAAAAAAGAATATTCCGTTAAATGAACAGACTTGTTTTACATCTGTTAACGCAGCGCTGATCTGCAGAGATCCTCCACGTTTTCTCACTACCGGATGGTGTCCAGGTGGAGCGTAGGACTGTGAAATACTCGGTCGGATGAGTTCATTAGTCCTGCTCCTAGCCAGGTTGTTGTTGTTGTTTTAATGTTGGCTATCATAATGTGTCTCTGTGCAACACTACAAATACAATGAGATAATCACTGGAAGAAGACGGGGCTCACGTTGGCAGTGATGAATAACCACAACTGGCCCGTGGTAAAGTCTCAATAAATCACATTTAAAATGACAGCCATGATGAAAAGAAAATCACGTTTGGTGATGAGGCAGCATTTTAAATGGTTTGAGGTGAAGACCATGCAAACAGGCTGTTGAATTTTCAGAACACATACTAATAACAATAATGGCCATCGGAGGGGTATGAATTGATTTCGTGTTTGGAAATGTTTTACCTTGATGAGTGAAACCAATATCCTGTTTTACGCTCACAGATACAGTTACTGTAAACTAGTTGTAAGGGTTTTTTTCTCCTTGTGGACCAGCTGCACTCTGCAAAACTAAAGCTATGCATAATATGACAGTATGCATAATATGACAGTATGCCTTAAGCTAATTGGGGGTAGAGGGTGAGCTGTGACACTGAAAGCACTGCAAAAAAATGCATTACCATTTTAGAAACAAAATCTGTATTTATTTTTTTATACTGCTTTGCACTATTGATGGGCTACTAGAAGAATTGTAATACGTTTCAGTTGCATGTTACATCTCAACCCCACTGGTACATCTCAACAGTCAGAGGGTGTGCAATGTTGAATCTTACTGTAGTTTTGTTCATTTTTGATCATTCGTATTAAAAGACTGCTCTAAATACTCGTGTCTGTGTAAATACATGTCTGCATCTGCCAAACTGCCATTTTAAAAGTTTGAAATGCTACTTCATGATGTAAAACGTTTTTTTCCTGGCGGGTACGGGCAACACATACAGATGCATGAACCTTTTGAAATCCTTAGAAGTAAACTGGTAAATGGAGAGACGTTTTGAGAGTCTGAAGATTTGTGGAAATATTCTGTTGCCACAAACACAATTTTTCACAGTACTGCCTCACCCGTTAGCTCTCACTAGAGAGGAATCTTTAAATGTAGATTAGTGCAAATAAGTGGTCAGTAATAAACAGGCCTGCTGTCACTGCATGGATCAGCAACACTGACCACATGACAGACAAGCCAGGTGTCATCACAGCAGCCCAGGTGTCATCACACCAGCCAGGTGTCATCACACCAACCAGGTGACATCACACCAGCCCAGATGTCATCACACCAGCCAGGTGTCATCACACCAACCAGGTGTCATCACACCAACCAGGTGACATCAGCCCAGGTGTCATCACACCACCCCAGGTGTCATCACACACACCCAGGTGTCATCACACCAGCCAGGTGTCATCACACCAGCCAGTTGTCATCACACCAGCCCAGGTGTCATCACACCAGCCAGATGTCATCACACCAGCCAGGTGTCATCACACCAGCCAGATGTCATCACACCAGCCAGGTGTCATCACACCAGCCCAGGTGTCATCGCACCAGCCAGTTGTCATCACACCAGCAAGGTGTCATCACACCAACCCAGGTGTCATCACACCAGCCAGTTGTCATCACACCAGCAAGGTGTCATCACACCAGCCAATTGTCATCACACAAGCCCAGGTGTCATCACACCAGCCAGATGTCATCACACCAGCCCAGGTGTCATCACACCAGCCAGTTGTCATCACACAAGCCCAGGTGTCATCACACCAGCCCAGGTGTCATCACACCAGCCCAAGTGTCATCACACCAGCCCATGTGTCATCACACCAGCTCAGGTGTCATCACACCAGCCAGCCTCATGAAGGACCATACCTTACACATTTTTAATTGTTTCAATTTCCACTTGAATGATTATTTATTTACCAACCCGGAGAACAGCGCCCATCTGTAATTTGTTTCGCCATTTGTTTATAAATTTGAGGTGGTATATTCACATGCATAATTGAAAGGTTTGAATTATAGATAGAAAGTAAGGGTTTGTGTCTTTTTCAACTAATTGTACTTAAAAATATAGGCGTGTTTTACTCCAATGCTTATAAACATTGATGTAAACAAATCTTTTTCCAGGCTTCAGAAAATATAAAAAACTCAGATTTAGTTGTTGTCCAAGTTCTTTTATTATGAGACCTGTCTGTCAATTTGGGTGTGATGGTGGGTTTCAACCCTGTTTTGAATTTTGGTAATGAGGCTGCCCTTTTGTTTACATCCGAATCACAGATGAATGAATGAATGATGATTTATTTCGAATATGTAAATAAGCAGGTTATAACATACAGATAAGCCATTGTCAATAATCTGAAGTAATCAACAAACCCACACATCAAACTCAGCAAACAAATCTCCATAGACATCAGATTATTTGTTACATGTTGGAAAAGGAGTAGGAGGAAGTGTACACTTGTTTTTCCTACCCAGTCCTACTCTTAAATCAGCTTTATACAATTCAAACTCAGTTCCCACTGCACTGCATAGTTCACATTCAGTGCAAGTTGTGCTGCACAACCTACTGTGAAAACAATCAGACCAAAAACGCGAGAGAAAGAGGGAGGGGGGGGGGACAACACATCCTAATGTCTTGTGCCACGAATAAACGGATCTCGATGCTACGTACAACCCAAATATCCACTCGGTGTCATCGAAACAAAAATTAAAAAAAGAAGATAAAAGTTTAGAGATAAATAAAACTTGGGCAGTTTGTGCCTGTAGCTTGAGTAAAATCGATAAATAACCCAACCAATCAAAGTAAAGAGTTTATAATGATGTTTAAGCGAGAAAGGTGACGTCACATTCGTGAGGCTCCTGGCGGCTGGCGTGGGTTGGCGGACCGAGGCGGGTTTACCTGCCGGCCGAGCAGCACCTGCGAGCACGCTGCTCTCCTCCAGCTGACTGCCACATCCACTGTTGTCGTCGGCGCTCGGCGCCATATTGGATGCACATTAACTTCCAGCGGTTGGGAGACGGCTGGGAAACGAAAACTGGATTGGCTAACGCACCCGCGGTTGTCAGTAGCGCTACAACGGACAGCAGTGTTACTATATGTGTGAGGTTTGCTAAGTTAGAGGTGTCGGGCACAGGAGTCCGAGGAGGTTTGGTGCAAAGTTGATTTGTTAGCCGGGCCCGTAGACATGACTTCCCTGACCCAGCGAAGCTCGGGCCTAGTGCAGCGGCGGACCGAGGCCTCGCGTAGCGCCGCCGCCGACAAGGACAGGGCGTCGGGGGACGAAGACTACGAGCCTCGTCGCGGGGAGGACCAAGATGACGACGATAAGGGGGACTCCAAAGAAACCCGGCTCACCCTGATGGAAGAAGTGTTGCTTCTAGGACTGAAGGACAGAGAGGTGAGAGTCGCTGTTAACTTTTGACTCGGCGTTGCGTTGTTACATGTCGATCTTACGTGGTCGTTTACTCCGTGTAGCCACCGCGGCTAGGTTAGCCAGCCTCGGGTTAGCCTGTGCAAATATAACGAGCGTTTAAGGTTAGCTCGCCAATAGCCACGCCATGTCGACAAGCCGACCGTGGGGCTACAGCAAGCTGTTGTGGTCATTAATACGCCTGTCTGTGGTTAAAAAAACAAACACTTTTCGGCGTTATATCAGACTGATGATGTTAATATTTTCTCAACTGATTGGCCTTAATTATATTTTTGCCGTCTTCATGCCAAAAGCGGTGAAGCAAAAAGTCATCCAGCAGTTTAACCCAGTCAAAGTCAAGTCAGTTTTATTTGTGTAGCCCAATATCACAAATTACAAAATCAACCTTATATCCAGAAGGTAGGTATTGCTTAGCTATCCTACAGACGGGCTTACTGTAGTCACACAACAGAAACAACTCATGTTGGAAAACAGTTTTGTTCGTTCAGTGAAGCGCTTGCCAAACGGTGTTAACCAGTATGGTAGAGTTGTGCCTTGATTATAGTGTGTTACATATGGAAACTACTTGTCAGGGGCAACACAACTGACCGCTAACAACGTCCAGTTGTGGAACTGTGCTCTCAGTCAGCGCTACGTTCTCCCACCCCACTCAGTTGGTAAAGTTCTGAGGTTGCTTTCCACACAGATGTGTCGGTAGCATTTTGGTCTAATTGTAGCCTGTTATTGGTCACGATATGAACGCACGCATCGGAATGCCGCACAGTAGTTCTGCTGCGCTGTTGGGTTTTTAGGTACGAAGCATCCCGCGGACCTGGCTTTTAGCTCGCTCACCTTTAACAGGCTGAAAATTCTCCACAAGGGGGCGCTAGCACCAAGGGTATTATAGCCGCGTCACCATTAATTGTCAAGTGTATTTTAAGTGAACTTTTGAAAAGTCGAAAAAGATAATGCGAATTAAGCGCGTCTCAGTCAACTGGTTTGGAGCGAATAAACCAGGCTACGCAAAGCATAGTTTTGTCAGAAGTTGGCGGTATAGGCTACGTCATGCATGGCGGTAATACACAGAGTCGAAGAAGTAGAGGTTGCGAACCGGAAACAAGACCAGTCGCCTTGGCCATTTACGAGAGGAAGCGGAGAGAGGTCTTCAGAAATTTGTTTCAATTTCGGAAAGTTGTAGTTGTTCTTTCATGTCAGCTATTGTTGTCTTTATTGACTAATTGACAACAAGTTGTACACGTCACATTTTTGCAACATAAATGACTACAGTACAAACAAACATGCCAGGGGCGTAGGCCAAATAAAAAATTATAGAAAACAAAACAAAACAAAAACATTTAAGACACATCAGCTAAGATCACAATTCATTTACATACACAGCTAACACCTGCTATTACAGTTTTTATTGGCACTAGAATTAATACTTTTTATGCACTGCTCAAAACCTTCATAAAAAAACAATAAAAAGGGGTATTTGGTTTGTAAACTTACACTTATGTATATAGAATTTAGCTAGAATAATCAATAGATTTATGATATATGCGCTTTCCTCAAATTTATTGTCATAGGCAAAGAATCTGAAAATAACACACTCATAAAACAATGCAAAATCCATGTATAAGGTGTCGCTAATACATTTTGAAACATCTTTCCATAGGGTCCTAGAACGGTCCACCTTCCCGAGACACCAATGTAGCGAATTCGGGGGCCAATCCGGTAACCGCCGCAGCCAGGACACGAACTGGGATCTCCCGCACGAGTTACTGAGGGAAGACACAATCTTCTCTCAGTTACTCGTCAGTCCAATAGGAGTGTTTTAAATCGTGTATCCAATGAGAAGTTGACATAGGCAGGGCTAGAATGAGCGCGAGTATTCAGTGCATGATTGCATTTCATGCAAAGAAATCAGGACCAAGCAGGCAAAAATTCAAAGTTGAATATAAAACGATTCTTTCATCAAGCGAAACAAAGTTTAAGAATTTAACGTGTTTGCGATCACAGCAGGTCTGTCATTTCTGTTAAAGGTGGGATAGGCAACTTTATTTTAGTGTTATTTGTAAAAATGTCATATCACCGTTACAGTGATGAGTAATTCAAATGATGTGAGAGAAAATCAAGCCACTGAGTTTAACCCTGCATCAGTAGTGTGATGAGTCTGCAGTGATGTTGTCGGCCCGTTTCCTGACTGCAGATGTATAAGGTGGTGGTGCAAATTCATGTTTGCAGCAGCCTCACCCAGTACCGGTGTGGAAAGATGGTGGCGCAAATTCACATTTGCGGCGGCCTCACCCAATATCATCCATGCAGTGTCTTTGTCCACATCTGCATCCAAGTTTATCTTCGTTTGATGACTAGGAGAGCTGGCGCTGGATCAGCTTGGAGAGCTTGGTCTGCTGCATGCCGTGGACCCAGGGACCACAGCCCTGCCCAGAGCTGCGCCTGAAGAGGTAACACTGAGGGCGGTCTGACAGGACGCAGAAGCGAGGCACGCTAAGCTAACTGCTAGCCCATGCAGACCGGCAGTTCCGATAACACCGAGGGCAGTCTGGCAGCAGCCTCGACTAGCCTTGACTGTGTTTTTAGTGTTGTTGTGTGGAGTGTGGGGAGGTGTTGAAAGTGTCTGGCTGGAAGCGCTAGCGTTGGATCAGCTGAGGGAGCCTGGTCTGCTGCGTCCGATGGGCCCAAGGACCACGGCCCTGCCCGGAGTTGTGCCCAAAGAGGAAACACCAAAGGCAGTCTGACAGGACGCAGAAGCGGGGCAGGCTAAGCTAACTGCTAGCCCATGCAGAGTGGCAGTTCCGACAGTCATCCTGGCCGGCGATTGTTCTCCTGGACAGTGATGTTTTTGTTTAGTTTGGATAAATGTGTTAGCTTGGATTTTGGATATATGTGTTCTTGTATTTTTTGGATGTGTGTTTTTGTCTTTGTGTTGAACTGCTGTGGGCTGGGGAAAACGATGTTTTATTTCATTCTGTGTGCGCAAGTGCATGAAATGAAATGACAAAGTGTTCCTGATTCCTGAAGTCCTCAGTGGAGGGCAGGTTGGCACCAGTGAGTTTCTCTGCAGACTTAACTGTCCATTGTAGTCTATCCCTGTCCTGTTTGGTGGGCGATCCAAACCAGACAGTGGTGGATGTACAGAGGACAGACTGGATTATTGCAGTGTAGAACTGAATCGGTAGTTCCTAAGGCAGGTTGAACTTCCTGAGCTGGTAGAGAAAGTACATCCTCTGCTGGGCCTTTTTGATGATTGTGACTATGTTGGATGCCCACCTTAAATCCTGGGAGATTGTGGAACCCAGAAATCTGTAGGTTTTCACCATAGACACTGCTGTTGAGTATGGTGTGGGGGCAGTGTTGGGGGGCTCCTCCTGAAGTCCACTGTCATCTCCACAGTTTTTAGCGTGTTAAGTTCCAGGTTGTTATGACCACACATGAGGGGCCATTTGTTCAACCTCCCATCTATATGCAGACTTGCCACCATCCTGGATAAGGCCAATGATGGTTGTGCCATCCACAAACTTCAGGAGTTTAACAGACGGGTCACCTAAGGTGTAGTCATTTGTATAGAGGGAGAAGAGTAGAGGGGAGAGCACACATCCCTGGGGGGGGGGGCAGTGCTGATTGCCCAGGTACTAGATGTGATTTTCCCCAGCTTCACCAGCTGCCTCCTGCCTGTCTGGAAGTTTTTAATCCACTGGCAGATGGGGGCTGGTACAATGAGCTGGCTGAGTTTCGAGTGGAACATATCTGTGGCGGTAGTTTGGAATGCTAAGCTGAAGTCCAAAAACAGGACCCTTGCGTATGTCCCTGTGGGGAGTTGAGGTGTTGAACGATGTAGTGGAACCCCATGTTGACTGCATCCTCCACTGACCTGTTAGCTTAGAATCATAAATACTTTATTTCAATTTATTTATTTGTTTTGTTCAGTAGGCAAACTGCAAGCGGTCGAGCAGGGGCATGTGATTTCCTTCAGGTGGGCCAACACCAGTCTCTCGAAGGATTTCATGACAACAGAAGTTGGGGCAATGGGCCTGTAGTCATTTAATCTTGTGATACGGTGTTTCTTGGGTGTGTGTGTGTGTGTGTGTGTGTGTGTGTGTGTGTGTGTGTGTGTGTGTGTGTGTGTGTCCAGCCATCCATTATGCAACCACTTATCCTGCTCTCAGGGGGTCGCGGGGATATATATATAATATATGTGTGGTTGTGTATGAGTATAACATTGTCAGTATCCTATTCAAGAACATTATTGTTATTATTAATAACAATAACGTTCTATTATTATTAGACTATCTTAACTTCGTTATATATGCGTCTTGCTGACTGTTCCATTTCAGTCTTCAGTCGGGTCTTAATGGCAGGGATGTGGTCTGCACCGATGTACTGTGTTTTGAACCTCAGGTTCACAATTGATGTGATGTCCAAAAGCTCTTGGGTGTCAGGATTGCTACATTTGTCATTGAGGTATCCCAGGACCTTGGTTTTTACTCAAACTAGACAGGTCAGTGTCCTCATCATCTTCAGTCAGGACTGATGTGGCCAGAAGATGGAGAACTGGCTTGAGGTAGGAGATGCTGCTGTACTGCTCTCCAGAAAGAGAATTAGTAAATTCCCGGAGAGGATGGAGCACCTGGCAACTGGACTCTACCACGTCAATATCCTGCCAAGTCGGGACGAGGGGACATGCATTTCGATCGCCTGACAATACCTGGCATATGTCCTTGGTGTTTTCCGACACTCTTGCAATCATCATTTCTTTGGATCCCCATCTTGTTGGACACTCAGTTATGAGGGTGTGCTCAGGAAGATTGAGCTCCCTCTGTGCCTCAGTGATTGCTGCCTTCTTCCAACTGTAGGAGAAGTGCCTCACCAGCTTCTTGCACAGCCCTGTTGGTCTTGACATTGTCATCTTTCACTGCATTTTCTGAAAGAAATTTTAAAAAATTAATTTGTGTACTTTATACTATTTAAATTGTGTTACTAGGCCATCAAAAGCACACACACACACACACACAGCTACATTAGAAAGCAGACTTAATCTTTCATTCAACCATTCTGTTCTTATTTCATATTCTCTTACTCTCTCCATCTTGCTCACACACTTTCAAACACACAAAAATACTGAAAACAACTTAACAATGGCAAGATAGGTGGCCGAAACACTGGAGCCTAGTCCACTTGTTAAGCTGCGCTGCCTTCACCATGTTCGATGCATTGTCCACCGTTAGACAGACATGTTTTTCTTCATCGAGGTCCCAACTGACTAGCCCCTCTCTCAGGCTGACTTCAATGTTCTCCCTGTGTGGTCGTCTGGGAAGTAAGCAGTCTGAGGACAGAGAGCTTTGGGGTCAAATTCTTCATTGATGAAATGCACAGTCAGACTCTGATAATGCTCCGCTGTATGGCTTGACCACATGCCTGTGGTAGTAGTGAAAAACTCCGCTGTTTTTAACTCCTCTGCAACTCTGCATGTCTTTTATAGCTCCGGTATAGCAACCTGGCTAAAATGTGTGGGATGGCATGCTGTACAGTTTATCCAGTGTCTTTACCAAAGCCCATAAACTCGGCCTTAGTCACCATGTTGAGGGGCATCATATGAACTCTGTCACCTGAGTAATTTTGCGGTGCCATTTTGAATCTCATTCATATGGAGATATACTCTCGAACATTTCAGTCAGTGATCCCTGCCGGGTGGTATTAGGCCTACTTGACATGCTGGTGGTTGGGTTTTAGCCATGCAATTGTCATATATGGCCTTGTGATGCTTTCTTAAATGCTGGAACAGGTTTGTAGTCTTTCCTTATTTCAATTTCAAGGAGTTGGCAACCCTAAGCCATGGTAGCAAGACACATTCTGCACAATACTTGAATGTGCAGCATCTTCTTTCCTAAATCCAAAAGAGGTACAGACAACCGACGTACTGCTCCTCTTTAACACTAAAGTCCCCTCTTCAGTGTTCAGTTCTGATGAGGCCATGTTCACAATATAGTAACATTACTGTTAGAATCAAAGCGTAGTGTGGCAAGTTGTTTTCTTAATTTACTGCTCTCACTCGCATGTCAGGTGAGCGTAGGGTAGCGCATGTGTACATGAACCCCAAATGGCCAGGTGCTTCCGAACCCTCTGATTGGTTAGATTATGTAACATAAAAAAACACTTTTAATTGTAGCCTTTGCAATTTGAAAATTGTGTTCTATTTCATTGCAATTTCGGTTTGAATTCGATCCTGTATTTTTTCTGATAGCTCTGTCTGCCTGGAGGAGTTGCAATTGCGGCACACAAAGTATACTGTCCAGTATATGCTCACTAAGCCAGGTTTCAGTGAGAAACAAGGCCGCAGATCTGAAAAAGTCTTGAGTTTTTTCCATTTATGAGTAGGAGTTCATTCATCTTGTTGGCCAGAGAGCGGACATTCGCCAGGTGGTTTGACCAAAGCGCAGTTCTAAAGCCCCGCTTTCGCAGTTTAACGAGCGCTCTGGCTGGCTTACCCCTTTGGCGTCTTCGCGATAGTTCGCACAGGGCTGTACCAGTCAAGAGCTCTGCAAGACTTTTCTTTAAAACGTTCTGTTAAAGTTGGAAAAAAAAACTCTTCAGTTTGTCCAGTGGACAGTTGGATGCTTAAATGTTCTTTCCTGCTGTATGTTATCAGTGAGTGGGCGCTGTAAAATAAACAAACAAAACCAGAATAAGTACAAGAGAGTGCAGAACCGGGGCTACTGTCCGAGACGACATCCTGATGTTAATCCAGATGGAATGTGGAGATAGAATGTACGGTTTAAGGAGACCAGACAGGTATGATGGGGCAAGCCCATTCAGGATTTTACAAGTTAGCAGAAGC
The DNA here is from genome assembly GCF_029633865.1 of Lampris incognitus. Lineage (NCBI taxonomy): Eukaryota > Metazoa > Chordata > Actinopteri > Lampriformes > Lampridae > Lampris > Lampris incognitus. Next base: position 113,186,133 of record NC_079211.1, read on the forward strand.
ACCTTGAAGTCTGATCTAACGTGGATAGGAAGCCAATGAAGGGAGGCAAGAATTTGTGTAATATGGTAAAATTTTCTAGTTTGAGTTAGGATTCTAGCTGCAGCATTTTGAACCATCTGAAGACTTTTTGTACTAGCATGTGGCAGACCTAAAAACAGAACATTACAGTAATCAAGCCTGAATGAAACAAATTCATATATTAATGTCTCTGTGTCAGTCATAGACAGGAAAGACCGAATTTTAGCTATATTTTGTAATTGAAAAAAGGCGGTTTTCTTTAATGTGCTTATCAAAGGAAAGGCTGGGATCAAACGTAACACCAAGAATTTTGGCTGCCATATTTTGTGACATCACAAGAGTTCTCAATGGTTACTTAATCAAATTGGTGTCTGTGTCTAACAGGGCCAACGGCTAGCATGTCAATTTTATTCCGAATTTAAAAGCAGAAAATTTAATAACATCCAATCTTTCACAGCAGCCAAGCAGGCCTCTAAATTTGTCATTTGAGTATGATCATCGGCCCTTATAGGCACATACATCATCAACATAGCAATGGAAATGTATTCCATGACTGTGTATAATTTGGCCAAGAGCTGAAATATAAAGAGAGAAAAGTAGAGGGCCAAGAACTGATCCCTGAGTTATGCCATTTTAACGTCAGAGAATTTTGATGTAATAATATTATAGCAGACATAATGTGTTCTTCCACATCAAGTAGCTTTAAGCCAAGAGAGAGCTAAGCCAGAGACACTAAAATTACAATTTATTTTATCTAATAGTATACAGTGATCAATGGTGTCAGAGGCTGCATTAAGGTCCTGTAATTGAAGCACAGAGGTGGAATCAGAGTCCATCGCAAATCGAAGATCATTTACTTTCCTGGTCAGAGCAGTTTCAGTGGAGTGACAGGCCCTGAAAGCTGAGTTAAAAGGTTCATATAGATGGTTTTCTTCTGTATTGGTCGAAAATTGTTGATACACAACTCTCTCTAGTACTAATTGAAGAGAAGTGGATGAAAGGAACGTTTTTCCTTAATAAAATTGCTACTACCCCCCCTTGTTTTAATGCTAAAATTTGCTTGATATATTTGGTCTACCCAACTGATCTTGAGTCTCCCCATAGCGCTATGTTTAATATCTGTTTCTTGTAAAACATTATATCTACTGCTAAAGACGTCAGATGTGCAAATGCTTTGGCTTTTTTTAATAACATGACCCAATCCTCTCACGTTCCAGCGCAAGATTTTATAGCCTCTCCCTGCATGTTGCAGATATATTATGCGTTATCGCCTAGTCTTTTTAAACAACGTGAACGCTTGCTGTCAAAAAAGAAACAGTACGTTATTCTTATGCAAACTGGTGCAAGAAGAAAAAGAAATATAAAAACCTTAAACAATACCTCCCCATCCCACCACAGCTGGGTATCTACCCCAAATATAGTACTTATTGCCTCTTGCCATCCCTTAAACTTGCAGTTCTCAATACCACATCCCACAGAATTGTAAGGCTTCCCCAATACACAAACACTAATAAACATCATATTGAATGGATATTAACACTGACATTTCTAAATACGACCTCCACCTCATTGTGGAGTTATAATGACAACCATCCCTGTAAGAAAAACTACTGAAATAGATAATAGTAAAAGGGGAAAAAAAGTCACATTGACCTAAGGCTGGGGGAGATATTTCACAGCTAGACACTACTGGTCTCTTCACATCTGAACAGTGTTAAACACATAATAATAATAATCAAATAGAAACCTGCTAAAGCCATTGGTTTTCTGATAAACGCAACATTAAGTAGAAAACGTTCTGATATACACTCACAACATTAGGTAGAAAACTGAAATGGCATTCGAAATGTTAAACTCACAACACAGTGTAGCAATTTGGAATCGTCCCCCATTTAAGAGTACATCACCAATATTCAAACTGCTAGAGCAGCGGTGGCTAACCATGTGCCATATAGAGCCACATGTATGTAGGTTTTCATTCCAACCAAACTCCACACCAGGTGATTTCACTGATTCATTCTTCCTCTTTGGTTGAAGGGTTGCTAATCAGTGAAATCACCTGGTGTGGAGTTAGGCTAGAATGAAAAACTGCATACACATGGCTCTCCATGGCACATGGTGAGCCACCCCTGTGCTAGAGGGTCTACGTGCCAGTCTCTAGCGAGTGATTGGTAGGGTTGTTGGATGAAATGTTGACGTTGTCCATTCTGGGTGGCCGTGGGAGCTTTCTTGTTAGAGCTTTGATTCCTCTGGAGTGCAAAGGTGAAGCTAGAAATCGTGGTGTAATCATAGACAGTGATCTAAATTTTAAGAGCCACATCAATCATCTCACAAGATCAGCCTTCTACCATCTTAAAAACGTTTCAAAACTAATGGGCTTTCTATCATTATCAGATTGTGAGAAATTAATCCATGCATCTATAACAAGTAGACTAGACTACTACAATGGACTATTCACCGGCCTCCCAAAATCAGTTGTGCGCCAACTACAATTAATTCAAAATGCGGCAGCATGTGTTCACACCAGAACTAAAAAGTATGAGCACATTACACCTGTTCTTAGATCTCTGCATTGGTTCCCTGTTAAAACTAGAATTGATTTTAAAATTCTTTTAATTGTATACAAAGCGCTAAATGGCCTTGTACCACGCTATATAAAAGATATGTTAATTCCTTATAAACCAGCAAGAACGCTCAGGTCCAATGGCAGTGGTCTTTTAACCAACCCTCATGCTAGGTCTAGAGCAGGGGAAGCTGCATTTTCTATTTATGCCCCAAGTAGGTGGAACGCCCTGCCTGAGGACCTGAGAGAGGCCCCCACACTGGACACATTTGAAAGCAGGTTAAAAACCTTACTTTTTATAACAGCCTACAGCTAAATTCATAGTGTGTGTGTGTTTTATATATTTTGCTATTTTTATATATTCTGCTCTGTTGTTACTTTTAATTGATCAGTGTTTATGGCACGTTTATTTATTTTACTAACTCAGTTTTAAACTTGTTTGTACTTTTATAAAACTTGCCTGTACTTTTATTTATTTATTTAGTTTTTGTGGGGGGGGTTATTGATTTCATTGTTTTATTGTGCGAAGCTCTTTGTGATTTGTGTTACATTTGTTTGCATGAAGTGCTATACAAATAAAATCTGATTGATTGATTCCCTCCCATGATGGCTAATTCCTCATAGGTTCTTCCAAGAGACGTCGGAATGATGATACAAGTTCGCAGGCCTGCTGAGGTGTGACTAGCCGTTTCTTGCCCTCGTTCTTGATCCTGATGAACAATCTGGATGGGTAGTAAAGAGCAGGTTTCAAGTAAAGGTTATAATGCTCCCTCATAATGTCTTGGTATTCCGTCCGCTGCTCCAGAACATTGGGGCTGTAACCCTCGTATTTGTATTGGAGTGCCTCAGTACTGAAGTTTTTCCCTCATCCTGCGGGATTTGCGGATCACCTTGTCGTGGATCTGGAACTTATGAAGGTAGATAAGAACTGATCTGGGTTTCAGCTTAGACGACAGGGCATGATGGGGGCGATCTAATTCCTGAGGCGATGAAAGATCCTGCTGACCCAGGACCTCGACCAGGAGACCAGAAAATAATTCCGTAGGCCAGGGGCCTTTGACTGCCTCAGGTAAACCTGTGATACGTGTGTTGTTCCTGTGGCTTCATCCCTCCAGGTCCATAGCCTTTGCCTTTAGCTTAGCAATGTTGTTGACTCAGGCTGAGCAGGTTGCCTCCAAGGCCACAATGCATTTGCTGGATGCATTGGTGTTTTGACTCGAGGGACAGAATTCATTACTCTTGGTCTTCTTCAAAAGAGTATATTGTATCCAGCTTTGTCTCGAGGATTGAGAATGGCGATGTGAATTCAGTTGACAGGGCTGCTCTGTGTTCCTGTAGCATGGTATCTAAGGTATCCATGTCAGCACCAATAGCAAGTGTTCTGTCCTTTTTAGTATCGTCTTTTCTTGAATATTTGTTAGATTTTGAAGACATTTTCCAGTGCAAGTCATTGTTAGTGATTTACTGTAAGGTTGATTTGAATAGAATGATTAAAGTTGGGCTAAAAAGATTGAATTATTCTAAAACAAGGTTGAGCGTGGAGCATGTGCATCTAATCCATGTTCACAGCCTCACTGGGGTGGGGGGGCTATCTATTTTATGTTCTCCGACAGTTTGGCTTCGGTGACACTTTCATTTCTTGGGTCAGATTGTTATATACTTCGACTTTGGCCTCAGAACAAATGATACACAGTCATCATACTTGCCTCTCCAGTGTTGGACACTAAAAGGGTGCCCACTATCCCCATTGCTTTTCACATTGGTAATGGACCCCCTGGCAAGCTCAATTCGGCACTTACAGATATTAAGGGGCTTTTTCGAGCAAACCAGGAACATAAAATCTCATATGCAGATGATGCCCCTCTCTATGTATCTGATCCTCTCTCGCCCTTCCGCATATCCTCAACAACTCTGAAAGAATTTGGTAGATTCTTGGGCCATAAACTCAACCTTGATAAAAGTGAGCTCTTACTAATTACCACTGCTGCCAGCCAAATGTATTTTTGTTCTCCATTATTTAAAATAAAAAATAATAAATTGAGTTATATTAGTATATCTGTTACGAAATCTCACCCTCAACTACTAAAGCCCAATCCTCATTGGAGCTTCAAGTATTTAGGATAGAGACAGGGTCACTGCACTAATTTTGATTTTGATTGTTTTTTACATATACGTGTATATATGTGTGTATATATATATATTTCATTAATCCCCATGGGGAAATTCTGGGCTGCATTTAACCCATCCTAACTGTGTAGCTAGGAGCAGTGGGCAGCTGCCGTGCAGCGCCCGGGGACCAACTCCAGTTCGTCTTGCCATGCCTCGGTCGGGGGCACAGACGGGAGTATTAACCCTAACATGCATATATTTCTGATGCTACTTTGTGCCTCGGTTTTTTTAGACTTGGAGTTTTAGATTAGGTCATATTAAAGTTGAATAATTACATTTAAGCAAGTGCAGCCAAGAAAAAAAGCAGAAATGGAAATTGAGCAGAGGGGACATGAAACATAGAAACAACACGACCAGAGTGTTGAAACAGATCTAAATACTGTGTAGCGAATATGTGTAATAATTTGTTTGTATATGTTGTTTTGATAGTAGTAATAGATCTTGTTTTGGTATCTTATTCTGCCATGTTCATCTTGATTGACCAAACTGCTGATTTTTCTTCCTGTTGTAGGGTTACACCTCTTTCTGGAATGACTGCATTTCCTCAGGTCTGCGTGGATGTATGCTCATTGAACTTGCTCTCAGAGGACGGCTGCAGCTGGAGGCCTGCGGCATGAGAAGAAAAAGCCTCTTGGCCAGAAAGGTAGGGCAGGCTGGATGTGTTTCTATTAGGGCAAAGCATCCCAAGTTAGTGCTTCTTGAAAAACCAGACAAACACATCTGTATTAATGAGCACAAATGTTCGGACTTTTGGTGTCAACTTTCACCTTAATATCACTGGAGGAATCAATTTTATTGTTGCATTTCTTGAAGCCCGTAGCTATCACTGTGATTTCAGCTATATTTAGAATTTTGCATAACAGCAGTGCACAATACCTTCGTGCCTATACCTATTGCAAATTTCCATGTGAACTGGACTTAACACAGAGTTTGAAAGGCTGGGCTCAAACGTAACACCAAGATTTTTGGCTGCCACACTTTGTGAAATCACAGAGTTCTCGATTGTTGTTATTATTACTTGATCAAATTGGTGTCTTTGTCTAGCAGGGCCAACGACCAGCATCTGTTTTATCCGAATTCAAAAGCAAGAAATTTAATGACATCCAATCTTTTACAGCAGCCAAGCAGGCCTCTAAATTAGTCATTTTGAGTATAATCATCAGCGCTTATAGGCACATACAGCAGAGTATCATCTGCAAAGGCAATAGAAATTTATTTCGTGACCACATATAATCTGGCCAAGAGGCCAAATATAAAGAGAGAAAAGTAGAGGGCTGAGAACCGAGCCCTGAGGTATGTCATATTTAATGTCAGAGAATTTCGATGTAATATTATAGCAGACACACTGTGTTCCTCTCGATAAGTAGGACTTAGAGAGAGCTAAGCCAGAACCACCAAAATTACAATCATCCTGTCTAATAGTTTCCAGTGATCAATGGTGTCAAAAGCTGCACTGAGGTCCAGTAGTAGAAGCACAAAGGTGGAATCGGAGTCCATAGCAAGTAGATCGTTCACCATTCTGGTCAGATTAAATGTTCATATAGATGATTTTCTTGTATTTGGGTCAAAAGATGTTGATACACAACTCTCTGTAGTACTTCAGAAAAGAAGGGAAGATTAGAGATTGATCGATAGTTACTAAGAGACCCTGGATAAAGGTGCAGTTTCTTAAGTAGAAATTTGACCACAAGAGTTCTTAAAACTGCTGGGACCTTTGCCAGTAGTAAGTGATAAATTCTTCTTTTTTGAGATAAATACACTACCGTTCAAAAGTTTGGGATCACCCAAGCAATTTTGTGTTTTCCATGAAAAGTCACACTTATTCACCACCATATGTTGTGAAATGAATAGAAAATAGAGTCAAGACATTGACAAGGTTAGAAATAATGATTTGTATTTGAAATAAGATTTTTTTTACATCAAACTTTGCTTTCGTCAAAGAATCCTCCATTTGCAGCAATTACAGCATTGCAGACCTTTGGCATTCTAGCTGTTAATTTGTTGAGGTAATCTGGAGAAATTGCACCCCACGCTTCCAGAAGCAGCTCCCACAAGTTGGATTGGTTGGATGGGCATTTCTTTGAGCAGATTGAGTTTCTGGAGCATCACATTTGTGGGGTCAATTAAACGCTCAAAATGGCCAGAAAAAGAGAACTTTCATCTGAAACTCGACAGTCTATTCTTGTTCTTAGAAATGAAGGCTATTCCATGCGAGAAATTGCTAAGAAATTGAAGATTTCCTACACCGGTGTGTACTACTCCCTTCAGAGGACAGCACAAACAGGCTCTAACCAGAGTAGAAAAAGAAGTGGGAGGCCGCGTTGCACAACTGAGCAAGAAGATAAGTACATTAGAGTCTCTAGTTTGAGAAACAGACGCCTCACAGGTCCCCAACTGGCATCTTCATTAAATAGTACCTGTTAGAGCCTGTTTGTGCTGTCCTCTGAAGGGAGTAGTACACACCGGTGTAGGAAATCTTCAATTTCTTAGCAATTTCTCGCATGGAATAGCCTTCATTTCTAAGAACAAGAATAGACTGTCGAGTTTCAGATGAAAGTTCTCTTTTTCTGGCCATTTTGAGCGTTTAATTGACCCCACAAATGTGATGCTCCAGAAACTCAATCTGCTCAAAGAAATGCCCATCCAACCAATCCAACTTGTGGGAGCTGCTTCTGGAAGCGTGGGGTGCAATTTCTCCAGATTACCTCAACAAATTAACAGCTAGAATGCCAAAGGTCTGCAATGCTGTAATTGCTGCAAATGGAGGATTCTTTGACGAAAGCAAAGTTTGATGTAAAAAAAATCTTATTTCAAATACAAATCATTATTTCTAACCTTGTCAATGTCTTGACTCTATTTTCTATTCATTTCACAACATATGGTGGTGAATAAGTATGACTTTTCATGGAAAACACGAAATTGTTTGGGTGATCCCAAACTTTTGAACGGTAGTGTACATCTGAGACATCAGCTAGCATCTGGTGGGAGGCATTTAAAGCTTACATTAGGGGCCAAATTATTTATTACATGAGTTCCAGATCGAAAAGACTCAATCAAAAAATGAATCTATTGGATTCCAAAATGAAAATTGCCCAGGAGAGGAAAATGTTTCAAGATGGCTCTCGAACATTCACCAGGAATTGTTACTATTAAGGTCTCAGTACAACGAGATGTCTGCTTCTAAGGCGGAAGTGAGACTTCTGAGGCTCAAACAGACATTTTTTGATCAGGGGGAAAAACCATAGCCTGGAGGATTAAACAGTTGCAAACTGAGAGAGCCATTACAACAATACAGAAGGAAGATGGAACATATACAATAGAACCTCTAGAAATAGATAATGCTTTCAAACTTTTTTATGAAAAACTGTATAGCTCTGACAACTCAATAAATCTGGATTCTATAAAATAATTCCTGGACGGCCTTGCCATTCCTGTCATTCCAGAGGGACAGAGTGAAGGGCTTGGGGCGGAGTTGACATTGGAGGAGATATCTGGTGCAGTAGATTGTATGAAACCCGGGAAAGCTGCAAGGCCAGATGGCCTACCCATAGACATATACAAGAAATTTAAAGCAAAACTACAACTCCCTTTACTAGAGATGTTTTATGAATCATTCCAAAATGGCTCTCTCCCACCACAATTAAGAGGCGCTTTAATAACATTGCTTCCAAAACCAGGGAAGCCCAGTGACAAATGTGAGAACATGAGACCAATAAGCTTATTAAATTCAGATGTAAAAATATTATGTAAAATTTTAGCTAACAGACTTCAGGATAAAATACCAGGAATGGTCACAAATGATCAGAATGGATTTGTACAAGGTCGGCAGGGGTTCCACAATGTTAGAAGTGTGCTAAACATTTTGTATAGCCAAAAGGGGGCGCCAGATACAACTCTACTCTCCTTGGACGCTACAAAGGCCTTGGACAGGGTCAAATGGCCGTATCTTTTCGAAGTTCTTAGACGTTTCGGATGCGGAGAAACTTCTGTAAATGGGTAGAACTGCTTTATGATAATCCTACTGCTGAAGTGTTGACCAACAACTTGGTATCTAACCTAATTAATATTCGCTGAGGGTGTCGTCAAGGTTGTCTGCTGTCCCCCCTACTGTTTATTCTTGCTATCGAACCCTTTGCAATAGCGGTGAGGGCGCATCCCAAAATTTCAGGTATAACCATAGGGGAGGTGGAACATCGTATCGCGCTTTACGCGGATGGCGTGATCCTGTTCATCGATAATCTAGATAAATCTATTGACGAAATTTTAAAATTGATGAAAGCTTTTGGTAAAATATCTGGTTATAGATCAATCAATCAAAATCTTCAATTTTATTACTTAATTCGGAAGAAAGAGACAATCCTATCCCCCAGGTGTCTACCTTTAATATAACAAACTGCTTTACATACCTAGGCATACAAATTGTACGTAATGTAGAGGAAGTGGTGAGGAGGAATTATGATTCCCTCATGGATTCTGTATCTAACTCAATCCATAGGTGGATGCCCCTGCCAATTTCTTTAATTGGAAGAATTAATGCTCTAAAAATGAATGTACTACCGAATATACTTTACTTGCTTCAAAACCTCCCTCTACCCCCTCCTTCTGACTTATTCTTAAAATTGAGGAAGTTCTTTTCCAAATTTATATGGAACAACAGGCGCCCCAGACTCTGGTTATCTTTACTATAGTTACCTTATGACAGAGGGGGGCTCCAGTGCCCTAATCCTCTTTGGTACTACTGGGCTGCTCAGCGGATAGTATCATGTTTTACTATACAACTAAAGTTTTTCCTAAATGGATGGAGATGGAATCTCATTTGCTTAGGGTACCGCTCCCTATGTATATATACTCAGCAAATTTGAAAAAACTAAGAAAACAAACACCTAACCCCATTGTACGGAACATGATACATGTCTGGAACGAGGTGCGAATATATTTGGGTGAAACACAGCCTTTATCTTGTTTCTGCCCAATATGGGGTAATAATAGCTTTATTCTTGGCAGGTCTGATGCTGGTTTCAAAATCTGGGCCGATAAAGGAATATTAAAGGTTGAAGGCCTATTTAATCCAGAGGATAAAAGTCTCATGTCATTTGAAAATTTGTCTAATAAATATGATATCCCACGTAAGCATTTTTTTAAATACTTACAACTCAGAAATTTCATTACAAAAACTCAAAACCACTCATTGATCCAACCACCTCTCTCCCCTCTGGATATAGTGTTGTCAAGAGACAGTCTTGGGAAGAATATTATAACCAGTTTCTATGACATGCTTCTATGTAGTTCGCCTGAGTCCTCCGAAAAGAGGCTTATGGCATGGAGAGAAGACTTACAGAGGATATTTTGATTGAGGAATGGAGGGATGCATGCATGGGAGGTCAAAAACAAACGGCCAACACTCGCCTGAAACATCTGCAGTATAACTGGTTAATGAGGACATATATTACTCCAGTTAAATTAAACAAATTCAATAGTAATTTACCAGATGATTGTACTAAGTGTGAGCAGGCAAAAGGGACTCTATGGCATTGTATGTGGCAATGTGAAAAGATACAAATGTTTTGGGGAGAGGTGAGACTCATGATAGAAGAGATCTTAGCAATAAAACTGACCCAGGAGACCAAATTATTTGTCCTTGGTGTGTATCCAAATGGGCATTATATACAGGAAAGTGAGAAAATCTTTGTTTGTTACAAGCAAAATGATTAATAGCTCACTCATGGAAGAACGTTAATAGGCCACGAATAAGTCAATGGCTTAGGGACATGTCTTTAACCCAACCCCTGGAGAAAATCACCTGTATACTAAAAGATAAATAGAACATATTTAAAAAGACATGGGGCCCGTTTATACATTTTATTCAATATAAAGACCTGGGAAATATTTTAGATGAACCAGAAGATGAATGGGGGGGGGGGGGGGTGAGCCTGCAAAGTGATTGTTTTTTGTTTTTTTCAAGGTGATGTATTTGGACCATTGGCTACCCATATAGAATGTAGGAGAAATTGTATAGGAAAAGAGAAACTTGGTTCTGTGTTATGGTTTTCCTTTATTGTTGTTTTAGTATTTTTTTATACATATTTGTTATTGGAATGTATCTTTCAGAAATTGTTTGATATTTCATATGCTGTATACTAAGCTTAGGTACACAGATGCACTGTGTGTATTACATTTCCTTTTTGCTTTTGTTCCCAGACGGTATTATTGTAATGCACATTGTTTTTGTTGTTATTATTCAAAAATCAATAAAATATATTGATATAAGTAAGTGATAAATTAACAATGTCCAGCATTGTAGGTCCAAGGAAAGGCCAGAGGCCTTTAAAAAGTTTGGTTCAAGTAGGCAAGTAGTTGGTTCAGAAGCTGACCCAAGTTTAGTCAAAATATCAAAGAGATAATCCATCCGTCCATCCATTATCCAAACCGCTTATCCTGCTGTCAGGGTCGTGGGGATGCTGGAGCCTATCCCAGCAGTCACTGGGTGGCAGGCGGGGAGACACCCTGGACAGGCCACTGGGCCATAATCTCAGTCTGTAATAACGGTTTATCAGGGACTCATTGTATAGATATGAATTTGGTAAGACAGGATCTGCAGGAGTAGCTGGAGTTGAAGAACTAATTTTGTTTAAGATCTCATCAACCTTATTGCAGAAAAAGTATAGAAACTCATTGGCCGTGAATGGTGAGCAGCTAATAGACGGCTACTTTTTAGTAAATTTAGCTACAGTGTCAAAGAGAAATCTGGAATTATGTTTATTAAAACTTATTAGGTGAGAGCGATACGCTGCTTTCACAGCAGATAAAGTATTGTATTTCAATAAACACTCATGCCAAGATAGGTAAAAAAAAAACTTGCAATTTTGATTTTCACTATTTTCATTCGAGTCTCCTGCAGGACCGCTTAAGAGCACATGTCTCGTCACTAAACCAGGGTGAAGGCCTCTTTAGTCGCCTATAGTCGCCTAGCTCTGGTAATGAGGTGCAACTGAATCAAGACTAGAGAGGGCCACATTTAAGTCACTAGTGAGATTTCTAACAGTCTGTCCTTACAGTGAAATGAGCCAAGACGTCAGCCAGCTGCTGGCCAAATGCAGCTACAGTGGATGGACCAATGACATTCACTGTAGCTGCAAGGACAGGCCAATAATGCTTGAACTTTAATGAGAAAATGATCTGACACAGCAGATGTGGTTGACAAGACAGCTAGATCAGAAACAGCTATCCCTTTAGATAAAACAAACTCAACGGTGTTATGTATTGAGTAAACTCTTGAACAAACTGAGCGAACCCAAAAGTATCAAAAGTGCCAGAAAGGCTTTACTAAGATGATCACCAGCCTTATTCAGATGAATATTGAAATCACCAAGAATTAAGGCCCAAACATACTCTAGCGGAACGTACGCAGAGTGGACTCCGCCGGACTAAAAGCGGACGTCCGTAAGCCCTGTACGCGCAAAGCTTAGATTTTACGACCGCGATGAGTCCGCGCCGCGCACCAGTGTCACACAAAAGACTGCTCGGCATGTATTTTTCACATCGACCTCCAATAAATGTGACACCGATCTGCATTTTGAAAGTATTCTGAAGTATTTAAAGTGTTTATGTTCGTCAAGACTTCGCTTGTCCCTCACCAACATGGCAAACTCCCCTTCCTGGTCTCTTGTGGCATTTAGTGGCCGTACATACCACCGTCTCTTCAGTTTATTTTCTTGTAAAGCCAGCAGGCAGAGCACCTCTTCCTCAGTGTCGGGCGCCATGACAGAAGAGTGTAAACAACGTGCAAGAATTGTGGGTAATGTAGTGTTTCACGGACAGTTTTACAGGAAACTACAATGCGGAATTGCGCTCGACTATGGAAGCCCAAATGACTGCGGACATTCCTCGCGGAGTCCGCTCCGCGTATGTTCCGCCCAAGTATGTTTGGGCCTTTAGAATCTCATCAGAATGAGTAACAAGACCAGAGCTAAATTCTCCAAATTCTTCGAGAAATAGTGAGTAGTGCTAAGAGGTCGATAGCCTGTTCGTGGTTTAGGGAGATGGACTTTGAATAAGAGCCTCAAAAGATTTGAATTTAGATTAAAATATTAAGGTGACACCCCACCTTGTTTATTTGCCTGAGCTACATAAGCATAATAGTCAGGTGGGGAAGCTTAATTTAAGGGAAGGAAAGGTTTCAGCCATGTTTCACATAACCCAATTATATCAAAACTATGTTCAAAAATCAGGTCATTTATTAGTAAGGCTTTGGTAGACACTGATCTGATATTTATGAAACTAAAAAAAAAATGTTTTTTTTCCCCTCCCTTTTTCTCCCCAATTGTACTTGGCCAATTACCCTGTTTTCCGAGCTGTCGTGGTTGCTGCCCCACCCCCTCTGCCGATCCGGGGAGGGCTGCAGTCTACCATGTCTCCTCCGATACATGTGGCGTCGCCAGCTGCTTCTTTTCACCTGACAGTAAGGAGGTTTACCAGGGTGATGTAGCGCGTGGGAGGATCATGCTATTCCCCCCAGTTCCCCCTCCCCCCTGAACAGGTGCCCCAACCGACCAACCAGAGGAGGCGCTAGTGCAGCGACCAGGACACATACCCACATCCGGCTTCCCTCCCGCAGACACGTCCAATTGTGTCTGTAGGGATGCCTGACCAAGCTGGAGGTAAAACGGAGATTCGAACCGGAGAGCTCCGTGTTGGTAGGCAACAGAATAGACCGCTACACTACCCGGACACCCAGTGATACCAAATTTAAGCGTGCTGAAGTGATCAGTGGGAGCCAGAACTTTAGAGCTACCAATAGATGAAATATTAATTGGAATTAAGACACCTTGTATTATTAGTTAACAATTTTGAACCCCTACATTTTGAACAGCATGTGGTCATACTTTTGATAACATTAGATGTTTTGTTTTGTTCTGTAGATTATTGGGTGCTTATAGACCAAGCTGTCAGTCTGGTAATCTAGACTATGAGAAATTCTCTGACTAAACATATTAACTAAACTAGTTGACTCCACATCCACACTAGGTTTAAACCTAGTAGGCTTTCTAATCACCTGCAGCCTGCTGAATGATAAGGCCATAGTGCCAAACTAAACATAGACAGCTACTATCTGTATTGCTAGAAAAAAGAGTGGCACCATCCCCAGTAGGGTGAATGCCGTCTGCTTCCAGCTCACCCCCTCCCCACCCAGGGGACAGGCCCACCACATCTCCTCCATTCCTCCTCCACTCCCATCTTTTACACCAATCCCCCCTCATCTCTTGGAGACAGACCCACACCACAAGCCAGCACTGTGGACCAACACCTTGCCTTCACAACCAGCCTAGTGGGGAAGCAGCTTGCCAGGATTAACGTAAACAAGACCAGAGGTGTTCCGGCACCTCTTCAACCTCTCGCTGAGGCTGGGGAAGGTGCCCCAGTCACCTGTAAATGCTGTTATTGTGAAGTGGAAATGGCAAGGAACAACAACAGCTCAGCTGCAAAGCTGTTGGTCACACAAACTCACAGAATGGGACTGCCGAGTACTGAAAGCGTGCAGTTATATGTATGCCATACATATGCTCTGGATTTGCACCCAATTACTCTTCAGATCTACTGACAACATAATTGCCTCGTTGCAACTTGAGGTTCTCAGCCAAGGTTCTGCTGGCTATTCCACATTCTAGGCATAGGACCAAGGGTGACGGGGCTTTTTCTTTTAGGGGCCCCACACTCTGGAACTACCTCCCTGAGGACATCGTACTGGCGAGCTCCTTACCCTCTTTTAAATCCCTCTCAAAAGCATATTTTTGTAAGTATGCTTATACCTTAACCCTGCTGGTTATTCCCAGGTCTCGGTTTGTTACAAAGGGTGATCGGGCTTTTGCTGGTAGAGCCCCCACACTATGGAACTCTCTTCCTGTCGAACTAAGACTAACCAAGTCTCTAGCTTCTTTTAAATCTTGTGTTAAAATTTTTCTTTTTATGAACGCTTTTACAAATGTTTGATATCTGTTTTTTTTATTTATACTGTTTTTATTTTCACTCTTACTTATTTGGTCTTGTTTTTTGCTTTTTTTTTAAAACTCTTATTTTTGCCTTGTCTGGTTTTATTTCTTTGTAAAGCACTTTGTAACATTGTTTTAGAATAGTGCTATATAAATAAAGTTTTTTATTATTATTATACAGGATTTGTGGTTTCAATTTTTTATTTGTTCATCTCATTTTATTACTATTTATCTATTGATTACTGATTATTTTAATCATTTTACTTTTCCTTATGCAGCTCCTCTTGCTTTTATATTTCCTCTTTATATTTCCTTCTCAATGTTGTATAACTTAAACTTTCTAAATTGTTTTTACCATTGTTTATCGTGTTTTATTTTGTCTTGTAAATCACTTTGTAACTTTGTTTTGAAAGGTGCTATATAAATAAAGTTTATTATTTTTGTTATTATGTGTGAGTTCATTACCGCTGCAGCAAGTCGTAGGCAATCAGCCAGCATAGCGACATTTTGAAGCGCTTGCACTGTATAGATATAAGTATGAAACGAATGCCGGAGCAAAGCATCCATTTTCAAGAGCTCTTAGTAAAGCCTGTAGAGTGAGAAACATTTTTGGAGTCAATCCAATTGAATTCCGTGCAATCCTCTGATGTGAGGTATTTTGTCTGTGCTTTGCATTTATTCTTTCTCACCTCATCCAGCTGACTGTAACTTGCTGTTTGCTGTCATTGTTTTTCATGGCCAGGTGATTTGTAAGTCAGACGCCCCGACAGGAGATGTGCTTCTTGATGAAGCCCTGAAACACATAAAAGAGACCCAGCCACCAGAGACGGTGCAAAGTTGGATTGAGCTCCTCAGTGGTGAGTATGCTTCTCCCACAGCCACCAGTGTTCATGCACTGAACCAGTCATAATGGAAATAATCGTCTTGCATTTCTAGTTCTCCAACAAAACCTTGTCTTGATAACATAATTGGTGCCACTCCAGCAATCAGTTTTCTCAAATGTATTCATTTGAAAAGCAAAACCTGGTGTTGCCAAGTAACAACAGGAATGAGTTGAGTGCAAAGTGGTCATGGGGCAATGTTAAGGGATTTTTGTTATGGTTGAGAATACCATGTAGGCTACCTTGTTGGGACTGCTGGTAAAGAGTCCCATTTGTTTAGCACTTAAAATGCAGGAGTCAGATTTAAGCAAAATGTCATGTTGTGCATGGGGCAACTAAGCTCATTCTGAGGCCGTCCCTAAAAAGTTGATGTTGTCCAACACAAAGCTGAGCCAAACCACCACAGGGAGGGCATCATACTTTTATTTACAGCAGTAAACAGTGTTTGTCATGTGTTTTGTAATTGAATCAAGCAACAAAGTAATGGTCTATATACATATAGGTGTGTGTGTGTGTTTGTGTGTGTGATATAAAAATCTCTCCCCCTCACCCTTTTTCAGGTGGTGTGTGTCTTCCTCAAGCTCGGGTCCTCTACCAAAGGCCTGAGACTTTGAGGGTCTGCGCAATATCTTACCTGTTCCTAGGACTGCACTCCTCTGGACAGAGACCTCAGATGTTCCTGGAATTTGCTGGAGCCACTCTCCCTTTTTGTGTGGGGGTGGGGGGTCACAGCCCCAAGTGCTCCAATTACCACTGGGACTACTTTGGATTTCACCTTCCACATCAGATCTAGTTCTTCCTTCAGCCCTTGGTATTTCTGTAGCTTCTCATTGTCTTTCTTCCTGATGTTGCCGTCACTCGGGAATGCTACATCGATCACTGCTGCTGTCTTCTGTTCCTTGTCGACCACTACTGCTTCTCAGTCTGGAACTTGAAGTCCCACAGGATCTTAGCTCTGCTGTTCTCAACCACCTTTGGCAGTGTCTCCCATTTGGACTTGGAGACTTCCAGTCTGTATTTAGTACAGATATTCCTGTACACTATTCCAGCCAATTATGCCTTTCAGGGTACGCTTTCCCTGCTAGCATTTTACACCCTGCTACTAAGTGCTGGACTACCTCAGGGGTGTCTTTGCACAGCCTGCATCTTGGGTCTTGGCTGGTGTGGTAGACCCCTGACTCAACCGATCTGGTCCTGAGTTCCTGTTCTTGTGCTGCTACGATCACAGCCTCTGTGCTGTCCTTCAGTCCAGCCTTTTCTAGCCACTGTTAGGATTTCTCTATCAGCTATGTCATCTATCTGTCAGTGGTACATCCCATGGAGGGGCGTGATCTTCCACAATACCTCCTCTTCTTCTTCCTCCACACTCTGTCTTCTGCTGCCTAAGTTACTCACTCGGCAGTTTGTCTTGGGGGTCCTCTTTCTGATGTACTCATTTATTTTCCTTGTTTCATCCTGGATAGTCGCCCTGACACTCACTAACCCTCAGCCCTCATCTTTTCACTTATCATACAGTCTGAGGCTGCTGGACTTTGGGTGGAACCCTCTATGCATTGTGAGGAGTTTCCTTGTCCTGATATCTATGGTGTTTATCTCCTCCTTTGGCCAGCTTATTATTCCAGCTGGGTATCTGATGACTGGTGGGGCATATGTGTTGATGGCTTAGATCTTATTCCTCCCATTGAGCTGGCTCCTCAGGACCTGCCTCAATCTGGAGGTATTTGGCTGTAGTTGACATCATTGCTGCCTTCTTGTGGTTTCCATTTGCCTGTGGAATTCCCATGTACTTGTAACTGTCCTGCATGTCTGTTATCCTGCCATCTGGTAATTCAACCCCTTCAGTGCTCACCACCCTTCTTCTTTTTGCCACCATTCAACCGCACTTGTTCAGTCTGAATGACATCCTGATGTCGTCGCTGTAGATCCTGGTGAGGTGGATCACCAAGTCAATGTGTCACACATTTCTGGCATACAACTTGATGTCATCCATGTATAGGAGGTGGCTGATGGTAACTCTGCTTCTGAACCTGTATCCATATCCACTCTTTGTGATGAACTGACTGAGGGGGGTTCAGGCCTATGCAGAACAGCAATGGGGATAGTGCATCACCTTGGTATATAGTGTGGCGGCTGCACATAAGAACTTGAGACATTCACCTTAATGTTCTGCGGGCCCTTTAAGAGTTGAGGTTAGATGGGCCTCGCGAGATGAGAGTTCCAGGGGTGTGGTTTTTGGGGAAAATGGTTAACTGGGAGCTGGTTAACACACTACATGCTTGTGTACCCTGTTTTTGGTGGAAGGATAAAAACGACCTGGCAAGGGTCTTAAAAGAGAAACCGTCTCATTGTCTCTTCATTCCTGCACTCCCACAATTGGTGACCCTGCACGTTGATTTCCACCATGTCAGTAGACGAAGGTACCAGTGCTGCCATTTTCAGTGAGGCTAACACAGCTGGCCATGGCGTTAGCATATACGCCGTGGCGCTAACATTGCCCAAATTCTGGCAGAACAGCCCAAGGTCATGGTTCCGGCACATCGAGGCCCAGTTCCAACTCCGGGTAATCACCAATGACAACACAAAGTATTATTATGTGTTAGTGGCATTGGATTTTTCAACATCTGCCTGGGCTCTTGGCTTACTTGATGACCCTCTGACGATGGGAAAGTATGACACCATCAGAGCCTTTCTGTTGAAATCCTTAAGGCTGTCAGAGATGGAGAAGGCTGACCGGGTTCTGTCGCTTAATGGCCTCAGCGACAGAAAGCCGTCACCCCTGATGGAAATTATGTTAGCCATTTTGGGCTCGGCTAATCCCGCTTTCCTCTTCATCCATGTTTTCCTACGACAACTTTCAGCGCCTGTGCAGACCACCCTGGCCAGTTCACCGCTCCCTGACACCAAGGACTACCGTGCGCTGGCAGCAGAGGCAGACAAGATTTTCCTTGCCCACCGGCAGCAGTATGTGCATGTGCTGCTACTCTCCCAGGCCTCACCACCACCGCCTGGGGACACGGCAGTTCACTGCGGCAGCGGCGAACACCTGCCAACAACACGACACAGGCCCAGTCTATGCACGCACACGTCATCTCGACCTGGCCAAGCCTGCCATCGCCAGAGAGGAGTTCGCTGCTATGGAATGCCTCAGCATCGTGCGCTGCTCTGAGAGCCCATGAGCCCCCCCCCCCGCACATGATAATGAAGGCTGATGGCAGTCGGCACCCATGTAGCGATAACCGCCACCTCAACAGTGCCACAACCTCCAACCACTACCCTGTCCCGCATATTCTAGATTTCTCCACCCACCTGGCAGGGACTACCATTTTTCTCCAAGGTGGACTTGGTGTGGGGCTACCACCAGGTGCCGGTCCACCCTCAGGATGTGCCGAAAACAGCAGTCATTGCGCTGTTTGGACTCTTCGAGTTCCTGCGGATGCCCTTCAGCCTCAAGGGAGCCGCGCAGATGTTCCAGCGGCTGATGGACTCTGTGCTGTGGGACATGCCATTCTTGTTCATGTACTTGGATGACATCCTCGTAGCTAGCACATCCGCGGAGAATCACCTGGCCTACCTCCAGCAGCTGTTCAAGTGGCTCAGCGAACATGGGCCCATCATCAACCCAGCCAAGTGCCAATTCGGCCGGCATCCATAGACTTCCACGGACACTGAATCACCAAGGAAGGAGCAGTCCCACTTCCTGCCAAGGTGAACACCTTGGCCAACTTTCTGCGCTTCAGGACCGTGAAGTCCCTGCAGGAATTCCTGGGGATGGTAAACTTTTATAACAGGTTCATTCCCCAGGGGCTCACATTATGCGGCCACTATATGAGACCCTGCGGGGTAGTAACCCCAAAGGTGCAGTAGACTGGTCCCCAGAGACAGACAAGGCCCTTGAGGATGCTAAGGCTGTGCTGGCTAATGCCACCTTGTTGGCACACCCATTGCCCACTGCCCCGGTTGCGATCATGACTGATACATCTGACTACGCTGTAGGAGCAGTGTACAAGCAGTGGGTGGGTGGGGCCTGGCAGCCGCTTGCCTTCGTCAGTCGCAAGCTACATGACGATGATGGGAAGTACAGTACTTTCGACCGGGAGATCCTGGGCTGTTCCTCACCATCCGGCACTTCAGGTTCCTACTGGAGGGCCACCGTTTCACCGCGTATGTGGACCACAAGCCGCTAGCATCAGCCATAGCCAAGGCTTAACTGCTGAAGGCTGGGCGCCAGCAGTGCCAGCCAGCTCTTGGAGATCTCTGAGTTCACCACAGATGTCCAGCATGTGGCCGGGAAACACGACTTTGTTGCTGAATGTCTCTCCCAGACTGTGGTGGGTGCTGTACACCTCGGTCTCGACTACGCTGACATGGCTGCGGATCAGACGGGTGACGCTGACCTACAGGCTTACCGGTCAACGGACACTGGACTACAGCAGCAGGTTCTGCTCCCAGTGTGGGAAGATAGCGGCACGAATTCATGTTTACAGCAGCCTCACCCAGTACCGGTGTGGGAAGATGGCAGCGCGAACGTACATTTGTGGCGCCCTCACACAGTACCGCCCATGCAGTGTCTTTGTCCACAGCTGCGTCTTAAGTTTTTTGTCTTCATTTGATGGTTGGGAGAGCTGGCACTGGATTGGCCGGGAGAGCTTGGTCTGCTGCATCCTGTGGGCCCAGGGACCATGGCTCTGACCGGAGCTGCGCCCAAAGAGGTAACACCAAGGGCGGTCTGACAAGATGCGGAGCGAGGCAGGCTAAGCTAACTGCTAGCCCATGCAGACCAGCAATTTCGATAACACCAAGGGCGGTCTGGTGGTGGCCTTGCCTAGAGTTGACTGTGTTTGTAGTGTCGTCTTATGGAGTGCAGGGAGGTGTGTCGAAGGTGTCTGGCTGGGAGAGCTGGCGTTGGATCGGCTGGGGGAGCCTGGTCTGCTGCGTCCGGTGGGCCCAGGGACTACGGCCCTGCCAGAGCTGCGCCCAAGGAGGAAATACTGAGGGCAGTCTGACAGGTTGCGGAAGCGAGGCAGGCTAAGCTAACTGCTAGCCCATGCAGACCGGCAGTCATCCTGGCTGGCGTTCGTTCACTGGACAGTGGAATTTTTGGACTGTGTTGCACTGAGTGGACTGTGTTGTTAACTGTTTGTTTTTTGCTTTGTTCTCTCCATTTTTGTATCTTTTGGTGGAGTCATTTTTGGGAAATTTTGGTTGTGTTTTTTTGTCTTTTGTGTCGCATTGCTGTGGGCTGAGGGAAACGGTATTTCATTTCTTTTGTGTACGCAAGTACATTAAAGAAATTACAGTAAATTGTTCGTGATTCCTGAGGATG